>NC_090928.1:920423307-920730986 GCF_040938575.1 Ambystoma mexicanum | reverse complement strand
CCACTGTCATCTTTAGGAGATAAAACACAAGATGAGTAATCGTCCGACAGACGCTATCTTCTGAACTAAAAACTCAGTGTTGGAGAAGCCTGATAAATCTGCTGAAAGAACACCCATTTGAATACCAGAGTGATGATACCATACTGCCTACTACAAGATAGTAATTGT
This sequence comes from Ambystoma mexicanum, assembly GCF_040938575.1. NCBI lineage: Eukaryota > Metazoa > Chordata > Amphibia > Caudata > Ambystomatidae > Ambystoma > Ambystoma mexicanum. The sequence continues at coordinate 920,730,818 of NC_090928.1, read as the reverse complement.
TACTGATTTTAAAACATACGAGCACCTAGGGATATCACAATAAAACCAGCAGAGCATGGTTCAGGTCACGGTAGGTGAAGTCTTAAAAAAAAAAACATGGGGTCATATCGGCACAAGATTTCTTTTATTTTAAAATGCCCTAAAATATACTTTTATTCTGAGAAATTCAGCATCATTAATACCAATGCTGATTAAAGATCGTAAATACTGTTGCCAGGAAACTAGAAATGTTTCCCCCCTTAGAGTTTCAAACTTTCCATGTACCTCTGACCATGTAACTATCAGTGAGAATCTCATACTTAATATCAGTAAGTGAGTAATACTTTATTTCGGCTTGCTCCATTTACATAAAAGACTCTCAAAACAAATATACACAAATTGAGACACATTAAAACAAGTAATATTACAATTGCTTCCCTAAAATGTGTTAAGAGCACCTAAAAAGTCATGTTAGTAAAACATTGTTAAAACCTTCTTTTCAGGCGTTTAAAGGAGGCAAAAACATACCTGCATTAATCAATTACAAAATTTGCATCAACACAAGACAAACCAAAAACCATTTAATCCGAAACGGACCTAATATTATTACAAATAAAATGCCTTCTCAACTGCCTTCTTAAATCTAATAATTTTGTGCAAGTAAGAAAAAAAAGAGATAGATCCTCGATCGCACTGCTACCGCAGATACAATACTTAAATTGCCATGACATCCAACCCCTTAACGGCAAAACATTTCATTTTACCATAGCCAGAATCCGTCTTTGAATAGGTAACTGAATAGAGATCACAGAGACATTCTCATTGTGTGTGCAGCATGCCATCATTAAATGTCTCCACGAGCAAAGTTTTGTCATGCTATTTATGAGTTGATCGAATTCTAGCTTTCTTGCTCTCATTTTCAGATGTCGCCTACTGATCAAAGCCCTCCTAAAATGCTTAATAACTAGGGCCCACTTTCTGCATAACGTCAAGCATTTCTTATACCAAGAATAAATATCACAAGAGGAATTTCTTGCTAGTTCTTCAATTACATTCCTAGCATTCAGATTTTCTGAGGGGCTTGAATATAATTTCCGAAAGTATTCCAAAAATCTGAATTCAGCCCACAACCCTATACTTAAGGCCCCCACTTCAAGGGTTAGGGTTAGATCTGTGGCACTCAGGCCCAAACCCAACCATTTCATCAGGTAAATATGAAAAATATGATCCAGGTACAACCTATTCACATTGCCCCAAAGTTCACTTAATATCAATTAAATTAGTTCTTTCCCTTTACAGTTTCAAATTTCTAAGCACAATCAAAGAAATGAATAGCTTAGTCATTAGGCTGTAAGATCTGACTGCTTTATATGAATTTTGCCCTTGCCAAATGAGTAATGGATAAAAACTATTTATTTAGAGCTACACGATTGTCAAGGCTAAAAAATGAATCGTATTCCTTTGTTGCGTAAAAGGGGCAAAATGATGTGCATATAGTGTCGAGCTATGCACTACACTAATGCAATTGAGGATAGACAGTATGTAAAGACTGGAGGCGGGTCTGTACTTCTGCTCTCTATATGGCAGAGTAGAGGCACAGAGCACCCCAGCCAAGGTTCACTATAGGGTAGCAATGGATGAGCAACCAAGGCTTAAGCTCTCAGGAGGTGTTGCAGGCTGGATCTTAAGTACAGTGAGTCCCCAAGCACCCGCAAAGGAATGTCCACACACTATGTTAGGTGCTAACACAGCCCTTAATATAAAAATAAGGTTCAGAGATATATACACAAATCAATAACACACTTTGTACTCTGGTAATTCTAATATGGTAAATATATACAATGTGTTACCACACTCAGCTATAGATTCCTTTAAAATGCATCAACTGCTGACAGTTATTATGTAGCATACAAATCATGCAGCAAGGTGTATTAACATAGATTATAGGAAATCTGGCCTGCCGGTGCAACAGCCGCAGTACGTACCGTGGGATAGCCTTGGCGATTGGGACTCGACCACATGCTGGACCTCAGATCTTCACTCCATCAGTCTCCTGGAAACATCTTTGTTGGCTTCAGGAGGCGGGAAACCCACCGGCGGACTTTCCTCAGTGGGACATGGTCAACTGTGATGGCAAGGGAGCCCTCTGTGAAATGTTCTTAGGCAAAGGTGGAGTTTTGTGGCTCTGGTCATTGAGCAGCATGGCGTCAAGCTGTCCCCACTTCTGGGCGACATGACTCGACTGGTTTCCAGCAGTCACGGAAATCTTCCAAACCCCGATCGATGGCAATGGACTTTGATGGCCTCGATGTCCCAGCGCTTCTCTTCAGGATTCTCGGTGGATCCCTTCTCCGGTCGACAGCCATTCGGGACTGGCTTCCAGGGTGCCTCGGTGAAGAACAGCAGTTTTGTATGATTGTCCCCCGTTGCTCAGGGAGAGGTCTCCTAGGCAAGCCCTCTCTCGGATCAGCCCTCGACAGACTCAACAGCTTTAAGATTTCATCAAAGGAAATACAGCAGCAATTCTTCATCTTCCAGCTGGGCTTCAAGGATGAGCTTCAAGTTTCGACTTCAGCTTCTGAACAAATTGGTAAGTGAGAGGTCCCCAGATATACACATCTGTCCCTCTTCACTCTGGCTGAGCCAGGCTCTGTCAGCCAATCACACAGAAGGTCTTTCATGCAGGCAGGCAACCAGGCTTGCAGGCATTCAGGCCATTCACTTCCACCCAGACACCCATAACAAGGAATATGGATTGGGGCAAGCCCCCAGCCTTTCAGCACACTGCACTGCATATTGGTCACACACTCAATTCACACAGGTCCCCCCGCAAGGGTGTACCCACAACATACAGTCACTGGGAAGGCTTGATCCAGTCTGGCCTGGACTTCCCCGTAATACCATATTTGGTTCTTCCACTCAGCATCCAGTCAGGGGAAGGGACAGAGGCAGGGCTTCCCAGCACAAGGTAACAGTCAATAGAAACCAAGAGGCCCCATGGGCCATCTTGCCTTCAATCAGGAATCCACTGATTCCTATGACAGAGCCTGGGTATCCCAACATGGAGGATACTCAGAGCACCCTTCACATCGGCATGAAGCTGCCTCCAGCCCATACCCTGCTCTGTGGGCAACACACAGGTGCCAAAAAACATACACTAGGGGTACAGGATTGTACCCCCACACAAGGGTGCCATTAGGGTATCCCAAGGGTCTCTGTTCACCATGACCAAAAAGAGGAAGAGCTGCACTGCCAGGGGTCCCAACTGGACTCATGTGCAAAAAATAGCACAGAACACACATGATAAGGGAGTACAGGATAAGGACATGTAGGCCCTGTCCCTCCAATGCATGTCCAGCATCACACAGTAATAACTGACCAGATCCTGTAAACATAGCATTTTGTCAGTAGGAATTTGAATGATCCGGCAAATCAGCTTCCAAATGACGTGTGCAAGCGTTTGAAAGCAGAAACCCAGAGCAACATTAGCCTGTGTGCACTCTTACTCCACACGCGGCCCGCACAATCCCCTTCCCCTCACCTTGTCTTCACAAACCTCGATAGGTCACTCCGAGTTCTAGCACCAAAGCTGTCAACTACAGGAGCTTGAACGTCTCTCTGCAGAAGAATCCAACCATTCCTATTCACGTTAACGTGCCAACATGACAGGCATTAGTGGAAAGGACGCAAAAGTCCAAGAGAACACGAGCACTCATCAATGATCCTCGGGAAGTCGTTTGAAAGAAGGTATTGTGATATATCAAACAAACAATAATGATAAGAATTAAAGATGAGCATTCTAGTAACATCATTAATATTTCAATGGATATGTTACCCAACCTACAATAAGACTGAAGTTAAAAAATCACACTGAAGATATCTGTGGATTTATATAATTGAAGCCATTTCAATTCAGTTCCTGCTGATGCCTTTCAACTACTGCAGAGCCTCCTCTGGGTCCTCAGTAAACTCCACACCATCATCCAGAAAACCTTCATAATAGCAGGCTTGACCAAGATAGCTTTAATGTTCTTTTCTCGTGCCATTACTTTAGCCTCTTTAACTGTGCGCCGTTTCACCAAACCTCATACAAGATTTTCCCTTTTTTCTCTGGCTGCTTTCAGGATCCTTTATTTTGCGCTTAATTTTGCCATAATCCGACTGATTTGGTGAAGGTTTGCCCATTTCCATTTTACCAACTCTGTATGGTAGTCCATATCCATAGCATGAATAATATTTGTTCCAAATACTTTGGAAATTATTCTTATTACTCGATCGTTCAGGTTGGTTTGCAGCACAGCATTTTCTTCCAAACCCACTAGTGATAGATTGTAACTCTTGCTCTGCATTTCCAAGCTCTTGTTCCTTACTTTTAGAAAGTGATATTGTGCTCTGTAATTCATTGACAGCCTTGAAGCAACCGGTTACCTTGCTAGGCCATAAAGACCGCATATGGAAACTAAGGCACAATAACCATATACTAGAATGACACGTCAGACACGAGGTTCATTTTCCAAACAAGTCTGGTTTATTTCAAAGTATTCTCAGTCGGACGACTGGGTCTCACCGCCTCACGACATGTGTTCCCAACTACTGTGAGATGCGAGAGAGAGCAAACAGTGCTCAAGCAGTAATATATACATTAGACATATCCTTTGCTAAGGCAATACGACCCACCCTCATACATGTCATACAGGCTAGGGTTCAGTGATTGACAATTATGACAATTATGACACGTTATGACAAGTCTTCATTCAGCCTAAACATAGTTCTTTTAGCAAAGGCAGCAGAGACAGCTTTCTGTTATGAGGAACATGGAGCCCCGGCTCGGCAAGGACATTGTCTTCTTAGCAGGGAAACATTCCTTACTACGTTATCTGTGTGTTTCGGCTCATGAGCTAAGGGTCAGATAGTTCTGAAGCAGAAAATACCACTCTCCGCGAAGGAGCACCGCTAGGAGAATATAATTCATTTTTAACTGCCTTTTACAACAGCGCTTGCAAGACAACCAGGCACCTGGACTACTGATTGGATGTGGATTCTGCTCGACTTCAAGGACTTAGTGAGAGAGAAAAAACAATGTATTTCTGCACAGTTTGACATTCCTGTCTGTGTTAGTGTTTCAGCAGTGAAGCAGTGGCCTCGCACAGTGTGCGAGTCTAAAGCATGGAATACATTTACAAAGCATTTTCACAGAAAAGAAAAAAAGCAAATGGCCAATATTTCACAAAATGGACGCCCTTTGGTTACACTGACAATTCTGAGATTGCGATGTTTGTCACATGATGCGATTGGCTTCTGGCCAACATATTATACGTATCATTTGGTTAATTTTCTGGTCTAACAAACCCTACTTTTGGCCGTAAGGCAATAGCATCATCCATAGATTGCGTCTTCATCGGACCACGTGTCCAATTCCGAACTACCCATGCTGCTATAATCATCATCAGAAATATGAATTGACATAAATTCTTTAATTATTTCATTTTCGTGTTGTGCACCTTCACTTAACATGCAAGGAGGTTTCATTCTATTGGCATTAACACACTCATTTGAAATTTGGGAGCAGAGGACTGGCAGGCATTGTATGCAAAAACAGCAGAATATGAGGATTCCAAATATCATAACCAAAATTGCAATTAGTTTTCCATCCCCATGATCGTGGCAGTTCCCAAAACCATGAATTTATATTCAGATTCCAACCACCTGTGGGAAAATGAATTTCAGAATTTAGGACATGCAATTTCTTAATTGCTTCAAATATCTTGGGGGAGGAGTCACTTACGAATACACAGCACGCTGACCCCACCAATTTGCATACTCCACAATCAGTTAAAATTATATCAAGCACCATTCTATACTGAAGTGCAATTAATTTGATTGCTTTTTGTTCCAATGTCATATTATAGAGTATATATGTTGTCCCATTTATCTTTTTTTCCTAATACACTGGACAGTTTTCTTATATTCCATGAGTTTATTGCTTGTCTCCGAAATGGTATAAATGATTTAGCTATATCCCCAATGATCTGTCCTGCGGTATCATCTCGTTGTGGCTGAGATCTAGATAATCTTGCTATTTCAGAGGTTTTGGAAATAAATACACCAGGTAAAAGTATACCTAAATAACAGGTCCCTTCCCAAGTTCTAGGTAACCAGGGATAGGCCCGATCTCCACATATAAAATAGCCAGAACCTCCTATATATAATGGTTTTTCTTCTTGTTCAAGCACAGCAATATTCATGCATCTAGTCAATGTTCCCACTGGGAAGGAACCCTTTTTCCGTAAGCAAAATTGGACAGAACATGGACTATGATTAATAGTATAGGAGGGAGGCACAGCATTGTTGTTTCCTACTGGAGCCATTTTAAAAGTGATTAGGGATGGGTAAGGCCTAGAGAGCCTATCTACTGGACTCGTTACGGGTTTTATTTTGCTTCTGCTTGTAAATACGGAACAACCCAACGGACTTTCAAATTCATTTATGTTTTTTCCATCAAACCAACCAGTGACACTATCATTCCATTTTCCAAAAACTAGTGCTCTTAATGATGCATAACAGGCAGTATTAAGTGGCAAAGGATGTACATACCAACCCATTCCTCTTTCCCCGTGCTGGGGTTAAATTGGAACAGACCCAACAATTGGACCTATTCAAGATAGCATGGGTCATATTCATAATCAGCAGCAATGTATTATTATCATACCATTTTCTATGTTTCACTTCTTGTGAAGGGAGAGTATAAGAGAGCACATGTACTGGGCTGCCCATGGTAGGAGCATTGGTAGCAGTCAAGAGAGAGTTTAAGGGATGCACAGTTTCTAGATACCAAATATTGGGATTAGTGTAATAAAAATGCAAAGCGGTATCATAATCATTAGCGTATTATTCTTTCTGAACCAAGTCTTTCTTAGAGTAGGCTTAATAACTATCTCTATATCATCAATAGCATCGGTACAGGAGGGAGTAGGAGCGTATATAGGCATTGTCTGTAACGTTTATCTCAGAAAGTTTTTCAGTGTCCGTCGGGGAAAGTTCTCCACAGCAACACAAGTTAGCAACAAACGTTCAGGCCAGTCCAGGCTAGCCTGCTTATAAATGGTAGCAAGCTGATGTAAATCTGCACAGAGCTCCAAAAAGGCAGGACCAAGCATCAATTTTATAGTGTCGGTACCATTTGCCCCCGCTTGTCCGTGCTAGGTTGCAACGGTCCTTCACTTTCAATGGTAGCACTGGGAAACCGCGTGTCAGAGCTTTCAACTTGATACAGCTCATAAGCTCCTTTTCCCTAGGCCTCCGTTTCCAGCTTCAACCGTGAGCTAGGAACAAAGGGGAAACAAAAGCTGATCACTTCCGATTTTGTGAACGTAGATTGTACCTTACAGCTCCAGATACAGTATGATCGATGAACAATGCACTCTCATTTCCAGATGCAGGATCAGTGCCAACTTGTGATGCACTGCGTGATGATGATGAGGCAGCAGTCGGACAAAGTTGAGGCAACTTTGGCCTTTCGGTCTTTGTTGCAATCTCCCCAGGCCCTTTCTCGGGTTTAGGAAGTACTTCTGACAGGGAACTGGCGATGATATCTATGTGATCAAGTGCAACTGTCTTTCTTTTGATGTCAGGATCATTAAGAACTTTCTCATTGGCAAAGGAAACAGAACTCTTTTCGTGTGTGTTGCATGGATCCAGTGCTTGCGGCCATTCACTCGGACTGCAGTCTGCGTAGCCAGTTGCACCTGGAAGGGTCCCGTCCAGCGTGGAGCAAGTGAAGATTTTCTTTCAAAATGTTTCACCAAAGTCCAGTCTCTAGGCTGCAGACAATGTCCTGGGCTGGTATATCTGACAGGAAGAGCCTCCTGCACCTGCTGATGAATCAAACACAAGTTTTGAGCCAACTGTTGGCAATAATCAATAAGTAATGGGTATTCAATATCCCTCAACCGTTTTGGCCGAGGCAATACGGCACCCATGGCAATGCTTGAAGCATCTGTTTCCACGAGGTACGGTCAATCGGGCTGAGGGTGTTGCAGTATTGGGGCTGAGGTACATTTTTCCTTGAGGGCTCGGAAGGCTTCTTCCGCCGCTGGTGTCCTTTCAAACTTTCGATGTTTGCACAGCAAGGATGTAATTGGGTGTACAATATGTGAGAATCCTGGTATGAAGCGTCAAATTTGCAAAACCTAAGAAACTCTGTACTCCTTTTACAGATGTGGGTGAGGACCAAGTGAGGATTGCCTCCACTTTTCTATTGCCCATCTTGATTCCCTGCGGTGTCAGTACATATCCCAGAAACTCCACCTCGGTGACGTGGAAGGAACATTTTTCAAGTTTTGCATACAGTTGGTTTCCACGCAGTTTGCGGAGTACTGCTCGCAGATGGGTTACGTTTTCTTGGGGAGTGTTGGAGTAAATCAGAATGTCATCGATGTTGACGACTGCGCAGACATCAAGGAGTTCCTGTAACACATAATTCATAAAATGCTGGAACGCAGCCGGGGCATTGCAAAGCCCGAAGGGCATGACCTGGTATTCATACAAGCCATAGCGGGTACAGAACGCGTTCTCCACTCGTCCCCTTTCTTCATGCGTACTAGGTGATATGTGCCACGTAAGTCCAACTTTGTGAAAATCTTCGCTTGTCTCACCTGGTCTATGAGTACTGGTATCAGAGGTAATGGGTACTTATTTTTTATGGTGACTTGATTAAGGGCCAGTAATCAATACACATTCTTAAATCCCCCTCTTTCTTCGGTATGAAGAAAAGTGGGGAGGCGGCTGGTGACTTAGATGTCATAATGAAACCGTTGGCCAGGTATTGGTCCAAGTAGGTCCGTAGATGAGTGTTTTCTTTCTCGGTTAATGCATAAATGTGGCTGCACGGTACTTGTGCCCCTGGTAGCAGATCGATCTGGCAGTAAAAAAACTCGATGTGGTGGCAGTGCATTAGCTTGCTCCTTCGCGATCACATCCTGGAACTCCTGGTATTCCACTGGTAAGGTTCCCACCAAGCCTAAACCTGCTATCTTTTCCTGTGAAGCTAACAATGGGCTTCTTTGGATCCCTTTGTCATAGCAAGAGGCGCATTACGTGGAAAAGAGTAAGGTTCGAGCTCACCAATCTATCTTTGGGTTGTGCGTCTCTAGCCACGGTAACACAAGAATCAGCTGGAATTGGGGTGCAGCGATCAGGTTGAATCTAATACTTTCCCTATGGCCATCTTGACAGATTAAGGTGAGAGTGGAAGTACACTGCGTTACTGGTATGGAAAGGAGTTGTGTGCCATCCACAGCTGTCACACTTTCAACGGTGTCCTTACAGTGGAATGCCAAACCCAAGGTACCGTCACACAGGTACCGAGGGAACAGGAGCTCCCAAATACTGCAGGAGCAGTGCATCGTCGCAGGGGGAGAAGCAGGAGCTTCCCCCACACTCAGAAGTAAGCCCGAGGGCTCATCCTCTATCGAATGGAAGTCGCTGCAATTCCCGACTAAAGTGCCACTTCAATGCGCTTCGCCTAATATACAGCAAGCTTTTCTTCCTCTGCAGTACAATTCATGCCTTTCTCCGTGTATGCTGTTTTTGCAATTTGGCGAATACCTTTCTGCCTCGCGGCCGCCTCTCAAAGATGGCCGCCTAACCTTAATAGCCCACTGTCTTTGTGCTTTTGGCATCCCATGCTGCCGCCTCACCTGATTGGGCCACCTGACCATAATTGAAGCCTATCACAAGCCGGGAGGTGTAGCCGGGCATCGCACTCCGGCCGTCGGCCAGAATCTATGCCCCCGTCTTGCTACCACAGATCCAATTGCAGACTCATTCATCAGGTATGCCTAACACGTTACAAGAATAACTTACGCACTGCCTGCGCTAACTTCACTTCTGACGTGCTCCCTTCCGGCTTGCCACCACTAAGGCATCTCGAATCCTCTCTCCCTTGAATTTCCTACCATAAGTCTACACTACCATCCTGCATCGACCATGACCGTCACTGCAGTGCCAGTCCCCCCTGTGCACCTATATTGATCTGCTCCCCACTGAAAAGGTATTAATACAATATAATACGGGCACCTAATACTCATCACCCACAGCTCTGCACTCACAGGCAAATGAATATGCATATATGTGCATGATACTCAGCAGAGTCTGTGATCCTGGAAAGAATATGAACCTTTAACCAATGCAACGATCACATGACTGTCTTCAATCCGTATTCGTGTTGACACTGTATTTTCGGTTTCCCAATTCTAGGGCTACCTTTTACTATCTCACATGCCTACTGTCTCTTCAGTACAAACATCTCCTACTACCTGTATTTGCACACTCTTGAATCTAGGTACTTATTGACTATGCAAACCCATGTATCTATATTGCTTATTTAGCATGCTCTGCATATTTCGAATTTAGGTGTTCCATTACCTGTGCAAACTGATGTATCTACACTGCTTTTGAGCCTGCCCTGCATATTTCGAATTTAGGTGTTCCATTACTTGCGCATATTGATGCATCTATACTTCTTTTGAGCCTGCCCTGCATATTTCGAATTTAGGTGTTCCGCTACTGGCGCATATTGATGTATCTATACTGCTTTTGAGCCTGCCCTGCATACTTCGAATTTAGGTGTTCCGCTAATGGCGCATACTGATGTACCTATATAGCTTTTGAGCCTGTCCTGCATATTTGAACTTAGGTGTTCCATTCCTTGCACATACTGATGTATCTATACTGCTTTTGAGCCTGCCCTGCATATTTCAAATTTAGGTGTTCCATTACTTGTGCATATTGATGTATCTATACTGCTTTTGAGCCTGCCCTGCATACTTCGAATTTAAGTGTTCTGCTACTGGTGCATACTGATGTACCTATACTGCTTTTGAGCCTGCCCTGCATATCTCACATCTAGGGGCTCCTTTACTTGCACATACTGATGTTTCTATACTGCCTTGAGCCTGCCCTGCATACTTTGAACTTAGGTGTTCCACTACTTATGCACACTTCCGTATTTACATTGCTCTTTAGCCTGCTCTGTTAATTGTGCATCTAGGCACTTCATGGATTGTGTATACTGCCTATGCCGCACACACATACATATACTTATTCACTCAAGCCTATGTACTGCCTCTACACAAGGATTATAATCCCTGAACCTAGGCACCCCATTGGTTGTGCATATTGCCGCCTTTACATTACCCTCTAGCCTGCACTGCCTATCCTGAACCAGATGCACCTTCTTAGGGAATTAACTGTAGGTGAACCCTCCAATACAAAGACACCAGCAGCAGCATGCCTCTGCTAGTGACTATCCACGCTCTCTACACGACAATCCTTATTCTGAGTACGTTGCTCTTCACCATGGCACCTACCACTCTTGCATACAGGACACTGCCTTACGTGTCATCCACCACCTCACCCACTCCGCATACTATGACACTTCCTAACATGGTAGATACCACCGACTACTTCTTATGCAAGCCATGCCCAACTGTAGACAGAAATCTTCACCTCAGAGCAAGACTTGCCAAAATATACAAGCCTCTCGCTAGGTCACTAAACATACCCACAAAAACAAGGAAATTGAACTCAGCCTCCTACTGTGGCTCCATGCCTACAAAAACTAGTTCAACCAAGTACAGCAAACTGAAACTACCACAAGTCCCCTTGCCATCCATACTAACTACTATGAGTCGACAAATAAAAGGAGCCTTAATAAACTCCAGATCCTTGGTAGCACATGCTACAGAAGTAGCTGATCTGATCCCGAAAGAGGATTTAGACTTTCTTGCCATTACTGAAACATGGCTATACCCTGCTGCAGGCCCCATGATCATGCTAGCAGTCCCTGATGGGTTTTCCATCCTGAGACATTACAGACCTAACTCTATGCGGTCTCGCTATGAGACTTGCTACCCACATTGATATCCAATCGTGCTAATTACTCTCAGTCAAAGTTCCTCTAAACAATGACCAAACCCTAAATATTCACCTCATATACCGCCCACCAGATCCACCCGGAACCTTCATCGATGACATCAACTCTATCCTTACCAACAATCTCAAAAGCGCCTTGCAAGTAATTCTTCTGGGAGATCTGAACATGGGCTTCAAAGACCAATCAGACCAGCTTGCTACAACCACAGCTAATACCCTATCTGAACTTGAATTCACCCAAAGATGTAACAGTGCCGCACATGAGAAAGGCAGAATACTTAACTGGGTTGCTGACCATAATTGGCAGGCCAACATCTTATCCATCTCTCCTCTAGCCGGGACGGACCACCACTTTGCGTCCTTCATGCTCTCCAATAACAAACCTCTACCGACCACGGCCCCTAAGGCTCCACCTACACTAACCAGAAATAAAAAAAGTATTACTGTAGACAGGCTTATCCCGTTAATACTCCCCACTCTCAGCTCACTCCATGACAACACTGACCCGGAGAGATTAGTTGAGGAATATAACAAAATCATAACTTCGTCTCTGGGCCGGATTGCCCCCGCAAAACGTAGACCTAGTAAGCAGAAAACCCATTTGAAGAAATGGTTCACGTCCTTCCTAAAAAAACTAAAGACAACAAAAAAGAAGATGCGAGGTTACAAGGACGAAACATCCAACTGAAGCCAATAAACTAAAACTCACTAAATTGTCCTCCCTCTACAAAAAAGAAATATGCCTAGCCAAACAAACTTCCTTTGACACACTTATATCTAATGCCAAATCCAACACAAAGGAACTGTTCACCATTCTCAAAGAAATAGAGACTCCAATCGCACCACCTGACACTTGCTTAAAAGACAAAAAAATGGTGTGAAGACATCCAACATGCCTTAGCCAACAAAATAGCCACCTTACAAAACAAAATCTCATTTAAGAGAACTAGCCTAACTGATCCCACTGGTTCCAACACAACCGGTAAGGCTAGCAGAGATGAATCTACGCGATCTAATTTTACCAAGGTCTCCATCATTGAAGTGGAAAAAATTATCATGTCCCTCAAACCCTAGAATTGTCAGGGTGACCTTTGCCCTGTGCAGCTTATTAAGGATGCTGCCCCTGACCTATCTCCATTTATCACTAAACTTATCAATGCGTCCTTCCCAACTGGCATCATTCCTACTAACCTTAAACAATCATGTGTACTTCCCCTATTAAAAAAACCTACCCTTGACCCAGCCTCACCCACTAACTATAGATCTATTACTATTGTGCCTTTTCTTCTAAAAATTCTATTTAAGTTAGCTTATACTCAAATTCAAAAACACTTAGAACAACAACATCTTCTAGGTGCTAGACAATCAGGCTTCCGCCGCCAGCACAGTACTGAAACCACCCTTATCAATTTGAAGACCCAAATTGACGAGCTCAAGGACAGTGGGAAATCAGCACTACTCCTCCTTCTAGATTTCTCAGCTGCGTTCGATCTAGTCGACCACGCCATCCTCTGTAACCATCTAAACACAGCAGCACACTTCTCTAATGAAGCCGTCACCTGGGTCAGATCCTTCTTAAATGGCAGAACTATGAGGGTCTTCTCGCAATTAGCTGCCGCAGACCCCATACCCATAACCTGCGGTGTGCCCCAGGGTTCATGCATTTCACCCACACTGTACAATATTTTTACCAAGCCCTTCTTCGATGATCTGGATCATCTCGGTATCACCTACACTAACTATGCAGATGATACCCAGATCCTCCTCCCGCTTTGAGGGGATTATGGAAAGGATTTGGCCTTTGTGAACAGAGTGTATATCATCATTCAGGCATGGATGGCCACACATGGTCTATGCCTGATGATGATAAAACTGAACTCATCATCCTGGGCTCCCCGCCCAACCTAAAAAAATTAGGTCCCAAATATGCATCATTCACCATCGATGGCAACATCATAAATGTAGAGCACGTGGTGAAAACACTTGGCGTCTACCTTGACTCCAATCTCTCATTTACTAAACAGATCAACCCCTTAGCTTCCTCCACAGCCTACTCGTGCAAACTGATACGCATGGGTAAGCCTTTCCTCTCTGACAGTAGTTGCATTACTCTAGCTAGAGCCCTCATCCTCTCACGTCTGGACTACTGTAACGCCTTCTATTTAGGATCGCCCAAAGCCACCATTAAAAGAATCCAAATCTTACAAAACAATGCTCTTAGAGCGGCCTTAGGTATATCTAGAAGAGACCATATCTCAGAGATCAGTCGACAGAATAACTGGCTCTCCAACCGTGACAAAGTCCTTCTAAAAACGCTATCACTGACACACAAATCTCTTAACAATGCCGCACCCATCTACTTGGCTGAGAGATTTCACAAGCAGACCTCCATCAGACCAGTTAGACTCATGAACCAAGATCACCTCATTATACCCAGCTTCAAAACAAAAAAATGGAACACCATGCCTCCCAGCCTAAGAGCAGGCCAAACTTTTCACAAGTTTAGAGCCATGCTATTATTTGGCTAAACTCCAACAACCAACTTCAATAATCTCATGCTCACCGTCTCAACATCTGCTTGATATTCTCTGTATATATTGTACCTGCACTAGATATTCTTTGTATATATTGTACTTAGGCTTGTACATATGTTCTCCCTGTACATAATTCTCACATTTATGCATTTGTCTATGTATATTTCTTTGTAACCTTTGTAACCAAGCTTCGCATATACTTGTAATTGCTGCACCCTGTTACCCAAAGATATGACGCGCATTATAAATAATAAACAAACAAACAAGGTCTTTGCGCTGTTTATGTCCAAGTATTTCCCAATAGCCCCACTGTCTATGAAGGCCTTGAGGGCATGCATTCGGGTGGGCTGTGAAGGATCTACCAGAACCAGAGGAATACTGAAATGTGAGATATGAGTGCTCTGTTCCTGGCTCGACAGACCGATCTCTACATCTGCTGTGCATTGGAGTTTTCCGCTTCAGTGTTTTCCCTTGTGTTATCTAGTACCCCCATTGTCTTCCGTGGAGGTTTAACTGTGCAGTTCCAGAGGAAGTGACCAGATTGACCACAATATAAGCAAAGTTTTTCCTGACGCCTCTGTTCTCTCTCTGCTTTGGTGAGTGGTCCCCTGAGGGCACCCAATTGCATGGGCTCTGAATGTATTTCGGAGGCCTGTCAATTGGACACTTCTTTCGGTCGGACATGCACTGGTCTATGTTCTGATCCGGTTCGATCGGCCTTACGATCCTGTAACCGGTGGTCAAGTTGCATAGTTAAATCAGTGTATTCACTACAATCTAGGGGAGGATTAACTACTTGTGCCAAAACATCTTTTAATTCTCTTCTCAGTCCTCGAAAAAAAACGTTATTCATTTCTCTTCTGGCCAACCTGATTCTGCCGTTAGATGATTGAATGTGGCGACATATGAAATAAGATCCTGACCTCCCTGTGGCAGAGAGAGTAGCTTATCATCCAAAGCCTGGCCTCGAGTCCGATGGGCAAATAGTTTTTCCAGGGTACCTGGGTAATTTCTCAGTAAGGGTTCAAGCACTAATGAGACAGACCAGTCCGCCGCATGCCCTAAATAGGAGAGGACAAAAGCAACTTTAGCTTGGTCGTTCTGAAAAGAGTCTGGTTTGCATATGAAGTGTAGGTGGCATTGATTCATGAACGCTCCAAATTTCTTGGGATCGTCAGTGAAGCGTTCCGAGGGTGATAAAGGGATGGTGCCTTGACGCAATACCTGAACGGTGCAACTACAGGTGCCACGGTAGGCTCCCCCTGAGGAATTCTGCCTGGTAGGGGTGCTGGATCAGCTTGGGTCTGTAAGAGCTGTCTTGCCAAGTCGTCTGTTTTGTCCCTATTGACTACCAGTTTGCGCCTTATGGCGTTTGTCTCAGAGCGGTCTGCATGCACCTCGTCCCGTAGTTCGCCTAACAATAGGGAAAGCTGGTCTACCTCAGAGGTTTCCATCGCTCAGGCAAAGGTATTAAGGATGGCTTCATGTTCTGTCACACTCACCTGTGTCTCTGCAGGAGCGATGGATGAGCCTCCTTTGACCCCGAGTTCTCACTTCCCCTGTTTCACCCGGAGAAACACCTGTCAAATACAAGATGTACACTTAGACCTGAATTCACCTGATTCCCCTGGGCCCTTCCCTTCTCTTTCTGTGTGTTGTGATGTCCCCTAAGGGCTTACCTTGATTTTTAGTAGGGCATGCACTCCATCCTGCATTCACAGGGGCGCAATTCACTTGTAGGGATGATGCCAATGTCTGTTGGCTGAGTTCTGATGTCACACGCTGTTATATGCCTTCACAGCGAGGCAGAGTGTTCTATGTGCCAGTTTCTTCACTAGCTAGGAAGTCCTTTCCACAAAGTGAATGTTGCACGGTGGTTGTTGAGTGTCCGGAATTGTCCATATTGTCTTTATTTTTCCCAGGTATATTTGGGTGAGTAGCGCTGAGTGTAGAGTCAGCCGCTGGCAGGTATGCGCTGCGTCATAGGTTCTAGCGCACCTGGTAATGTCTCTCCTTTCCCTTGCAGGAGTGGATTATGGAGTGCTAGCACCTCGAGTCTGGGTTCAGCTCTTTTGAAGACTCAGTGGTCTGGTAAGTATGCACAGAGGCTTTGGTAAGTATGCACCGCGTTATTGGAGAGAGCGCAGTAAAAAATGTCTCCGCGTTATTGGAGTGAGAACAATCAACAATGCCTCTTCTTTCTTTTGCAGGACTTTGAGCATGGACCTGGATTCCAGCGTAGCAGGAAGATTTCGGTGAGTATGCGCAGCGTTATTGAAGTGCACGCACTAACGCAGTTCTTCTTTGTGCTTACAGGTGCCGGTGTAGGATTTCCCTATTGACCGGAGAAAGCTGCGGCGTGGAGAAAGCACGTGGGTTGATCCAGAGCAGGTAAGCAGAAGCAGGATGATCTGGAGCAGGTAAGCAGAAGCAGGATGATCCGGAGCAGGTAAGCAGAAGCCGGTTAATCCGGAGCACGGCGAATGTGTTGCTGATGCAGCTCACAGTAAGCAACACGAAGCACTGGAAAAATCTTTGGTGTGGCTTATATAGCCAGCCACACCTGAACACTAGAGAGCTCATGAATTGTCATGCACTTCCTGTTTGGCAACAGGAAGTGGTAACCAGGAAGTTACTACAAACACCAGGAAGAAATTAAAAGAAGGTAACTGCTATGGGTTTTTTGTGTGCCTATGCCAGGCCTGCCAAGCCTCCACCCAGCTCGCCCCGACTACCTGCCTGGTACCCATGACAATTACATGTTACTTTTTTTATGTGCTTCACATTTAATTATCGCTAATCACTTGGGAAGCGCAAGTGCTGACAACAGTTTCACAATCAAAGTGCCATGTTGGATTTTGGTTCCGTGTGATGTCAGGAAACCTCTTTCAGCCCATAATCAATCAAAATTGTGTACCACCCCAAAGGCATACTGACTGTCAGTATATATGTTTACATTGAGGTTTGCAGAAATTTCACATGCTCTTGTTAACGCGATTATTTCTGAAGCTTGTGCTGAGTTATATGGGATTTGTTTTCTTTCTATAATAGTTTTCAGTGTCGTTATGTCATAAGCAGCAGTTGAAGTGCCATCTGATAATTTAAAACAAGAACCATCACAAAACATTTCTCCATCTGCCTCTTTCTGTGGGGTGTCAGTTAGGTTAATTCTTCCTTTTGTCTCTTGTTCAGTAACCATTAAGCAATCATGGGGGAATCGTTTTTCACCCCCATTCTCATTTGGAGGAGGCATTAACTCGGCCGTATTTATAGCGCAACATCTCTTAATTTGTATATGCAGTGCAAATAGAACAATTTCATACCTTGTTAATCTGGCTGATGTAAGATGTTACGTCTGCGTTCTATTTAAAAGAATGTCCACTGAATGAGGTACCATTACGGTTAAAGCGTGACCTAAAACCATTCCCTCAGTTTGTTTTACTGATGCATGAGCTGCAGCAACAGCTCGCAGACAACGCGGCAAAGCACATGCAACAGGATCCAACGTGGAAGAGAAGTAGCTGCATGGTCTATTTCTCTCCCCGTGTTCCTGAGTCAAAACAGCCAAAGCACATCCATTGTTTTCATGCACAAATAACTTAAAACTCTTGTCGTAATTTGGCTTGCCCAAAACTGGAGCTGAACACAATGCAACTTTCAACTGGTCAAATGCTTCTTGACATTCCATGTTCCGTGGCAAAGGTAAGGTAACATCCTTCCTTGTCAATGCCGCTATTGGTTTCACGATCATTGAAAAATTATCGATCCACTCCCTAAAATATAAAGCCATGCCAATTAAAGCCCTGACTTCTTTTTGCGTATTTGAAATAGGCATATCAGAGATGCTCTCTATTCTTTCTGGTGTCAATCTTCTTCCCTCCTTTGAAAGGAGGTAGCCAAAGTAGGCCACTTCCTTTCGACAATGCTGGAATTTATTTAGCAAAGCTTTGTGTCCATGCACTGCTAAATGTGTCAATAATGCAACTGTGCTTTCTTTTCAAATTTCTTCTGTGTCTGCTGCTATTAACAAATCATATATGTATTGTAGTAACACGCTACCTGTTGGTAGTTCAAGCATATCTAGTTGTTTCTTCTATGCTCTACTGTAAATACTTGGACTCTCAGTGTAGCCCTGTGGAATTAATGTGAATGTAAATGAACGTTCTCCTAGTGTAAAAGCAAACTATTATCTACTATCTGGATGCACTGGGATACTAAAAAATTCATTTATCAAATCAATTACACTAAAATATGATGCAGAGTCCGGAATCATAGTCAAAATTGTAGTGACATCCGGTACTAATGGAAATTGCGAATCAACCACTTTATTCACTTTGTGTAAATCAATTATAAAACGGTAATGTATATCATGCCCTCCTTTCTTGTAAACCGGAAGAATCGGACTATTGCAAGTGCTACCAGAAGTTTCTTCAATTGTGTTTCTTTTAATTAAATCTGATACAATGCATTTCAACGCTTTTTCTCCCTCGGCCGAAAAATGTTATATTGCGGAATATGCTGCAATGTAATTCCTTATTTCAAAACAATCTTTTCTGGCTCTACTTTCAAACAACCAACATCATTGTCGTTCACTGCCCATATACAAGCCAGTACTTTACTCAATTCAGTTGGTAGTGGCTTAGATACAAATTGTGATACAGGAGTCTTTTGTGGGGAAATTGTCAAATACATTCCATCAGGAGAACAATAAATGACTGCATTTAATTTCTTCAACACATTTAATTCCAACAAATGTTCGCCACAATTTTTCGTCAAAAGAAATGGGCAAGACTCTGTGAATGGACCTAGTGTTATGGGTACTGGTTATGACACTGGACTAATTACTGGTGTACCTGAGAACCTTACTGAGACATTTTTATGCCCTGACAGTGGTATTTCTGGAACCCGCTGATGGTATTGAACATTTTTGTGCACCTGTGTCCACTAAAAAAATGTGCTCCCTATTCCCAACCTTCATTTCTATGTAGGGCCCTTTCTGGTCTACGGGAATATATACTGGTTCCAACCTCTGTATCGGGCTGTTCTAGAAGAACAGTACATCGTCAGATGTAAAGTCGCCAGAGTAATATGCATTGGACTGATTGTCAAAAACATTCCCACCATTTGTATTGTTTCGTTGTTGATTCTGATTACCCTGATTTTCCTGAAATTGTGGCGCCTTTTGGTTTCTATTTTGTCCTTGTATTTCCAGACAACCTCTATTCTGTCTTCTTGGAAAAGTCCCATTTCTATTCTGTATATGCGGGCACTGTGCTCGCCAATGGTCTTCTTGTCTACAATAGGCACATTGATTAATCCCTATTGGACCCCCTTGCATATTGGTTGTTAATGCAAATTGGACTTTGGACGGTGCGTTCCCACCACCTCTATTATTGTTCACTACTTGCTGTAACAATACTCTTGTTTTCAAATTCCCTTTGTCCTTTAGTTCCTTACCTTTTCTGAATTTACTCTGTTCTCATAATATTGAGCCATATGTAATACTTCACTTTGTGTTTTGGCTTGCCATGCACTTTCAGATGTCATTATTAAACTTTGGATTTTCTGTAACAACCCTTGCACAAACTTATCAACAAGCAATCTCTTCCCGGGTTCAGTACTTAGATCTTGACTACTAAAATCTGCAAATACTTCTTCGAACCAATTAAAGTAATCCGTCTCTCCTTCCTCTTTGCCCTGTAAACAAGCAGTCAATTTATACCAAACTATTCTCTTTTCAGGCACTAAAGTTTTCAATTTCTCTACTATTCGCGATGGTAAAGCCAACATTACTTGCGGTTGCTTTTCTCCAGCCTTTCTCTCACTATCAATTTTAATCAAATTCTCCCATGTTTCACCTAATATCAGTGTGTCATTTATATTTCTAACCTGTTTCCATATATCTACAGGAAGAATCACGGGAAACAGTAAATCAATGTCACTATGTAAAAACAGATGAATTCAAAACAGATTCAATTTCCTTATAGAATCCTGCCGGGTTTTTCCTAATATCAGGGATCGTCTGCTTTATAGTATTTACCTCGTGCCTAGAAAAAGGGACATGTACAAACTCTGCGATATAATGAGCTTCTATCGTTCGTGCTGGAGCTCCTCCAGTGGCAGAAACCTCTACTTTCGGGACAAACGTGGGAGGCACCTCCCTCATGGGTAACTGCAAACTAGGCGATTCTACATTCGTTCGTCTATCAGTCGTTCCAGTTTCAGGCAAAAATGCTCTTTCATAAATTGTCATTAGATCACCGGGTCAACATATCTTATTCTTTATACGTTCATCTTGTAGGTACTCTACCATAACCTGTAATACCTTCCTCTGCATTTCTGGTATATACTGTCTGAACGTATCATGCACTTCAATTGGAGAAATCTAAGCGCATCTCGCATACAAATTCGCATCTCTTCACTAACAGGTTTCAACGGTGGTAAAAACCATTGCTGGACATATGACATATGCAGTTTATCTTTTTTCAATAATTCTTTATGCAATCTATCAAGTTCTCGCTTAAACACAAATATTCGGCCTATGTGTTCTCGTACTTTCGTCGCATTATCTCGCAAATTCGAAAGAACAACCAACTCATGCATCTCTTGCGGTACCACTGTATCGGTCAAATCACTCCATATTTTCACAAGATAATTCCACATGCATTCTAACAATACCTGCTGTTCACCAAGGCATCTATGATCAGATATGGAACTTTGCACAGCCACTTCATTGTCATCATCAATATATGTTTCAGCCCATTCTTTCAGTTCTTCTTTCCTTCCTTTGCTAATCATGCTACAAGTCTGTCTAATGCTTCCTTGCGCAGGCCCCATCTCTGAAGAACTGCCTGCTAAAGTGGCTGACTCATGCTCTGGTTGCGGTGGAGGAAATGATGTCGCAGGCACAGGGGAGACAAACTGCTTACTGCAGGTGCAGTTGGAATAACGGGAATGGGAGGTACATAAGGAGGAGGTGCAACTGGGTCAGTACTTTGATGTTCATTTCTTCGCTCATTTAATATTTTGTTTATTAGTTCATCTGATGTATGCAAATCTTGCTGGCGATATATTTTCTGTACATCTAATTGGAAAGCCCTGTCCATGTTCCTAATGGCTTCTGTCTGCTGATGTTGGTCATGCTGTAGCACTTTCTTTAAATTTGTTTTATGTCTGCAGGCGTGTTTTTCCCTACTTCTCAAACGGAGATTAGCTTCCTTCCACCAGTCTCTTACAACGTCGAAAGCTGCAGGTCGGACCTTTTTGCATAGCACTACTGATTGTAGGGGCCTCATTACGAGAATCCCGCTAAAAACGGAGTCATTACCGGCATGGAGGTAATAGCGCATCCGTGCACCCTTGACGCCGCTAATAGCGGCTGATTACGAGTGTGCGAGCACGCACGAATCCCCATGCCAGTAATGGCTGCACCGCCATGCCGGTAAAGGCCCTCCAACCCCCCGATAGCTCCATCACGGGACCCGCCGATACCGCCTCCGCCAAGGAGCAACCCCTTAATACCAACCCGTTAATAACATCATGCTAATACCGGGCATGTAATACCGGACACGGAAGTAACGTCATCGCATTGGAACGGGAAATGCGCCGGCGGCCATCTTCAAAAACACAATCCATTGCAATCCTCCCATTCCAGCAGTGCTACAGAGTAGAGAGTAGGGCCATAGCATCCAGCATGTCGAAGGCTACATGCAAAACTACCCCCCGCCTGCGCAAGAAGCGCTTCTCAGATGAGGAGCTAAACATGCTGGCTGATACTCTTGCAGTCCATGCAGATGAGGTTTTTGCCACCAACCTCAAAAGGGAAGCACAAATAAGAAAAAAAGAAATATGGGAGGAGGTTGCGTGCAAGGTGTCAGCGGTCAAAGACTGTAAAAAAAGATGGGATGACCTACGTCTCCGGATCCGTAATATCTTGTCCAGCAATCGCAGGGAGGCCATGGCCACAGGTGGGGTGCCCACTCACCAGTGAACCTAATGCCCTGGGAAGAGACCTGCAGCATGACAATACAAATGGAGTCCATAGAGGGCTTTGGCGAAATGGAGACGGGTGTCCCAACATCGGGAGATGGAGGTGAGTGACCCTGCAAACCCCAGTGGGCCAAACAATGATGTAGTACAAGTGATGTGAAAGTGAGCCAAGCCAATGCATGGCCCATCATGCACACATCCCATTACCAACAGACACCCAATACACAGGGACCATTTGCATGTCATACATCACACAAACCTCAATACAATGGCATGCCACCTGGTACGCATCAGTGCCAAATGGAGATGCCACGACTCATGCCAATATGCCCCCCTTGAAAGTACCCTGTGTGACACACCTATAAGATTGCAATGCATGAGAAATGAAATACTGTACAGCACCAACTCATGCATCTTGCATGTAACACCATCACTGATGCCCTGCATCTCTTGTTCCCCCACAGGCACTGATGCAGAAGGTGAAAGTCAGGACCCTGCCCCAAGGGCATCTACATCCAGGGCAAGACCACAGGGCACCGGGCATTCCACCTCCGGGGCAGCACCGTGGCCCAGATTGCTATTCAGGGCACCGGAGACAACAGCAGCGGACGGAAGTGCGAATACAGAGCTGGCAACAACAGCTGAAGTGGAGGCTGATGGCACGCAGTCCGCTGCCACCAGTTCAGTGGGTGAGGCAGCAGCCGCAGCCCCACTCAGCGATGTGGATGTTGAAGCGGAGGAGTTGGAGGACATTGATGGCAAAATCCATGTGGAACGTCCGCCACCCCAAACCCCCCATCCACCCCCCAGCACACCACTCAGGGCACACCGTCCAGCCCCATGAAGGATTCAGCGGTTCAACTGCACAGTCTGAATCTCACAAGCACCCCAGAGGCCAGCCCTGCAATTTCACACCCAGCTGCAGCACCCTCCACAGCCCACACTGATATGGAGGCACGCCTCTCAAGGGTAGAGGCCCGGAAGGACTCGATGATCGAGCTGGTGCGCCAGTAGGTGTCCGAGGGCGAGGAAACACGCCGTGAGATCTGGGAGGCCAATGCTGGGACCATTGAGGCCATCAATGCAAGTGCCATTATGATCCGTGACAGTTTGGGGGCCGTCACACAGGTGCTAAACAGCATGCTCGCACACATGCAGCGCCAACAACCTGCACTGATGTGCAAATCCCATCCGCATCCACCCCATCTTCCACACCTGCAAGCTCTGCTCCCTCAAGCCCTGTGCGGATGACAAGGCGCAGTGCAAGATAGACAGAAATGATGCCCCTGGACACAAAAAAGTCCGGAAATAGTGTGGGATGACAATGGGTGAGGGGGGAGGTGGGGTTGGTGGTGTTGAGGGGATTAAGGGGGTGTTAATTGGGGGGTTGGGATGTTTATTGGGGTATGGGGTATTAATCGGGGGGTATGGGGTGCTTATTGGGGGTATGGGGTGTTAATTGGGGGGTATGGGGTGTTTGGGTATTTTGGTGGGAGGGGGGTGGGCGTGCGAGTGGTGGAGGGAGGAAGCACTCTGTTGTAATTTTCATTAATACACCCGTTGTGTTCAAAATCATTTAATGCCTGGACAGTGTTCATTTTGTGTGTGTTCATTCTATTCATGACAGCACACAGTGCCCAACTCTCCACACACCCTGTGTCCATGTCCACACGGTCCCAGTGCTCAGTGTAGCACTGACACATAACCATCAACATCCCTGTGGTTCAGAAGTAATCGTCAATCAGTGATTGGCATACAGCACGGCCATCTTGTGCATCACATACTGGCAGTGGTGCTGCTTCTCCTCCATCATCATCCTCATCATCCTCACCCAGTGCATGTATGTCAATGTCAGGTGGCAGTGGTACATTTCTCCGGATGCACATGTTGTGCAGCATGACACAGACCATGGTGATCTTTGCCACCTTCTCAGGGCCATAAAGGAGTGCTCCACCAGACCTGCTTAGGCAGCGGAACCATGCCTTCAACAGGCCAATGGTCTGCTCAATCACAT
Organism: Ambystoma mexicanum; assembly: GCF_040938575.1. Taxonomy (NCBI): domain Eukaryota; kingdom Metazoa; phylum Chordata; class Amphibia; order Caudata; family Ambystomatidae; genus Ambystoma; species Ambystoma mexicanum. The sequence goes on along the minus strand of NC_090928.1, from coordinate 920,706,368 downwards.
CACGTGTACGGGTATGAACCCGATTGTACTCCTCTTTGTGCCTGTTATGCGGGTTCCGCACAGGGGCAAGTAGCCACGGCTTCAAGGGATAGCCTCCATCACCTATATGGGAGCACAAAGAGGTATGCGTGAGTCAATCTGAGCTGACATCGTTGAGATTGACGGCCATGGCTGCAGCTATTTGGTGTTGACATGCACATGTCCCTGGATGTATGCACACAGGTTCATTTGATGCATTGTGTACTGCACAATGGTCTACTAGTGTGGATTGCATTGTAGAGATGATGCAGGGTGTTCACTTGCATGCTGATGCAGATGTACTGTGGATGCGGAATGATGTGTTGCCACCCATTATTGCAGTGTATGCTACTCTGTACCTATTCACACTAGCAGCATTAGCACAGTTGTAATCATGATTCCTCATGCATCGCTTGACATACCAATGGTGGCCTGCTTGTGCCACTGGCATGTTATCATTGATGTGCGGTATTGGTTTTATGTATGGCATTGATGTGTCATGTTCCGGTTGGGATGTTCAGGACAACAGCGTTTAGCTCTGAGTGCATTGTCCACTCACCGCCCAATCCCACCCAGCTGGAGTATGCAGCCCCCCAAGCCCACCCAGGTGGAGTATGCATCCCCCCAATCCCACCCAGGTGGAGTATGCATCCCCCGCACCTCACAACCCCAATGCACTGCCATGGCCCAGACAGGCAACTTACCAAGCAGCCAGGCACGTCGTTCAGCATGTCGCTCCATGTAACGGGTTAGAGTGGAGTTCCGCAACACCATGGCATCATGTGTGGATCCGGGATACCGGGCACAACAATGTGTGATGATCTTGCTGGAGTCACTTACCATCTGCACATTGATGGAGTGGTATTGCTTGCGATTGCGGTACACCGCATCTATGGCATGCGGGACAACCAGTTTGACATGGGTGCAGTCGAGGGAACCGACGCAATTGGGCATGCCTGCCAGTGCGTGGAAGCCTACTTTAGTGTCGGCAAGCTCCTGGACAGTCCGTGGTAGGGATATGTGGGTGCTAGCATGCTTCAGGAGGGCATCCAGCACTTGGGTCAGCATGTGTGAAAAGAGAAGTTGTGATATACCATGCAGCTGGCCCCCTGTTTGCTGGTAGGTGCCTGTGGCCAGGAAGTGGAGCACAGTCACTACCTTCAGTAGAGGGGGGATGGCAGTGCGGATTTCTATCAGGCTGACGATGTCGTCGTGTATCATGTCCACTATGTGGGTGATGGTGCCCCGGTCCAACCGGTACAGGGTGTGGATCTGCTCAGGGGATATATTGAATGGACTGGCTCTGATGCGTGGGATTGGTGGCTGCCTACGTGGTACCACTGGCTGCACTGGTGGGACTGGCTGAGCCTGTCTCACCCTCCTTCTCCTCCTGCGTCACCTCTGTGCTGCCTGTTGTTGAAGCTGTAGTTGTTGTTGTTGTTGTTGCTGTTGTAGCAGTAGAGGCATGTCCTCCAGCCCCATGAATGCAACAGCTAGTGGGATCATTTTGGAGTGGGAAGGGGTGTGGTGTGTGGGTTTGCTCCTTTTGTACTGAGACATGCTCCATTGACTCCACCTGTGGTGATTGTGTGCACCTGTGGTAGTTGGCTTCACTGCAGGTTGCTATTTGCGGTTGGTCCACGATGCCTGTATTGCAGCCATCGCGCAGGCCCTAATTACCGCCTTCAGGATGCCGGTAAGTGCATGCCCGCGTAACTTGTGATGTCCCCCTTTTAGCGGCATGCCGGTATTTCCATCGTGAAGGGGCGCATGGACTCGCACATGCCGGTAAGAAGGGGCACGGTACAGGCGGTGGCGGTATTACTGGATTGTCGGCTCGTAATGGCCAGGACCCATTAACGATGCCGGTAATACCATTCCGCCTTCCTTTTTTCATGACCTCCATACTCGTAATGAGGCCCTAGGTGTTCTATACATGCTAATTCAAAGCTCCCATTATTAGGCCACTGAAGGTCTGATACACGTCTGGTCTACCTATGCCAAATCGCATTAAACACTATTGCCCCTATACCTTACTTGATATACATTTCATGTGCCAGCGACCCTTCTGGTGGCGTGACCTGGCCAGTTTCCAAAGATTGTCTACGGCAGTGAAAAAAACTCACTAAACAGGAAGACAATTTCCCAGGCATGGTTAATTCTTACCCTCTTCTTAACCTGGACGTTTGAACTTGCAAGTGCAACTCTCTACCAATATCAGGACGTTTAAGAATCGGGGCATGACTCACCTGATCAACCAATTCGTCACTCAGGACACAATTCGCCCATATACAGACACAACCAAGAATCGTTGTGACTGCGTGTCTGGCTCAATTTGCCTCGTTCCAAGACCCTCGCCTTGATGCTCTCTGGGCGCTGCTCGTCGATCAGGGATCGGCTGTGTACAGATCTGCAGAGGAGTCTCTCATCACTTCTACAGGGGCGCCCCGAACACCTTCCGATCCTGGTTGCCTTCCTTCAACTTCAACGTATACGATGGAGCATTAGAGGGAGGGTCCCTATTCTGGCGACATATTTGCTAGGCCATAAAGACTGCATATGAAAACTAAGTCACAATAACCATATACTAGAATGACACGTCAGACGCGAGGTTCATTTTCCAAATGAGTCTGGTTTATTTCAAAGTATTCTCAGTCGGCCGACTGGGTCTCAAACACCGTGAGATGCGAGAGAGAGCTAACAGTGCTCAAGCAGTAATATATATACATTAGACATATCCTTTGCTAAGGCAATTCGACCCGCCCTCATACATGTCATACAGGCTAAGGTTCAGTGATTGACAATTATGACACGTTATGACAAGTCTTCATTCAGCCTAAACATAGTTCTTTTAGCAAAGGCAGCAGAGACAGCTTTCTTTTATGAGGAACATGGATCTCTGGCTCTGCAAGGATATCGTGTTCTTAGCAGGGAAACATTCCTTACTACGTTATCTGTGTGTTTCGTCTCACGAGCTAAGGGTCAGATATTTCTGAAGCAGAAAATACCACTCTCCTTGAAGGAGCACCGCTAGGAGAATATAATTCATGTTTAACTGCCTTTTACAACAGCGCTTGCAAGACAACCCGGCACCTGGACTACTGATTAGATGCAGCTTCTGCTCGACTTCAAGGACTGAGTGAGAGAGAAAAACAATGGGCCTCATTACACGGACGGCGGTAAGGGTTGACGGTCACCGTTAATGGTACCGGAGACCGTTAACCCTTACCGCCTTACTACGAGGTCCCTTTGCAGGTTCAAGACTTTAATGCCTGCTTTTTGCAAAGGGACCAGGGAGCTAATTACGGCACCACAATTTGCAGTGCCGTAATTAGCACCTTCCCCATTCCCATTATGCCCTATGGGGCAAAAATGAAATGGGGAATGGCAATGGGGGAAGGGGGAATTACCGCCCCACCAACCTTGCAATAGGGCGGTAATTCCCCTTTCCTCCAAGGCGGTGCAGGTATTTTACCGGCATGGACCAAGGTGCTAATAGCACCTTGGTCCACCGCCGTCCGTGTAATGAGGCCCAATGTATTTCTGCACAGTTTGACATTCCTGTCTGTTAGTGTTTCAACGTTCTAAAGCATGGAATACATTTGCAAAGCGTTTTGACAGAAAAGAAAAAAAGCAAATGTCTGATATTTCACAAAATGGACGCCCATTGGTTACACTGACAATTCTTAGATTGCAATGTTTGTCAAATGATGTGATTGGCTTCTGGCCGACATATTACATGTATCAGCCGACTATAGGGTTACTTTTCTGGCTGTGTCCCTCCAATGCATGTCCAGCATCACACAGTAATAACTGACCAGATCCTGAAAAAATAGCATTTTGTCAGTCGGAATTTGAATGATCCGGCAAATCAGCAGCCAAATGACGTGTGTGAGAGTTTGAAAGCAGAAACCCAGACCAACATTAGCCTGTGTGCACTCTTACTCCACACGCGGCCCTCACAATGCCTTTCCCCTCACCTTGTCTTTACAAACCTCGATAGGTCACGGTGAGTTCTAGCAATAAAGCCGTGGACTACAGGGGCTTGAACGTCTCTCTGCAGAAGAATCCAACCATTCCTATTCACGTTAACGTGCCAATACGATAGGCATTAGTGGAAAGGACCCAAAAGCCCACGAGAACACAAGCACTCATCAATGATCCTCAGGAAGTCGTTTGAAAGAAGGTATTGTGATATATCTAACAAACAATAATGATAAGAATTAAAGATGAGCATTCTAGTAACATCATTACAATTTAAATGAATATGTTACCCAACCTACAATAAGACTGAAGTTAAAAAAATCACACTGAAGATAGCTGTGGATTTATATAATTGAAGCCATTTCAATTCAGTGCTTGCTGATGCCTTTCAACCACTACAGAGCCTCTTCTGGGTCCTCAGTAAGCGCCACACCATCATCCAGGAAAATCTACATAACAGTAGGCTTGACCAAGATAGCTTTAATGTTCTTTTCTCGTGCCATTACTTTAGCCTCTTTAACTGCGCACCGTTTCACCAAATCCTCATAAAAGATTTTCCCTTTTTTTCTGGCTGCTGTCAGGATCCTTTATTTTGCGCTTAATTTTGCCATAATCCGACTGATTTGGTGAAGGTTTGCCCATTTCCATTTTACCAACTCTGTATGGTAGTCCATATCCATAGCATCAATAATATGTGCTCCAAATACTTTGGAAATTATTCTTATTACTCAATCGTTCAGGTTGGTTTGCAGCAGAGCATTTTCTTCCAAACCCACTAGGGATAGATTGTAACTCTTGCTCTGCATTTCCAAGCTCTTGTTCCTTACTTTCAAAAGTGATATTGCGCTCTGTAATTCATTGACAGCCCTGAAGCGACCGGTTACCTCAGATGCCAGTTCAATGTTGTCTTTCCCCACTTTTGATATTCTGGCTTTCAGATGATTGACCTTTGAAGTTAGTTTTGGAAGGGAGAATGTCATCTCACAAACATCCTCTGCAACCTCCAGCAGGAGGATGTAAATGGCCTTAGGTCCAGGAGTCTCCTCAGACTCTGAACCTTCTGCGTTTTTTTCAGGGTGGGGTTCTCAGGTAACTCAATCTTCTTTTTGCTGATGTGACTCATTATGTTTGTGTCAAGCAATCTTTAAAAATCCATAGGCTGGAGACGGAGCACGAGCTGCAGGATTAGGCTTCTACCTGTACGGCTAACATTCCAGAATCCCCTCGGCTTTTCAATCATTTAGCATATTGCATACATGTAGTATTTAATAACTGAAATACGGTTTCCAAGTTAAAGAATGATAAATAATGATTCCAAGATAAGGCTATTGTGTAGCATATTCGAATTTGGTCAAATTGATCCACCAATTAAAGCAAGATGTTTTCCATAAATTATATGGCAGGATCTTAGTTTTGACTACATTAATCTTTGGACCATTAAAATAAGGCACACATTACAGATTGTAGTCGAGCCAGATATGTCAAGAAAATCAGCAATCAGCAAGGTTTAAATTGAATAGGAAAGGTGCACGAATGCGTTCTTGTTTAAACACCATTATATATTTGTATAGAATGTAAGAGGCATCCTTTAGTCTCTAATCAAATAGCAACAGATGTGTTATCGTATAATGCCACAATCATCTTCAACAGCCCACCCTGTATACCCCAGTTGTGGAGCTTCTGCTAAAGAAGTTGCTGATTCACAGTATCGAATGCAGGTGTGTAATCAATAAAGGCACCATACACTGGTCAATTGTAAGTAGTGTTAGCTTGCCCAATCATATCTAATCATAGTCATGAAATTGGCAGTCGTAGCAATACCTTTCCTTGACCTGGTTTGATTGATAGATCAGATGTTGTGTGATGTTGCCCTTTCGATAAGCTCACTTAGCAGTACACATAAAAGGAGTTTAGAGGGAGCGTCCAACATTTCAAACAGGTGATTATCAACAGGTGTTTTAAACAGGTACCAAAATGCTATGTGTCCAAGTACTAGGGAGTACACTAGGATCTCTAATAGGAGAACAAGTCATGCAGTTCCTTAGTCCACATGCAAGGAGCTAGTTGAAGTAAAGAATTACATATTCCATCAGGGCCAGGACCCCTTGATGATTTGAGATTTCTAATATCGTTGTGTATGTCTGCATAAGAGGCAGTGTGTTGCCATTTAATGTTCCAAGACAGCTTCTTTATATTACTTTAGTCTTAATCATGAGGTCCCTTGGCTGTTCACTTGGGCCTATTAACTTGGGCCATGGGACAGTACTACGGTTTACGTCCTGAGATGCAAACCGCCATTTATTTCTTTGAAAAAACAGGTCAGGGGAGGGCGCGGCCTGTTGTTTTAAAGGAATTGTAAGAAGTCTGAAGCAGGACGCGGACACAGTGGTGGCATGTAAATGGCTGATAGCCTTTTTATTAAACAGAAAATGAAAATCCTACCCTCCCTAAATCTAATAAGGGTTTCCCTGTCTCAAGCAAACCTAAGGAAACTGTCAAAACAATAGTCCACCGCACTGTTTTCAAAACTCCTGTTTCCGACTTTTACAAAGGAGAAACTGGGACTCCTAACTGCATAGGAATGACTCCCTTCATCTGAAGAATGTCCAGTGTTGTTCCACTGCTCCATATGCAGCAAAAAGGGGAAAAGTAAAGTTACATTTTCAAAACAAAAAGGTTCTTCAACAAGTAGCAGAAGAAACGGGTTCCCTTTTGTCACAATGTTCACAAAAACAAGAGGTAGTTCTCCTTATCCTGCTTTTACCAGCTCAGAGTCAACACCAAGGCACTACCTTGCTTCCCCTGGTTACCATAGGCACAAATGGTCTCAAAGTCAAGAGGTTGTCTTGTCACACTTCATATTTCAGAACTCACAGTCAATACCAGGGTACTGCCTCCCTTCCCCTGGATACCAGATGTACAAATGTTCACAAGCCAAGAGGTTGTTTTGTCGTTCTTGGTGTTTCGAAATTCTGTCAATACCAGGGTACTACCTCCCTTCCCCGGGATACCAGATGCACAAATGTTCATTAGTCCAAGAAGTAGTTCCTATTCTGCTGGCCTTTCCATGTTCTCCACAGGACCAGGGGGAAGGATTCCCTTCCCCTGGTTCTTATCTGATCAACAGGATGACTCCCTTCTCTTGATGTCACCATGCATGTAACAGTTAAAACAAAAATGAGTGTGAGTCCCAGACTCACAATCTTCTTGTCTGGTATACTCTCCTGCCAGGACCTGGATTGCTCTCATTCATACACTTGGGTGTGGGTCACAGACTCGCAATCTTCCAGCCTGGTATACTCTCCTGCCAGGACTTTACCAAGAATTATCATACAATTTCAATATTTTGCCTTTGCAACTTTACGGTACTTAGCTTTTCATAACAGTTTGATTTCTCATGTAAGTACTGCGAAAAAGAAGATATCTACTTTACTTGGTGTGGGATTGGGTTCCGACCGAGCTTCTCAACCCCTGTGGTTCCCCATGCAGTGTCCTAGTGCCCCCCCAAGGCCCCAACTTCCTTATATGGTCTCACCGGCTTCTCATGGCAGTTTTCGGGTCCCTTGTGGTCTCCGTTCGGCTCTGTGGCTTTGCTTTATACTCAGGTAGCATTTCTCCCGCTTCCCGTTCCGCTCGGTCTGAGGGAAGGCTCTGTCCTTCCTTCTGCCTCAATCGTCGCACGTCGGAACCCTTTTGGAAGTGCCTCTCATCAGGACACCGTCTCCCTGAGCCTTTCTGTTCCGCGGTTCCATAGAGGAACTCCCTCCCCATGTGATTCTCCCTCATATTGCCACCACCAGGGGGTCTTCTGGACTGTGGCACACCACTCTGCCTCATGAGAAGGGGTTTCCCCTAAGGAAGAATGGACGACATCCTCAGATTTGTCACATAATACTAACTTAACATGCGTGCCATGGAAATGGAAGTGGAAGTGAAGCTCCAATCGGAATCCCACTGCCATTTGCATGGTAGCCTGGTTACATGAGGGGAGCAGCGATGGTGTGCTGTTGTGCCGCAACCCATTCAGGTAAGTGGGAGGGAAGGGAGAAAGGAGCAGGCATGTTGAGGGGGAGGAAGCGAAAGTGATGGGTGGGAGCGAGTAGCTGTCAACACACTTGAATCACAGCCTTATACCATGCCTTATACCATGCCTTATACCATGATTGACTGAGGCACCCATCCCGGTCTTAATAAGATTTGACTCTGCATCATACACTCTCTCAATTTACTGTACCCAGGCAAATTAAAGTGCAGTAGATATAAAATGTGACAGATAGATCAACTCTGCTAATCCTTTTGCAGAAGGTATGTGATTCATGTTTTATGAGTATATTGTGAATCTCTCACCATTGAACACAACATAATTTGTTTATAGTTCCTAATCAGTTTTTTATATTCATCTGTCCAGATGCAGTTATTAGCTCTCTATTCTACTTCTTCTCCCTATGTTCACATAATATGTCTCAGATAGTTTCACAATTTATTTTTGCATTCTTAAATTCCCAAACTTTGTAATCAGGTGGAGGAGAGAGAGCTCAAAACCTCTAAAGGAAGTAAGAGATATATGATGATGAGAGTTCTTGCGTGTGAGTCCATGTAATGCCAAAGCATAACAATGAATCTGAGATATCCCAAACTCCTCATATCCCATTTTTTACCACCACAGCATACATGATTTGGGGGTTACCACCAAAGCACTCCTGCACCCTTCAACAAGCTGGAAAAATAAGCAATAATCAATTGCTGACTTAACGTAGGAAACAGAGAGATGGCGCTTCCACAATCTGGGGATGTGTGCATCTATGCTAGTTGTAAATGGCTGTGCCTATATATGATTCGTATATCTCCACAATCATACATTTAGTCATCTTCCAAAAGTCATGCATAGGATTGCATAATCAAACTGTATTGAGTTCATGCTCACTTAGTGCATTTAATGTGGTCGTAAACAAAGGCCAAGGACTCACACCTTGGGGAGAGCACTATCTTCCTCGGATGAGGGTTTCAAGGGGGGGCTCAGTACTACTATCGGGTAAGAAGCAACGAAGTTTAGGCCTTCATCCTCTGCACACTCCCTGGTGGTCTCCAACCTTTTTATTTAATAAAATGGCTAAAGTTGAAAACTGTTTAGAAAAGCTGCCCGCCTCACATTTCTGACCGCTCACATTACCCTCATATCTAGGAGCTGCTTTCTCCCTCCTAGTCATCAACATTCAAGTGGAAAGCCTCTTTCTTACAGACGATATTTCTCCCCTGAAAGATACCTACATTACTGTGAAAAGAAAGACTCCAAATGATCTTACTTTTCAGTTATAAGCAGCGATAGCTAATGCATTTATTAAGGAAATGCAGAATTAACATGAAATCTCCAAACATATGATTGAACAGTTCTTACTGTGTGCAAATAATAATACATATTGCCACATCAACTTATATGTTGTGAAACAAACAAACATTCTTAACAAAGGTGCAATCATCAATTTCAATTTAGTACACTTTAAAAAACTTCAATACATTCCTATAACATACACTTCCAGAACCCTACAGTGTAGCATATAGAAGAGAAATACACTGTTTCTTTTTACATATCTTAAAGTAAAGTTATGGTAGTAAACTAACATCAATAGAAAGTAAGAATTATTGTGTACACATGCTCACAGATATTAGTAGTCAATACAAATATACTTCTAAATCTCATTTCACATTACTACTAATCATTCACATTACTGTTCACTCTTTTAAAAACACAGATACTAATCTGAATATCTTTTCTCAGAAACGAAGGGCCTCATTACACGGAAGGCGGTAAGGGTTAACGGTGACCGGTAATGGTACCGGTGACCGTTAACCCTAACTGCCTTACTACGAGGTCCCTTAGTTGGTTGGTACTTTAACGTCTGCTTTTAGCAGGCGTTAAAAACCAACCCGCTAAGGGACCTTGGAGGTAATTACAGCACCGCAAATTTGCGGTACCGTAATTAGCACCTTCCCCATTCCCATTATGCCCTATGGGGCAAAAATGGGAATGGGGAAGGGCAATGGTGGAAGGGGGAATTACCGCCCCGCCAACCTTGGAATAGGGCGGTAATACCCCTTTCCACCAAGGCGGTGCTGGTATTTTACCGGCATGGACCAAGGTGCTACTAGCACCTTGGTCCACCGCCTACCGTGTAATGAGGCCCAAAATGTTTTTCCTTCAGTAACCAACATTTTAAATGTATATAATGTACCTTATACTCATCTAAATAACCCCCTCACATATCTAAATACTTACAAATACTCACTGTCAACATTTCTAGAAAATGCAAACATTTCAAAATAGACAATTACCAGCATCAGCAGAGGTTATAGAAGCAGAGTGGCAGTTATACACAAAATGGTGCCTTTCAAACTGTTCAAACAGGAATGGCTAGAAAAAACGCACTACAAATCATAAGAACTACAAAAAGTGAAGTAACAGATGCACTTAAACCTATCACATGTAATAACATAAAGCAAACAATCAATTTTACCAATTGCAAACACCAAAACACTCCTTTCATTTATGCTCCACTGGTACTAATACTTGAATTACAAACAAGCATATATTTTGAAGAGGACAGAGACAGAATGCAGACTTCATGGCTATGGTGAAAACTGTATGGTTGTTGGAGACAGTTGGTTGTTTTGGTTAATGTGTTTTTGTCAAAATTAAATATTGATATTGACCTGGGTTTGACTGATTTTAGAATTAAATGGTTTGGATTGCGATGTATGCGGTTGTCCCAGATTTTCCCCAAATTGTTCAGTCTGAGAAGCACAGGGCACCCAGATGTTTTACTCATTAATTGTGGAGGCAATTATATGGGGAATGTGTGAGGCATGTCTTTGGCTTTGACGGTGAAACAAGATATGGTAAAACTCAAGGAATCTTTTCCTCACACCAGCTTTTTTTCTCCAATCTAACTCAGAGGCAAAAACTGGAAGTGGGCCACCAAATTTAGTTAGACAATTGAGAAATTTCTGAGAAATGTGAATAAAATAGTTTCAGCTTTCATCAGAGACCACAGCCATTTATGGATATCCAACAACAACATACAGTTCTACATGTCTCCTGTATAGACATGATGGAGTACACCTAACTGATCAGGGAAATGCACTCTGCCTTGGCAACATTAAAGCACCAATGCATCTTTGTTGAAATACTGCACGCAGTGTCTCCAAAACAGTCCTATTAAGGACTGTGCATTTTACACATTTACATATACATAAATGGGCAAATAAAATATTGTTTTCACTTTTTTATAGCCCTGTCTATATCCTCTACTACAACAAAATGTATCTAGAATACCCACTACATTTTCAATATTATCATATACCTTCTATAAGAGGTTCTTACAAGAGCCTCTGTGTTTTATATGAAAATTGTGCCCCAAAAAATACTTTTATATTGTGACAACAATGCTACTTCACCAGTTCTATTACAAATTCCCTTTGAAGGATTCAAATAAACATTCACAACCATAGCAACTTTACAAATATGCCTTAGATCATCCAATCACACATGCATTTCAAAGTGCTTCATTTCAATGTCCATCACACAGAAGGGCAAATGTTTGAGGAACATGGGAGAAGGTAGGGAGGGTGACATAATCATTTTTGGGGTGGCTTCACAGGAAGAAAGGAGTACCAGTTTAGTGATTGGGGTCGCAGGGGCACCTTTTTTTTTTCATTGTTTTTTTCTGTAGCCACGGTTACAAAATGAAATATCAGTAGCCGCGGCTATACACCCAGAAAGCGTCTAGCATGATAGCCAAAGTTAAGCGGCTTTTAAACATTTCAGAGCACTCCTTTAGAGGGGTACAAAAGTTCAAATGACAACAGGCTAGAGGCGAGGAGGGGGAAAATGTACATTACATCAAATTGGGGATTGTAAGATTATGTAAATAATGTTTTTGAAAAGAAGACATTTTTGCGCTAATCGCGGGTATACCTGCGACTATAAACCCATAATGGAGAATAGGCAAAATGTAAATGCGTCACAGGTAATATACTGCACACAGAGCTACGGTGACTCAGTGTAGGGGCGTCATACAGAGGGAAAGAGCGTGATTTTGGATGTGGGGAGTGGAATGGGTGGAAAATAGGGTAATTGAAGTGTGTACACAGAGTAAAATCACCCTTTTTTGGTTCATAATAAAAAAATAAAAACAAAAAAAAATAAAAACAGAAGGCTTTTTTTACACATAATGTATAAAATGAATCACATAAGAGCAATTGATCAATTTGTACAGTTTGTGTTTTTATATTGTCTCTTTTTATAACTGAAACAGTGGCTCTTGAACCAATTTCAAGGTGAAAGGAGAAGGGTGGTACATGCAATAGGAAAACAGGGTGGAACATATAACATATTTTCCCTGTGCTTCTGTTCTTTTTATTTTTTGGGGATTCTTTGTTATGTTGTTTCAACATCAAAAAATGTGCTAATCTTTAACAAATAAATATTAGTTTTTATTCTGACATAGTGTCCATTTGAAGGATCCACATGAAATTCCAACGTGTCACTATGCTCTTTCCTTAGATGCTTTATTAAATGCCTTTTTCCAAAAATAAAATACCTTCTACTCCCAATCATAAATCGCATGTCACAATCCACACTTATAGCTAACCTTCAAACAACTCCATTCTCAATTCCGCCATGAAACCAGAAACGTGAATTTAGCCAATGCCTCTTATGATGTTCCACAAGTTCTTCCGCATCACTGTTTGTTGAGATGTCAAAATCAGCGAATCCACCGTAATCTTCTAAGCAAGAATCAAGACCTGAGAAATCTGTAGAAGAGTTGTTAGCGTTGTCTTGGAAACTTCTCTCCATTTTCAAACCTCTACAAATATTCCTAAATATCCACCAATAACAGTTATGTATAACAACTTCAACCAAAGAACTGCTAATGGCACAGCTCTCTCACAGTCTAATATGAATTAGTACCCCAGCGAGAGACAATCAGAATGCAACAAGCATTGTGATTGGCTCTCGCCAGGTCCCTACCCGGCCGGGAATCCCCCCGTCGGGATTCCACGGCCTTTGTCCCCGGAGGGGGGTGTGGCAGCCCCTCAGCCAATGAGGAGGCTCGAAGCAGGCCATCCCCGCTATGAGCCTCCCTGCGGCTGAGAGGCTGTATTTGCCCCCGCCGGGGACTCGGGTAAGTCTTTTCTTTTTCCCTTCCCTTTCCTCCCCTCCCTTCCACCCGCCCCCCCAACTTAGCTTCTTGTTCCTGCGTCCCCGGCGGGGGACGAGGGAAGCCTCCAGCCGTGTGGAGACTTGGAGCGGGGCCATCCCTGCTCTGAGCCTCCACATGGCTGGGGGCTCCCCTCGTCCCCCGCCGGGGACGCAGGTACTTTTTTTTTTTTTTTCTTTTTCCCACCTCCCACTCCCACCCTCCCAACCCCACTTACATTTTTTTTATCCTTTTTCGGAAGCGAAGTGTTCCCAGCGCGTCCTCTCCCCATGGCCGCCATGGAAAGGGATATGGACTCCGTTTTCCCTTTCCATGGCGGCGGCCATTTTCTTGGTCGTTTTTTTTTCTGTCCCAAAACGCTGGAGCGTTGAAACGCTGCAGCATTTCGGGACAGAAAAAAATTGCTTTTAGTACCCCAGTCACGCAAATTTTGCGGGCCCGGATACCAATAGCAATAGAACCCTCGCGGCGGGGGCATTACCGACTCTGGTGATGGCCCTGGGCCTTCGGTAAGGCCCTCGCTTCGCTCGGGTCCTTACCTATGGGGGCGACTCTGGTAATGCCCCCGCCACTTGGGTTCTATTGCTTAAGTAAGCATTACCTTCCAATACCATAACACCTCTCAAAATATACATGGGTTCAACCAATCAGACATTTATTTCAAACTGCTATTCTAATTGGAGTGAACTTGACACTTACATAACCCCATGTACGGTATATTACCCGAGTCTACCTAAGGTACCATTGTAACCGTGGCTACGCTAGCCCACCAAAAATACACAATGTCCTATTGGCTGTAAAATAGCTGTGGCTACAACAAGAACTGTTAAGTAGTTGCGGTTATAGTGTACACCAAAATACTCTCCAGTTGAATTTTACCCGCAAATACACCTTTCCATGACAGTCGATTGTATTTATTTATTTATTTCATTTGTAAAGTGCGCAAACAGCCCGTAGAGATCGAGGCGCTGGTTCAGGTACACAAGGTTATTTGCATTAGGTTTGACATAAGAAAGCTGTTATAGGTACAGGAATTAGCATTGGTTATGACATGAAGTAGGTTATTTACATTAGTATTGACAAAGGATGGATTTTTCAGATGAGGAAATTGCAATGGTTGTGACAATTGGTTATGACATACAATACATTGGGTACAGGGAGAAGGCACAAGGCTTATTCAGACTTAGGAAAACAGCTGTGTTTTTAGCGCTTTACGGAATACCCAGTCGGATTTTTCTGCTCTGAATGAGCGGGGAAGGGAGTTCCACTCTTTGGCAGCGATGTAGTGGAAGCTGGAGCCACTGCCTTTGGATCATTTGACTTTAGGTAGTCGTAGGCTGACAGTGTAGGGTATACTGGTGGGCCTAGTTAAGAAGGCTTCGGCTATTTTCTGGGAGAGGTACGGGGGGCTGTGTTGGGTGTTGGAGAATGTTTTAATTGTGATGCGGTCTTGGATGGGCAGCCAATGGGCCTCTCTTCTGGCTTCAGAGATGTGTTCTCTGTTAGGATTATATCCGTGGGTATCCCCCCTGTTTTTGAAAAACTTCAAAACACTACCATAGAGGTGTGCAAAAGTTCAAATAACATTAGGCTAGTGGTGAAGAGGGGGAACAACTACAGTATATCCAATTGTGGACTTTAACATTCAGTAAATAATGTTTTTGTAACACATGATTTTAGCACTAATTGCAGCTATGCTGCTGTGCATACCTGTGGCTACAAGCCCCTAATGGGAATAGGTGAAATGTAAAAGGGTCGCACAAAATATACAGTGCAAACAGAGGGAGGGCATAGAGTATGAAAAGGAGGGAGGGAGGGTGTTTTTGGTGCGGGAAGGGTAAAATTATTAAAATTAATGAACCTGCATGAACAGCGGGAAGGCACACTATTGAAATATTTTCAAATACCCGGAGCTACAAAAAGTATATTTTTGTATATTCGCGTTCATTGACAAAAATTGCTGAAAGCACCCCTTTTCCAACACAAACAGTACAAAATGGACCCTATAAGGCTTATTGGTCCATTTATACACTCTGTGTGTTTTTGTCTATCTAAATGGGAGGCTCTGAAAAAGGACAATTTTGGGAATGCAAGAAGTGGGGGGGTGAAACATGGATGGAGAGAACATTAGAGATGGAATATGTAGCAAAGGAATAAAAAAAGGAACATATATTTTTTGCATTTCTTGTTTTTTAATTTTTTTGTTTTTGATATTATTTTAATTTTTTGTTTTAATTTTTTTCAAAAAAGAGGGGAAAGAAATTGCCACTTAAAAAAATACATCTACCAGTGGTTGTTAACCAGGTATTCTACAGTAACCCATGTCCCACGCATCTAGAGTGGTACCTCCCATGACAATTCAATCGTTGCACACAGTGCACATAGTCTTGCACATGGTTAAATTGGATGCCGGTAGTATGACAGCAGTCTGAGTTCCAGGTGACACGGCCGTCGGTGCCCTGCTTGAGGAAGAAGTAACTGGCTCTGCAGATGGTCCTGGACATCAAAGATGCAGCCATAGATGTCGATGATGAAGAGGTGGGTGCAACAGTAGTGGCAGAACGGCGTAAAGAATCTAGCCAGCCGCCCTATAATATTAGAAATTATATTTGTTGGTGTGAGGCTGGGCACATGGAATGTTAGGGGTCTTAGCAATAGCAAGAAAAGGGTGCAGGTAAGGTATGAAAAGGAAAGGGATTCAGATTGACCTTTTCCAGGAAACACATCTTTTGAAACCTGTATCTGGAAGCAATGTGACATAGATGGGCAGAGTTGATACATGGATCCTGTAACTAATATTAACATTGGGGGAGGAGGGGTTAGTCCCTATAAATATCACCAAAAAGATTAAAGATCCAGAGAGGAGAACCTTGATTTTAACATGCAATTTGGATGGCAAAGATATATGTGTTATTAATTCTAATGCCCCATATCAGGATAATAATGTCTATTTTCCAGAGGTGCTACTATAGGCTAGGGTTTACAGACACAATCTTCTTATGTTGGGAGGCAATTTTAATTTTCTGTTGGATCCATCCTCACAGAGATCATATACAACATGGCCTCACAGGAAAAAAATCATCTGCGACTCTTAAGGTGACAAAATGCCTGAATCTACTGGAATTGTGGAAGGAAAGCCTGGGGACAAGGTGGGCTATTCATTCTACTCCCAGCCTCATTACTCCTATTCAAGACTTGATTATACATTTGTTGGGTGGGCACATTTTAGTCTTTTCACAGGAATCGAATACTTAGGGGGAATGCTCTCTGATCATTCACCTTTGGTCATGATTCTGAATTGAGTGAAAAGGAAACTGGCCATCTAGTCCTGGAAACTGAGAGCCAAGCCTGTAAGTGCTTGGGACTCGACTAAGGGAGGAAATAATGTCCTTTTTTGGCCTTAACAATAACTCAATTGCCGATGTAGGTTTAATATGGGACGGTTTTAGCGGAACGATTGGAGTCTTTTGCATTTGCAGTACTTTGGGGTACAGGCAGCTCTCCATAGGTCATTATGTGATGTAGAAGAAGCCATCACATGGCTTGAAGGAAATGTTTTGCTGCGTGTCCTCTTGGGAGATGACTGATATAAAGAATTAGGTAAACATACTGAACTTCAAGAGGCATGCACACATTTGAATATTAGAAATATTCCGTCCATATTCATGGTGAAGTTGATAAAGCTTGTAATGATTTGATATGTCCAATCAAACACGAGACTCCAACAAATGAGGAGGAATCTGATTTCTTAGAGCAGGTAGACTTGCCTTGTTAGTCTGCAGATTCTAGGAACATACTGGATGTGCTGATAGAAGAGGGTGAAATCTGGCATGCCATTAATTTATTAAGGAAGTGTAAAACACTGGGTAATGACTGCCTTCCGGTTGAGTTCTATGCAACTTTCGCAGAACTTTTCGTTCACAAACTGAAATTGCTGTACGAAGATGCCCTACTTAATGAAATCCTTCAGGATTCTATGCGAGAGACAGTAATGATAGTACTACTGAAACCCCAAAAAGACTCGAGATACTGTGACTCCTGCCATCTTTTTACTACTGAACATAGATGCAAAGATACTGTGGAAGATTATAGCCTCAAGACTAGTGGGGGTTGTCCCAGCGCTGGTACACCCAGATCAATGTGGGTTTGTAGGAGGGATAAATACATCCATGAACCTTAGAAGACTACATCATATTATGGATAGGGTTAAACATTCAAGTGCGGAATTGGCAATAATTTCACTCACAGTTAAAGCTTTTGACTCACTTGAGTACGATAGGTTATTTAAGGTGCTGGAATGCTATGGTTTGGGTCCAATTATGCTGAAATTGATATGTATGTTGTATAATAAACCTAGGGCTAGAGTAAAAACGGACATTTAGATCTCATCTGGATGAACCATATGGAGGGCCACCATTGTTTTTGCCATGGTCTTGGAGCCCGTGGTGGGATACTTCAGGAAATATATGTCGGGAAGGGGTATACAAATGGTTGTATGCACACTATATCTCTATAAGCTGATGCTGCTACTTTATATGGATGTAACCCCCGGGATAATATTGTGATAATTCTAGCAGTGCTAGACAACTTCAAAGTATTGCCTGGGTTCCAGACCAATAAGGATAACTCTATTATATTTCCTCTAGCATGAATGAGACATACACCCACAAATCAGCTTCCAGGCTGGTGGATGTACGGGGAGTAGGACAGGACTCATTTTAGTGCCTGGCTATACAAATATTCCATGTGATGGAGGAGATGTTTGTCTATAATACAGGCATGGCACTGACAAGAATTGGGGAGGCGATCTCTCTTTGGAAATCACTACCTATTACATTAATGGGGATAATAGCGCTATGCAAAATGGTAATTCTCCCTAGATTGTCATATTTTTCACCAATATCCCCTATTTGATTAAACACATTTTTTTCAAAATGGTAAATATCAAAAACCTGGAGTTGTTATTATGGGGTACAAATAGACACAGGGTAGCATTGGCAACTATGCAGAAATTATCTCAGGAGGGGGGAATGGCCCTTCCTGATTATGAACTCTACTTTTTGGCCACCTAATTGCATTATGTGACAGTCTGGAATGACTTACCAAATGGGGAAAATCAGCACAATGTCTTCTGAAAGAAAGACAAGGCATAGAATTATTGTGGGACTCAATGAGACCAAAAGGTAAAACATGCACACTGAATATTACAGGACTAGATTGGAAAAATGCTTTAACTAAATTGCAGGTATCCGTACCATACTGTCTTGCTCTGCCCCATTGTTTTGATACAATCATTTTGGGAATACTGAAGGACATGGGTCTATCCACCCTGATGAGTGCTGGTTGTAGATCGGTAGGAGATTTCCTTCGAAGGGCCTTTTACTCCTTTTTACACAATGGGCACAGAAATATAATATGGCACAGGGGCATTTTCTGAACTATGCTAGGATGGTTAGGAGAATGGCTGAGCTCTAGGTGAACAGTCCAGAGGAACCTGAACCCATCCCATTGTTGCAGACTCTTTTTGTTATAGGTGAAGGGAGAGGACTCATTTCACAGATATATCGTTTATTATGAATGGAAGCCCACTCTAACCCTGTCATTAAAAGAAAAATGAGAAAATGATCTGGGGTGTTCCTTATCGTGTAGGAAATGTCTGGAAATCTGGGAACACACAATAAAGTTCTCCAGAAGTACCAGATTTAAACTGATTTTTTTAAATTTCCTACACAAGGTATATATGACCCCAGCAAAGAGGAATACAATGAATCTAACACTTTCTCAGACATTCCCTAGACATGGTAGAGACACAGCAACATTCTGGCATATGGTGTGGGAAGGCCCAGTAATACAATGTTATTGGGACTGAGTGATAGAGACGATATATGCAGTACTCCAAAAATCTTACACTTGCAATCCTTCCTCTTGTTTGCTAGAGTGGCAATAGGTGAACAAACGAGATAATCAAAGGAAGAACATTGATTGATTCTTATTGGTATTGGCAGAAAAAAATAGCAATATAGGTTTTCTTATTCCGCAATGGATAACAGATGTCAGAAAGTGGGGGTTTGCAGAATTGGAAGTGTTACATAGAAATAATGATGTAGATGTGGAGGAACGCATAACATTGGATTGGGGGCAACTATTGAATGATCTTAATACCTCGCCTGACTCTAAATCATCATGAAGTGTTGGGGCAAATTTCTGATCATCAAGGATCATGGATATGGATTAGCTGATAGTCACAGGGAGTTAAGTTTGGCCTTTACAGGCTACCTCCAGGAGGGGGAGTGGGTGTAGTTCAACTAATTCTTATGATCATTGGTGTTGATAGTCATTTAATAAATTTTTTTAGCCACGTGTTACAAATTATTGGTACTTTTGAATGTTAAGTTATTGAACAATGTATAGCACAATTGACATATGTTGACGGGAAAGTTTTATTTGTATGTGGTTGCAAAACTTAATGAAAGTGTTTAAAAACAACACTAAGAAGACCCATGTCGTGTGTTCCCATTATTCGTCTATGCAATGCAGTCTCTGCAATATAAAGGGTGACTGGTTAGGACAAAAGGCAAAAGATAAAAGGAGTACCATGATATGGGTGACAAATTTAAGGGGGCTGTATTACATGAACATGCAGCGTTTAGTTATATCAAAACTCTGATATGTAAATAAAAAACAAAACTTTCCCAGGTACCACCCCAAACTATAATTTCCAGAATAATCCTCCTCTCCCCGCTTTCAGGACATAGACTCCTCAACCTGGGAAAAGGGAGATCTAGGATGGAAAGTTATCAGGGAAACTTCCACTACCCAAGCTACTCTGGGAGAAGGGACAGTTTCCCTTTATGGGAGCAGCAAAGGTATGAATCAAGACCTCCTTACCAACCGAAAAAGTTTCTCAACTGGAGCATCTGGTCCAAAAACTAACCCAAGACCTGGGTCACATACAGACGGCTCAGTCAAACCCTCAACTGGAGCCTGCCACCCAGAATAACCCAATATCCAGGTCTGATGCCCCGGGGGGGGGGGGATATGACTGGATGAAAATTCTGACAACCAACAGGTTCCTGAGGAAAAGGCCCGTGTGGAGGGGAGATGCACAGCCCTAGAGTAAAATTGCTTTCCCACCGGAACAAAACCCCTGGAAACCTCTCAGCCTGATTATGAATCTTCTACCGCTGAAAAAGTTGGAACCTAGAGAAAAGAGGCTAAGTAGGAGAAAGGAAAAGAAAACCCACTTTGTGGAGGAAGTCCACATCATCCCTTGTGAAGGAGAAGAATCCCTGGAGGATTCAGGTAAGAAAATCTTCTCTTTCAGGGATGGGGGGATACCTCCCAGGGAAAACTGGATCCCCAAAGACCCTGATTTTGACTGTGCAAGTATGGAGACGGACCCAGAGCAAGAAGTTCTTAAACCCCAACAATGTCCCCCAGATGACCCTGAAATCACAGAGGTATCCTCCCCGCAAATAGGATCTGGGAACTATCTCCAGGAAAATGGGGGCAGCAAAGAATCAGGGGAGACAGAGAATCCCCCAAACTCCATGTTTGTCTGGATGCCAAATATTTTTTACATATTCCCGGACTCCGACATAGAAAACTGTCCCAGATCACACAGTGTTGGAGTTCAATATAAAATGTTAATCGCCAAGCTGGCACATAATGCACATTTTCTTTGCCCCCTTGAGGAGAGAGAAGAAAAATGTTATGCTTCCACCAAGGTACAGGGTCAGTGTCCTTTATGAGCGTTGGTGGATGCTGGATCCCAAGTCACACTCCTGTCCAAAAAGGCCTTCAACCAACTGTACTCAGGAAGGGGGAGAGTTACCAAATTCCCCTCATACCTCTTCCCGGACAACTCCAAAACTTCGATGGGAATGATATTTCCATCGAAGGGACGTGAATCTGGAAATAAAAATTGTGTGACATAGGTTGAAACACCCAGTGATAGTCGTGACTCCAGAGGGTACACCTTGTCTGCTGGGGAATGACTTCCTTTGGAGGTTATCACCCCTAATTGACTGTGTGAACAAGGTCCTCTGTACCCAGACTAACTAGCCGATCAAACTAAAACAAAGCACACATTTGTTTGAATGGTACATGCCATGTGAATGTACAACGTTCAGAGAAAGTGAAATTTTATTTCCAGAACAATCAGGTCCCAGACATCACCGTCATCTCTATAGGCGAACAAACTGGGGATGGGAACTCTTCTAAATTCTTGAACATCAACCTTCTTCCCAGTTTTAAGTGGCAGTCCACACTGCAAAAGGAAAACTCTTAAATTGTATACTAGACCGAAACCAGAAGAAAACCTGAGTCACATAAGAAGGGACAGTGAAAAACCAGCTCAAAGCCTGACCGACATCCAGAGAAAGGTTGGACAACTGTTTTTCCCCATTCAGATAAATGAGGGGGAGGAGCCTGTTCTCACCAGAATATGCCTGAATAACGGAAGGAGCTTCATCAGCGAAGCATTATTCAGGAAACCTCCAAAAGATCAGACCATTCCCACATTTAAATTGATTGATAAATGGGAAGTAGGCCAGGAAACCACACATTCCAAACATCTCCTGCCTAACAAATTTATGCTAAAAAGGTATGTGGCTACAAAAGCATAGAACAGAATTGTTAGGTCATGGGAGATGTCCCTTTCACCTTTTATTTAGGCAGTGCCATTCTTAATCGATTTGCAACTATCTTGTACCTAATTAATCATAAAGCTGGTCTAGAATGGGGGGTAGCCCCATGTGGTTTGACAATACTGAAAAAGCATTTTGGTCAGCTCAATTGCTGTCTTATGCGGTTGAAGTTCAAGTGAGAGAAGAGGTTACCATCCCAGGACAAGTGCGACAATTTACAGTTCCCCTAAAAATTAAGCGTGGAGAGAACCTCAAAAATCAGGACGCCTATATAAATGTGAAATATCATCTCCAACAACAAGGTTTGTATTTACACCCGACACCCCTAGAACATGACACCATTCGAATATTGGTGGATAACAGCGACCCTCGAAATATCACTTACTTTGGGCGCAGACACCTTGATTGGAATAGCGGTTGATGCCCAAATGTATTCTATTGGTTTAGGTAATTACATCATTTGACCAATCCCAAATTGCTACTTCAATATCAATGACGGTATCCCTCCTGAAAAGATATTCACCAGGCAAGGGGGGAATTTCTTGGTCTACTCATCCTGCCTTTATTGTGTGGAAGAGGTGACCTGCAACATTAAGAAGGATGAGGTGATATTCCGATTCAACAATGACTACTTCCCATCCTTGGAATCTCACATACAGGCCAACACCATAACAAGAGATCTCTCCACCCAACTGGAGAAGACGGCCAAAATTGCCATGCCCAAGGTCTTTCCAGGCTTTAAGCAGATGGTCGAAGAACAGATCAATCTTGCTGATGCCTGTGAGACCGAGGAGCAAAAACAGAAGCTAAAACAAGTGTTTCTCAATTTTCAGGAAATCCTTTTGATAGACTCATGTGACTGTGGACGCACAGAGATTCATTCTACAACCATACCCATGGAATCAGAGAGGGCACCAGTATTTGAGAAACAATACCTGTTGCCTCTCACATCCATGGAGTCACTCATGGAGATTATTAAAACCTAGAATCCTGTGGGATAATTTGTCCAATCCATAGTACCTTTAACAACCCGGTAATGGAGATACACAAACCCAACAGCCAATGCAGACTATGTGCAGACCTGAGGGAGTTGGACAAATGGGTCCACATGTCAAGATGGCCACTTCCCTACATCAATCAAGAGCTGGCACAGATCCAAGGATCAAAGGTATACACCACCATTGACCTGATCAACGGTTCCTGGACAGTACCCGTGAGTAGGGAAGACCAGTATAAGGTTGCCTTTACCTTCGGTGGGGAGCAACACACATGGACCCAAATCCCCTATGGATACATAAACTCTGGCAATGACTTTAACATCTTCCCAAATCCCCGATTTGGGCAAAAGGGGAAACCTGGCCTATGTGGATCATGTTCTGATCAAGAGCTGAATTGTGGAGGAATATATAGCAGAATTGTGCTATGTTCTGACCCAGTTGCAGAAAGCCGGCGCAAAAGTGCCCTTCCACAAGGCACAGTGGTGAAAGACCTGTGTGAACTTCTGCGGGCATGACAACACCCTGAGGGTCTCAGTCCCCAGGTGAAAAAGGTGGAAGCCTTATTGAAATTGAAAGACCCTACTACTCTGCAAGAATTAAGAAGCCTTCTGGGAATCACTAATTATGGTAGAAAGTTCATTGAAGACTACGCAGAGGTCACTCGACCGTTGGTTCATTTATCAAAGGCCAGAATGAAGTGGGAGTGGGGTGTGGAACAATCTGAGGCAGCATAACAACTAAATAGAAGCCTTTCCCAGGATCCTTGTTTGGCTAACCCCATAAAGAACAAGGAGTTCTTCTTGGAGACATGGTTTTCAAATACCTACCTAACAGATGTATTGTATCAGAAGCATGACAAAGTCAACAAAGAAATCTCATATGCGAGCAAAACTTTGTCCTCTGTGGATTGCGAGAAGGAATTGCTGGCAACGGTGTGGGCACTGAAATATAACTGCCGTTGATTGCGAGAAGGAATTGCTGGCAACGGTGTGGGCACTGAAATATTACTGCCCGTTTATCGAGGGAGAGCAAATCATTGCGGAGACTCTTCACCGATCCCTGCTATACTTACAAAGTGACGGAATACGAAAAAAGGAATGTAAGAAAATCCAGAAATACTTCCTGGATTCTGTCCATGCAGGTCTTTTCTTTTGAGGTCAGATATGACCAAAACAAGAAGAGTCCTCTAGCGCGAATGGTTGGCTGACTTGCATGACGGTGCTCAAGAAACCTGTCTCGAGGGCGAAAGTCTAAGGACCATATGGAGGCGTACCTTAATTCCCCGCACAAAGTCTATGAGGACGACAGGTGTCAGGGGATATCCACAGTTTATGTGGATGGGTACTCCTACCATCGTGACAATCACGGAAAAGGAACCAGTGACAGGCATTGGGAATCCCTGGATGAGTGTTGCCCCGGAACCCTCTGCTGGGTACAAAATAGATCCCCCAAGTAGTCAGATGGCAGAGTTGATGGCATTATATCAAGCCATCCTCACTGCAGCCCACTACCAACTGAAACAACTGGTCATAATCACTGACTCTAATTATGTCAGGAATGGGTTTGTGGAACACCTCATTAACTGGAGAAATCGAGGCATGCTGTGTACAAACAATAAACCGCAATAGCATGGGAAATGTATCCAATCAATTGATGATCTGGTAACCTCTAATAAGATGACCATCTATTGCAAAAAGATCAGCGGTCACTCCAACATAGAGGGAACAGACAAGACATGACTTGACTGGCCAATTGGCAAAAACAAGAGCCGTTCACAGGGATTTCATAGAAACCGAATCCCTGTTGGGGGAAATCCAAGTGACTACTGTCACTAGGTCCCAAACCCATGCCAACAATGAACTCTCAACTGCCCAGCATGCAAAGAAAGAGGACCCGATTATTGGGAAATGTTATCAACATATTGAAGACCTGTGGATTCTCCTCTGACAATATCTGATTATATCGGGAAAGAGGATCTGCAGGTCTTGATGTAGTTTTCCAAAATGTTCCTAATCCAAGATGGTTTGTTGGTACGAATATCCCTATCTGGATGTGAGAAGTGGGTGGTACCTACCTCATTCCAAAGCCTGATGTTGTGTCACACCCAACACACAGTCACTTCTGGCCATAGGGGGCATCATACAACATTAGAAATCTTGCGCAAGGTTGCATACTGGCCACACATGGGGCAGGACATCGGCCTCTACTCAAAGTGGTGTCTGGTGTGTGCTCAGTTTCAGCAAAGTTCTCTCACACACCAAGCTCCCCTACAGAAAATGGGAATGACACTGCATTTGTCAGATTTGCAAGTCAATTTCATCACGCCAGTAATTTGATCCTCTAGAGGAAACAAATACATGTTGACGGTAACATGTTTGTTTACCAAATGGGTAGAATGTCTTCCGGCCCCGAATTGTAAGGCAGAAACTGCTGCCACGCTAATGAAAAACCACATCTTCTCTTGTTTCGCCCTCCCCCAAAGCATTGAGTCAGACCGAAGAAGTCATTTTTCTAGCGAGGTGATGACCAAGATATGGGAGATCCTATGGGTAAAAAGAAAACTCCACATTGCCTACCACCCAGTCTCGAGCGTGGGAGTTAAGAGATGCAATAAGACACTTGTGGGCACTTGGAGAAGTTTGTGGCAAACTCTGTACCTCTGTGCCATTAGGTCCACGGCGTCTTCTGCAACAAATATGCCTCAGTTTGAGCTCATGGCTGGATGAAAGATGGTGCTACCTCAATATCTGCTCTACAGACCTTTGGGCAGACACTGATAAATGCGTCCACTTCCCATGAGTACAGAAGGAATGAAAACATACTATGACTTAAAGACTGCCAAGAAGAAGTACAAAGTAGGTGACAGGGTCCACCTGTACAATTTTCAAAGAAACCAGACAAGGAACAGAGATTCCTTCCCTCTTGGCGCGGTGCATTTGAAATCATTGATAACATTTCCCTGGGTGCCTATAAGATCCGCATTCCTAAAGGAGAACATGCGGAAGAGAAATGGGCCAATATAAATCAGTTGAAGAGCTGTCACCCTAGACAGGCTTTACGACCGATTGTGGAGCCCACTGAGGGTAGAGCCCGGGAGCCATCTCAAGAATGAAAGGAAAGAATGGAAACCCGGATGGAGAATATTACATATATAAAGGGAGTAAAGTCATTAAATGTACAGTCACTTGTTTTCAATAAATAAAATAAATACAACTGTTGCTGCTTTCTGAAAGTTCAGTATTCAAAAGTACTACTAATACTTATTTTTTTAAAACACTTTTTATTTGCATTTTTCCATAAACAGGACAAACAAGAGCATATCCAACATTTCCCTCACCCCACACTTCCCTTTGCCTTTTCCCGACAGATTCCCATGAGACCTCATGTCCTATACTTACCCTTTTGCCCCCTCTAGCCTCCCTCCTCTTTTGTAATAGTCAGCGCCAAGTATCGAACTACTCCCCGTAGATCATATCCTTGTTCTTCCTTCCCCTCCCCCATCATCTTGCCTCTCCCCTGTCACGCACCTCATGGTGGTTGCAGGTCATTTGATATCGTCAGATCATTCAGCAATTGGCCCCAGTTTGCCATTACTCCATCCCCCTCTGCCTCCGCCCTTAAACCCCACAATGTTTCCACTTCAGCTAACCCCCATCTACGGGCATCTGCCTGCCACAGTGTTATTGCTAGTCCCTGTGGATGTTCCCATGCAATGGCTGTGCAGCGTTTAGCTAATATCAATAAAAATCTTACCATCTTGTTTCGTGTTTTGTGACTCTTTCCCCCTGAGAGGATCCCCCAAATGCATATTTTCGGGTAACATTCCATTTTTGTCCCCAATAGGTCATTCACCCCTTTAATCACCTTATCCGAGTAGGTCACGATAACTCTGCAGTCCCATATCATGTGCCAGAACCCCGCTGGGCTCCTACCACACCTAGGGCATTCATCCATCAGGGTTCTTTTCATAGACCGTAATTTAGTTGGGGTCACATATGTCCTATGCATGATATTAAATTGGACCAATTGAAATCTGGTATTCTGTGACACCTTCTGGACCTATACCCATATTTGAATCCACTTTGTCTCCGGTATCTGGTACCCCATATCCACCTCCCATTTCTCCTTCACCTTCAATTCCCCTCTACGTTCCTCCTCTTGTAAGGCCTTATAAATGCGTGAGACCCTCACCTTACCCCCCGTTGGTTCCAGCAGTATCCACAATAGCGGGCTCATTTCCGGCTCCTCTGGAATTCCAATACATATTTCCGCCAGTCTCCTAATGACTGCTCTGTATGCCAGAAATAGTCCCCTTGGCAGATCAAACTTCGTACACCATTCTGAGAACATCAGTAGCTTCCCTCCTTCAAACAGATCCCCCACCACCATACATCCCTTCCCCTAGAGCCTCTGTATCCCTGCCCTCCCTACCGCTTGCCTCAGCTTTTGGTCTACCCCCAATAGTAGATTCCCTCCGTAGAGCCCCCCAAGTCCCTTTTTCCGAACATATTTCCTCCATGTCTCTCTGACTGCCTCGAACACAATTGTAGTCCACTTATTCCCCTTTGGATTCCATAACAGTTCGATCCCTAGCCGATGTGGTGGCAAATCCCCCACCAGCCCCTTCAGGATTTCCCCCCCGGCTGTCCCCATTCCAAAACCATTTGCAGCTGCGCTGCTATGAAGTACTTCTCATAGTCGGGTAGGCCCAGTCCACTTTCCGTCCTTGATCTTCGTAATATCGCTAAGGAAACCCTCATCCTGCCTGTATTCCATAGTAGTTCCCCCACCCTACTGTCCAGCATTTTAAAGAAATGTTCTTTAGCCACAATCAGTATGTTGGTGAAAAAGTAAAGCAATCTTGGTAGGATCACCATTTAGCATAATGCCACTCTTCCCATCAAGGAGAGAAGTAGGCCCTTCCAGAACTGCACTGAGTCCCCTATTCTCGATAGTGCCCTCTCCGTATTATGTACGAAAGTTTCTTCCAGCTCGTGGAATATCTGTATACCCAAGTATTTGAATGACTCGGTCTCCCATTTTATCCCCACCGCTGGTAGGTCCCCCATTTGACATCCACGTAACCCTCCCAGGGGGAAGAGCAACGATTTATCCTCGTTGATTCGAAAGCCCGACGTGTGACAGAAATTCTTTAGCACCTCCAGTAACATTGGAAGATACTCCCATGGGTTACTCACATACAGCAGTAGATCATCAGCATACAGTGATACTACAAGCCTCACACCACCCACTTCAATCCCTGCTTCTATCATTTCCTGTCTCTAGGGCCAGGGCAAATGATATTGGGGACGCCACACACCCTTGTCGTATGCCCCTGCTTAGTTCCCATTTCCCCAAGACCCAGTCATTGGTCCTTACCTTCGCTACCGGTTTGTTGTAGAGCAGGCCTAGCCATTTACAGCCATTCACAGATGTTTACCCCAAACCTGACCTCTTTCAGCAGTCGAAATGGCCATTTCCATTCCAGCGAGTCAAACGCCTTCATGACAATCGCCATGTCCTTCTTTTGAGATTTAAAACGATCCATCCCATGGTGGAGGTGACTAATATTACCTGCCATATTTCTTCCTCCAACTAACCCACATTGATCTGGGTGAACCAATATCGGAGCTACACTTGCTATTCTTGCTGCCAGGATCTTCCCATCAATATTCAATAATGATATGGGATGGTATGATATGCAGTCCAACGGATCTTTCCCCTCCTCCAGGAGTACTGTTGTAATGGCTTCCCTCATGGACTCTGGGAGGCTCCCCTTCTTGAAAGCCTCATCATATACCTTCTTGAGCCATGGGGCTAAGAGATCTTTAAGCTCTGAGTAAAATTCTGTGGGGAACCCATCGCTACCAGGCGCTGTGCCTCATGGACTGTATTGCCCACCTGATGTCCCCCTCCTCTATCGGGGCCTCCAATTCTTCCCTCATATCCACCCCAAGGTTTGGTAGCCGGACCATGAGCAGTAGGTTTTTCACTTCCTCTTCACGTATCCCCTTTCACTTGTATGCAGCTCCCCATAGAATTACGCGAACGTACTATTAATCCGATCCTGCGTGCCCACTATTTCCCCCAATTTGGTCTTAATCTGAGTTATCAGATGCCTTGGATTTTCTCTATTTATCAGACAGGCTAAATAGTACGAGAACCCCCTCTCTTCACAATGCCTTTCTCTACATATGTTCACCAGGTCTATCTCCTCCATCGCCTTGTGAAGAGACGCTGTCAGGTGTGTATCCAGGTTGCTGTTGAATTCCTCCCCCCCCTTGATATGATCATTTCACCTCTGAACGCTCCAATCATATGTAGCAACAAAGGGAAGTATTCTTTATCATCAATGTTTTGGTGCATATGAATTCACCAAACATATTCAATGCACCTCCCATTTCCCCACCATGACCACCGTCCTCCCCACCTCATCTCTCAATACATTTTCCACCTGTAGTGGTACCCCTTTTGCCACCCAGATCCATACCCCCTTGCCTGCCTTGAGTAGGACGTCCCCACCACCTGTCCACGCCATGTTCTCCCCAGTGCCACTAGGTCGGCTTTACCCATGTGTGTCTCCTGTATTAGGGCCACCTGTATCCCCTGTCGTTGCAGAAACCCTCCTACTCTCTGTTTCTTTTGTCTCAACCCCAAACCCCGAACCTTCCATTTTCCAATTTTCAACCCTCTAGTCTCCACCATTGTATTGGTCAGGCTTTGTATCTTGTCCCCCTCCCTCCAAGGTCCCTTCCCGTTCAGGGTTCTCTTCTTATCCGCACCCCTCCTTCTTCTGGTAATACCATCATCTTTGTTGTGCTGACATCCCTCTCTCTCGGTTCTATTCCCCGTCACATACCTTTCAGTATTTGGTCTCTTCTCAGGCCCCCTACTCCATGTCCCTTAACTGTTCCCCAGATAATACCCAACACCAACTTGGTATTTCCCCCCAACTCCTCCAAACTCCCTGCTCCCTCCACCCTCCTTCCCCTCCCTTTCCCTCTCCCCTTCCCCCATAACTCCTTCCCCTCCCCCAATTCCCAAACTGTGCTCCTTGACCCCCCCCTCTGGGTTCCATCCCACCAATCCTGACACTCTGGACCCCTTGACTTTTGTATCCCACCTTTTCCCCTCTCCTCGTGGGTTAGCAACCAGCAGCGTTGTCTAAGGGGGGTATCACGTTACCAAGTTCTAGATCTCCCCTATATCTCATCCCACAATTACCCTGAGATGTTTTCTTCATAGTAACTCCCATCTTACATGCTGTATCATCCCCGGTTATCCTCAGTCCCCTGCCTCAGATTATGTCCCTCCTGACCCTTTCTCATTTTGCGACTCCCTTCCATGTGGTGAGGTGTCCAACCAATCCCACACCTCTCTCGGAGACATAAAGAACCATGACCTCCCCCCCGATATGACTTTCATTTTGGCCGGAAAAAACATCATATTCTTCATATTCAATTCTCAGAGTCGGCGTCTCACTACATCATATGTTCTCCTCTGCTGTTGTACTTCCAAAGTGAAGTCCGGGAAGATGCGCAGTTTTGAATTCCCAATTTCATAGAATCCCACCTTGCGAGCCTCTTGTAATATGGTGTCTCAATCACGAAAGTTCATAATCTTTGCCACCAGTACTCTCAGTGGGCCACTCGGTGGCAGGGCTCTACCCGGGAAGCCTGTGAGCTCTCTCAAAAGTGAAGAATTTAGACAATACTTTTATCCCCAGCACCTTCAGGACCAAATTGTCCACGAATAACTCCACACTGGGACCTTCTTCCCTCTCCGGTATCCCGACCAATCAAATGTTGCAATGTCTGGAGTGGCCCTCTGCATCCTCCGCTCTTACCTCCAAAGTTCTGGTCGCCCCCACCAGGCCTGCCATCTGGTTTTTGAAGTGTTGAATGTTGTCCTCCACTGTACTGACCCTATGTTCCACCTCTGTGATCCATTCACATACCTTATGGAGGTCAGCTCTTACTAGGGAGACACCTACCCCTACCTCCTTAATGCTTCCTTCAAGGGAGGTTCTGGTAGCTTGAATCATCTCCATCAGCGTGTCCAGGGTCACCCTTCCACCTCTGCCCCCTGTCGCTCTGTCATCCGTGGCCCGGTCCGGCCCCTCCTGTTTTTGAAACTTGTCTTTTGTTTCTGTGTATTTCTCCATCTTCTGCTGTCATTTAACAATGCTGGCTGTGTCCCCATTCAGGGCTGCTCTTAAAGTTATGCTTCTAGGTCCCTCGTATGCGCACGGATCTGTCCTTGACAGTGTTTCTCTGCTCCTCCTCTATTCCAATCTGGTGGCTCCTCTTTGATGTTGCTCCTAAGTCTTTTGTTTGATGCCTCTGTTTCTCCTTCTTATCTGGGCCCCAGCTTTCAGTACCCCGCTATGCCTTGCTCTTCCCCTTCGCCCTGCTCAGTGTCGGGGGTGGTGTTGAGTTGCAGCCCATGGATGGGGTCCAGCCCTTCAGGTGGGTAATCCGAACCCTCCACGCTCACCTCTTTTCCTTTCTGGGCACTTTGTTATCGGTCAGTTCGCTGCGTGCATACACGTGGCCCAGCTCTCCAAAGTCTGACATATCTTGCAGTACTGTAAGGGGCCCCTACTTCAGTGTGCTTGGTCTGTCCAGGCTTCCATGCCAGCCCATCCAACAGCACCCCCTCAGTGCCCATGGTGTCCTGACCACTCCTGCTTTTATTCCCTAATCTGGCTTCTGCCCCAGTCGACTCCCCCCTGCTCTGACCCAGGTAAGAGGCGGGAAGCAGTGGCTTATTAGAGGGGGGGTTTCGAGGTGACTGTGTTTTTCTCTCACCTTTCCATGTGTCTTGTCATGCTTTGGTCCGCCCACTCCACTTCCCCTTATCTCCTGCTGTCCTGCCCGGATTCCAAAAGGCCCTCCGAACCCCCAATCCTCATATGTTGGGTACAGTGTCTCACCGGTCTTATGCCTCTTGCAAGTGGGCTGGTTCGGGGTTGTCAGGCCGTTCACCTCCCGATCGCTGCCCTACTGGTTCCGCCTCTTTTGTGTCCGGATTTTGTGCCCTGTGGTCTCTCCCTCTCCACCGCTTATCGATGGAGGATATGACTTGTGGACCCTTTCCTGCCTGGTGTTCTGTCCTCCCGTGATGGGGAGGTGATCACAGTAATCCGTACAGTGAGCGGGAGAGTTGCACCAGATGAGCGCGGCCCCCTGCAGTCACAGGAGCCGCTCGCCTTCTTCTTCGACCTCGTTAGGGCTGTGTTGTCTCTCTCCAGGCTCTCTGGGGGTTAGCTCCTGTTTACTGTCTGCCCGAATAGCTGCGGGTGTTCACTACGCCCCATTGGGGTGCCTTGGTGGCCATTGTGGGTCCGCGTTGTGGCGTCTCACCATCTGATCTCCAATTCGATATATCGGGGGATGTACCCCACATTTCCTCCCCTTGAGACCGTCGCTCAAGGCACCTGTCCCTTCCACACCGATTGCGTCAGTTTGGTCCACTTTGTGGGGTTTTAGTGCCGGAGCAGGATTTCGGCTGGTGGAGCGGGAGCTCTGTGAAACTACGTGCTCATAGCACGCTGGCTAGCCACGCCATACTATTAATACTTCGTAAACTCATGCTTTCACTTTGTGAAGTGACCGGGTAAGTCACATGCTTCCGATTCCCTCTGCGTTGGCAACTGTTCTGCTGCAGTGGCTCCTCGCGAAGCCAGCGAATAGCTTCCCCCGGTCCACCTTCACCCCGTGCCACTCATTTCTGGAGCTTCCTTTGATCCTGAGAGTTTCCAGTGCATGCCAGCCACCGGAGACCTTTTGAGAGGGAAAGCTTTCCTTGCTGCTTTTGCTTCCTGCTGCGCGGCCTCTGCACAATGAGTTTTCCAAGGGCAGCCATCCCACCAGCATACTTTCCATGTCTCGGGAGGATAGCTCAGCAGCAATGTGCTCGCCTTGGAAGCAAGATGACACGGAGCAACACAGGTTCGATCCCCGGGTCCGTGCTTAGAAACCTCTGGGTATTAAGCACGTTATAAATAACCTATCATATCATATCACTGCACAACCTTTACAATTGGGACAACTGGAGGTAGAGACCCTCTCATGACCAGCCAGTGTCTTTGGCATCACAGTAGTCCCGGCGTCTTCTCTCTCTTCCAGTCCAGACATCGGCTGCATATACAATCAGCAGTGCTCTTCCTGCTCACTCTGCTGCACTTCTTCTCCTAATGCCTGCATCACAGAGGGCCTTTTAAGCCTCCCAATCTCCCTCAGGTGTAGGTCATTTACATTAATTAGTTGACCACGCATGTATTGTTCCTCTTCAGTCCTCTTCCTCGTCCCAGTACTTAGGGAATTATGAGACTTGAAGTTCCTAGGGACAAAAGTAGTTTTTCTCACATCTTCTGTTTTGCAATCAGCCATTAGAAGATTGAGGTTTTGGGGAAAATTAAACAAGGGGATTTCCCATTCCTCCTGACCTGCTTCTCCCCCCATTTGTTCCTCCCGCAGAACACCACTGCAGGGTCGGGATCAGGAATCGTCTGCCTTTCCCTGGCCACATGAGAAGGGTCCCAGGCCAGGTTTTCTGGGGGAATCTTTGCTGATTCATCACACAAAGTAACTGAACTCTATTCCTTAATCAACATGTGGTACTGAGGTGTTGTGAGGATGAACATTATTCCTTGAAAATAGTGAGAGAGTTAGGCGCTGCTGTCAAAGTAATCAAAAAAGAAATGGTATTTCTGACCCAAGCCTTTACAATTATTTCGAACCAATTCAAAATCATAAAAGATATCCAATTGTTTCTAGGACCAAACTAAGAACCAATATTTTGTCACCAATAGTGTCCAACATTTTAGATTTAAGTCACCCGAGGAATACGTAAGGCATATGAGAGAAACATGTTTCTCTGATGCCAACACTTATCAATCGTTTCAGAGAATATAAAATGAGTTGTATTGTGTCTAACTTTTTTTTAAGAACTGCTTCACCTTTAGGGGAAGTGGGCTTCAGGTAGACAGAATTCTCCATACCCTAGACTGGGGGATTTAAAAAGAATGTTAAGTTAAATCAAACAATGTCAATTTATGTGTCTATAGTCTGATGTATTCGCGTTTATGTCTGGATATTTATGTGAATTTGAATGAAAGAAACAGCAGGCAGGTGGTGTTTTTCTATCTGTAAACAACCTGCCGGTATCCATTTGAAAACTTGTGAGTGACTTTCTCAGAGTTGGAAGTTAAGGGACCACCTTTACTTCATTGATTTAATTTCTTAAATAAAGCAAAATATTTGGATCAAAATCTGCCTGTTTCTTGTCCCAGATTGTGGGGTGGGATTGTTGAATGTGGGAGTGTTACAGTAGTGTCATTCCAAATAGAATCACTGGAACAGTAAATATATTTCATTGACACATTTCCTTACCGTGACAACTGGTAACGCTAATGTAAACTGGGGTAGAATGGAAAACTGGGAAGACAAGTCCCTTTTGGTCATTCTGAGGGGTATCAAAAGCTGCAATACGTTCTTTTTTAACCTCAGGCCTGACAGGTTCAGCACTCATTTTGATTGATAAGGTTTCTGTACATGATAGAAAGTATGTTTATTTTGTCTATACAGATGATGACCTAGGAGCTTGTTGTCCGGTTTGGGCATTATTACAAGTACTTTATCAATCTGAAATCTGAGAGCTACATCTGTGCTTGTTTGGTCCCAAGTTTTCTACTACTTTTAGCTTTCTCCAGATTCTTTACACAAGGTCACTGACTAATTCCATGTGGGCCCAAGTGTTCTGAACAAATACTGCCAAATTAGTGGTATTACTCTATTACCAATTGCTCTAAGACCACATGGAGTAGGTCTTCTGAGCTCTGTCCATGCAAAAGCTCATTGGGGAGAAATTGATCACTCAGAATCTCATGAGGGAACCCTAGCCTAGTCGAATATGGTATTCAAGTCTTCAAGATGCTTTGTCTGATGGGGGTACGCAAAGGGAAGGCGACCGGTTATCTAGAGGCATCATAGAGATTAATCAATGTGTGTTTAAATCCACTCTAGTATGGTTTGAGTTGTACAACTATATACATTGTGAACCTCTCAAAACAGAATTCAGTGACTAGCAAGGTAAGAGGAGCTTTTGAAATATACTTGGTGCTATTTTTTCCAATATGCCCCACATTTGCCAGTATCGAATCAAACTATATCATACTGCATATACCTGACCAGTAGAAACTGCAGAGAATATGATCTTATGCTTTTCAGTTTTGGATGTTCCCAAAAGGGCCACTGTGAGGTGAGCTGGGCCAGTTGCAACACACTGCAGTGAAACATCTGGGGGACCAATATTTGCCAATTCACTTGTCCATTGCCATTGGGATCGGATTTAACCTGATAAAGGTGTCCGTTTTTATTTGTAAAATATATGTAACCAATCTCCATGACTTCCATCTAGATGGTTTCTTGCACAAGCAAATGTCGGAGCAGGGAGTCTTCACTGAGAGGGAGCGCTCTATCTGTGCTTGCTGTGGGTCTGAAGTATTTATCCGATTTGGTTTTGTGGGGTGAGTGGGTGCATTGCTGGCTTCTGTGAAGCCAAATCCTCATAATCCCCTTTCAAAAATGTCCATGCTCTCCACTTCCATGACCAGTGATTAACAGTTTGTCACACAAACTGTATCTCCGGTTCCTACTCACTTACTTATTCCTAGTCCCTACCCACCACTTTTACAACCTCCCCATATCCCATAAAACCTGGTACCACCTCTACCAGGTTTAAATATCTATTACCTTGCTCCCTCTTATCCTCTTTCTCTTGCTCCGTATCATCTCTCTGCCCCTCACTTGGGTATCACCTCAGCCCCCTTTTATTCATTTCTCCCACCTTATCCCTATCCTTCCCACCTCGCCCAAATGACACTCTGGTCACTACGATGACACCTACTCCGGTTTCATCTATCCTTCTCACCATCCTCTTGCATTGTCACCCCACCTCCTCTGCCCCCACTGATCTTACCTTGAGAATCTGGAAAGTGCAGTTGCTGTGCAATAAGACCTCATTCATCACTGACCATCTTATTTCACACTCTCCCCAGATCTGGCTACAAACCATCACCCATCATGGATTTCTCCCATGGCACAGCTACTATAGCAGCCTTTCATACCAAATATTGCACCTTTTCAAACTCCACACCTATAACAGGATTATGGTTTCTTGTCAGCAAAGGGATGCCGTATCTTCTACGTATACATATAGCTATCCAGCACCTTGCACCAGGCATTTGACTAACAATCTCATGTGTCGACCCCACTGCACTCTTACACTCTTCTCCATTGACCTTGACCACCTCCTTGAATCGATTGTCATTGAAGTCCTAGCCATACTTATGGGAGACTTTACCTGCTTAGGCCACTCACAATGATCACTCTCTGCCACCCCCACACCCATGATTGAAACAACACAACCATGGCACCGCATTTGGCTTTCAACTTCATCTCTTGTAGGCTCAACTTCTCAGCCCTACTCGGTGATCCCTTTCCTTAAACCACTCCTTCTCCAATGTACTATTATTATTCCTTCTCTAGTATAATTTCCTCCCCCGCCCCAGCTCAATCAGGATAGGTACTTCTTTTAACCCTATCTCCACCTCTTGCCAGCCATGTTACACCAGTCTTGTCAGCTTCAATTCTGTATTGAAAACTACCTTTGTTCATCATTACCATGCTGACACCTTCACTACAATCTGTGCCCTGCAGCTCTGGGTCTCATCAGACATCTCACAACTGAGGACTTCCACTTGCCTCCACTTACCTCACTAGTGAAAATTCTGTGACCCACAGTTTCTTACCTGTTGCAAGGAATCCCTCCTTACCCATTCCTTTGCTCTCCAAAATCCACCTACTACCCCACCTTATAATTATCCATCTGCAATTATCCACACAAGCCATGTGCAACCCTCCAGTCTATTCTTGTCCCAACATCTATGCTCTCTCTCCCATCATCTCAGCTAATGGTGTTGCCTTCTTCTTCTCCTCAGAAATCTACACAATTTGAGATACCTGCACTTTAATGTTTCTACCGATTTTTCTCACCAACCTCAAACTTACTCTTGATTTCCTAACTGTTCGCCTGACTGACCCAAGTTTAATCCATTATGAGGTCAGGCAACTCACTCAGCGCTTCTTCTGACTCCTGTGCACAACAGTGAGTCAAAAGCTTAGCTTTCCCTACCTACTTCCACCTATCTCTTCCAGGGGTGGACTGGCCTATAGGGAACTCTGGAGAATTCCCGGTGGGCCTCTGCACCCTGGGCCTCTTTTGTGTGGCATTTCCACATTTCCTCATAGGAAAAGCATTGGGCTTGCTGAAAATGTGTCATATGGGGCAACTTCGTACATTATTTCCAGGGCCTCTTTTGGTCCCCGGCAGTTATTTCCAGGGCCTCTTTTAGTTCCCAGTCCACCCCCGATCTCTTCTCTTTAGTGTACATCTGTCGACGGGAATCCCCACAGGCTTGCTTCAAGGTCGTAATAATCATACCCATCATAAAGAAGCCCACTGCCTACTGAAACATTCCAGAAAACAACCTCATTGTCTCTCTTTTCCTTCACAACTCAAACATTCTGGACCAAGTGAAATGCAAACACCTCCAATACTGTTGACCACCCCTGCTTCCTCCACGCTGTCCCCCATATTGGCTTCCAAGACACTGACCTCACTCATCGTATCCCTTGGATTCTCTATTCCTGCTAAATCTTCTTCTTCAAACCATGGATCAGCAACTGTATCCCTATCACTCCTCAGAAATGGAAGTGAACTTTTCCCCATGCCCCTAATACTAATCCCCTCTGCCCTCCCACATTTACTTTCCCTGTGACATTCTCACCCCACCCTACTGGGCTTGAAATGTACAGGTCCGCAATGAACGTGATCTAAGACTCCATCAATTCATTACCTCGACTTTCATAGCTGCCAGACTCAACCTTCTCAGCATCATAAAAAGCTCACTGAACTAAACACCTGCTCTACACCATAGTCCTCGACAGTTGGAATACTGCTGTAGCCCCCTCCTGGGTGTTCCACTCTATGCCTTTGCCTTTCTTGACAAACTGTTTAACTTTTTCAACCAGACCCGCTTTAATCTCCATCGCTCCTCTCCCACTTCTGATCACCGCTTCTGTGTTCCTAATTCCTTATTCTGGTCTTTAAATCTGCTCAGGGATTGTCCCACTTATGTTACTAATTTGTCCCTCTGACTCATAGATCCCAAGCCCTTCATAATGTCATTGTTCCTCACTGTCTTATATTGCCTCACACGTCCGCTAATTCTCCCTCCTGGGCACCCATCAATGGAACACCCGACATTCAGAGATTAAGACGATACTACACCGGATGGCTTCAAAATTACCCTAAAGAGGAACATATCTTTGCTTGAAACATCCCTTCAAAGCCACAGTGTCAAATGTCCTCCTCAATGATAAACAACCCAAAACTGTATTTATGTAGATATTTGTATATAGTCAATATTGATAGCCTCACATTATAGAATGCATTTTCCAGTCTGCATGGTCCCCTGTCAATGCTCCACTGCTTTCCTATCCACCAACCAGTTTATGTATGACCCATTACACTTTGCTACCACGTTTGCCAAGCACCCTGTAATGGGATTGATACTGCTGACAATATGTTATTTCGTACAATGTGTCTGTTCTAATCACTTCCCTATGTTTTATAATTACAAATAAATCCAACTAGGAGCGGGCTTTCAGGTTAAATAGGAATTCAGGGCATCGATCAACAGATCAGCTCCCAATCACAGTGTTGCATGAATTCAAACTTTTGCGGCCACCAAATCACTGGGAAGTCGCCACATCCGAGTTTTCCGAGTGCCCAACTCAAGCAAGTATGAGTAAAATGAATGCTGCTGCCATTAACAAGTACTTTATATTTATGTAATAAAACCTGAGACTGCAGGATTTACCACTTGGTAATGGCCTGGGAAGCAGGTTAGCGAGGGCTTCAACAAAACCTGTAGCACGTTACCAAGTGGTAAAGCCCCCTGTCAAACGGTTTTGTAGCAATTAGTACTTAGGGAATGTAATTTAGCATTTAGAAGGTTACAGTATACACCTATGTGCTCCCAAAAGTAGCTGTTGCACACTGATTGTACTGATCAGATGCCAACAATAGCAAAGAAGGATGGAAGAGGACAGTAGCATCAGCAACAGAAAAAGACAGAGGGCCTCATTACACGGATGGCGGTAAGGGTTTACCGGTACCGGTAAGGGTACCAGTGCCGGTAAACCCTTACCACCTTACTACGAGGTCCCTTTGTGGGTCCCTACCTTAATGGCTGGTTTTACCAGCCATTAAGGACGGGACCCGCAAAGGGACCTTGGAGGTAATCACGGTACCCTATGGGGCAAAAATGGGAATAGGGAAGAGCCATGGTGAATGGGGAATTACCGCCCCCACACACCTTGGGATAGGGCGGTAATTCTGCCATTCACCATGGCGGACTCGGTAAAATACCAGCGGCAACCATGGCGCTAAGAGCACCATGGTTACCGCCTCCCATGTAATGAGGCCCAGAGTGGCAAGACACGTTACAGAAGTGCTGTATGTAGACTGGACTGGAGGTTCCACTAAAGAAGCAGGGGAAAGGGTTAGTGGTGGGGGAGCATGTCTAGGGATGGCATGGAAATGAAAGGGCGTCCATAAGAAAACAGATGTTGCATGAGAGGCTATTTATGACGATGAATAATCGTGAAGTTCTGTGATTTACGATGATGTAAAGCTTAGAGTTTGACCAATAAAAACTCTACTTTTACCAGCCCTGGATAATTTATAAAACTATCGGTAATTCAGCTCCACAAAAGGATTGCAAATGTACTTATCAGTTCATCAATTAAATTGTTTCACCATACAATCAGCATCAGATAGCTGCTAATTACTAGTGGCACTGGTGGCAATCAGAGAAAGAACATGCAGCTTACACTTTCCCTTCTTCATCCTCCTCCCTTCATATATCTTCCTCCTGTCCCGCTCCTCAAGTCGCAGCTTGTTTAGCTCAGGGTGGAAATGATACTAATCACCGCCCTTTCAATTAGAGTTGTAAGAGCCAGTTCTTATGTTAACTTATTTTTTATAAAATGGCATTCCTACATATGCAGACTCCATTTCAATATACGTACATTATGCTTATTTTACCAATCAAGTTCAGATTTGGTTGGTTTCTCTTATTGCCTAAGTAAAGAGATGTTATATGGATACGCTGATCAGCAAACCTTTGCAAAGGCCTTTGGTAGTTCACATTTTCATCACCATAGTACTTATGTATATACACGCTCTAGTTGTTATCCTTTAACATCACCAGCCACTGAACTTAGTTTCCAGCTCAATTATTGCTTTTATATTCTGAATATAGTATGTTTTCGCAGCTAGCTTGGAAAGTAAGGACAAACAGAACCATCTACTCCGCTCCTTCCATGCCTACTAAGGCAATATATCATATATGGTCTCCAGATAAGTTTTTGCTGTAAGTTTATAAATAGATCATATGCTCACTGCAGAATAGATGCCAATTGTTTTCAGTGACAGAAGTGTCATCTAGCTAAATACAGTAGGGCATCAACTCCAGAAATTGCTGTGTAAGTGAAAGGTCACGTTTAAAATCCCTGTGGGTTCACTCAGCCTTTTATTCTTCTGAAATGGGCACCATTTTGTTCAATAATAGTAGCACCTGCTAATACCCTCCACGGCATGCCCCTGCATCTCAGTACACTACTCTTCCCATACCCCTTACTACGGAAGCTAAGGCACTTTCCTGCATGGTAGCACTGTTTTACCCCAACTGAAACTCCACCCAATTCTTATCCGCACCCCTAAATGATCCCTGAGTTGCTCTGCTCACAACTACTCGAACCTCATCTACTCCTCTTCTACCCCTTGGTGGCAACTCCCCAATCTCAAACCACCCCACTCATCCACTGAACATACTTTAGGGTTCCAGAATACCCAATCCCTCTGTAATAAGAATTCCATGGTAAGCAACAACTTTAACTCTCACATCCCCCACCTTGTGGTAATGGCTATTTCAGCGACCTGGCTCACCTCGAAGACACAGGCCCACTAGCAGGACTTCGCTCTGACTCCCTTATCTTCTCCTGCTCCTCTCACTTATCCAATAAGGGTGGCATGTTTGTCCCCTGATCCGCAAAGACGCCCTATTCTCCCCATCCCCCATTCAGTTTCAGCTCATCTTCATTTGAACACATTGGTGTTCAACATGTTGTTCCAACTCATTTTGCTATAATTGTGTCTATGATCCTACCGGAGTATTCAACCTCGTCTTCCATTACAAAGACATCTCACTTGAACCTTTGCGGAATGGAGTCCCAGCTATACTCATGGGAGACTTCAACCTTCCGAACATGACTGAGACACACTGTAGAATTACTCTCCCCTTCACAACCGCTCTCTAGTGACTCTCCACAGCCAGTCAACCCAAATTCATGGCAACTCATGGACCTTGCCTTTCTTTCCTCCTCCTCACCTTTCGATTAAACATTTGCCATTGGGC
The DNA here is from genome assembly GCF_040938575.1 of Ambystoma mexicanum. Taxonomy (NCBI): domain Eukaryota; kingdom Metazoa; phylum Chordata; class Amphibia; order Caudata; family Ambystomatidae; genus Ambystoma; species Ambystoma mexicanum. The sequence goes on along the minus strand of NC_090928.1, from coordinate 920,664,952 downwards.
CACTGTGTCTGTTCACACTCCTTGTTTCCCCCACATCCCTCCTTGTGGACAAAACCCAAATGAAGACCTGACTGCATTGTTCCGTGCCGTGCCTGAATCTAGTCAGGCCCCTTTCAGGAACTCACATGACCCAGTTCACATCCCATTGAGAAGGACTTCTGAGACCACAAGCTTGCACTTGCAGCTATCTTCCAGTACCTCCATTCCCCATGTCCTTTCACTCCCCTCGACCCCATACTCAACTATGGATCTCCACAGCCATTTCACAGCTCAAGAATAATATGTGCCACCATCTATGTGACTAGGGTAAAACCAAGTCCATGGCTAGAATCTCTCAGCTCTGCCCTTGAGGCTGCCAAGTCTTTCTATTACACCAACCGTATATTCTCTCCCTCACCACTTTCATTCTGTAAGGTATCTACAATCCTCCATTCGTTGCTGCCTCCGACCACTATTCATTCCTTCCTCCCTCTCTACTTATGACTTTGCTTTCTACTTTTCAAAGAACATCTCTAAAATATGTGACAAGCTCAGTACTCTCCCTTGCCCTCTTCCTCCTTCTTTTCTCTTCCACTCCTAACCCCTATTCTTTCATTCTCTAAGAGATCTCCCCACCACCACTCTAGATGAACTGGCACCCATCCTCTGGTTTTCCATCTCTTATTGCACCCCTGCACACCTATTTACACCCAAACCCTTAAGGATCTGGCACCCCTTACCTTCACCTACCTCTTGCCGCTTTCCAACCACTGCATGTCCCTGAATCTCTTCCCAGCTTTCAACTTGTCTCTTGACTCATTCACTGTCCTAATATTCTAGAGGGTATGGTGTTCAACCATATCACTACATATATGGAAACATATAGGCACAGTGGTCGGCTCCAGTTTGGGTACAGCACCCGTTTCTCTGACTTCCTCTCTACCACCATCCCGCCATCCCTCCCACCTGTCTCTAGTCTCATCCTCTTTGATCAGCCTTCAACACATTTTTATCTCTTCTCCTGACTTTCTCCCACCTCGGGTCCAGGGCAATTCTCTTGCCTGGATAGCTACCTATCTGGAGTGTTACTCTTTTGCATTTTCTGAAAGAGCCTATGCAACACCTATACCAGTTGGGGTCCTTCTAAGAGTTGTCCTTGGGGAATTGTCAGAAAATATAAAAAATAAATGATCGAATGGTACTGTTAATCGAATTTCACCTGTACCAAAATTGCGTATCACCTTGAATTACGTATCACCTGGAATCGCCTTTGTTTGATATTGCCCATACTAGTTTTCATTTATGCACGTTTGTCTAATCCATTTGTTCATCTTCAGTAATGCGTGCATGTTTGTATACAATGCGCGAGCATACTAGTTTTCATTTATGCACGTTTATACATTACTCTATCGCAAAGCATAAGCGAACGTGCCTAATTTAAAGTTATTGTTTGAGTTATGATGTGAATTTAACATTCTCTTCATAACTAAAACACCTTTTTTATTTTCGCACAACTGATTACTTGCATGAATGTTAATACACATGTATACCTATTTTCTCACTTACCTTCTATTTTGCTGATCTTACCTGTTTTTTCAAGTTTGTTTGTGGAAGCCCTCGAACCTATAGTTATTACGCAAAGAATCTTTGGGTTGGGAAGGTATCTCGCGCTCTTAAAACCCCAAACAATTTTTAAAAGTCCACTGATATTGGAAAGTTATTTATCACTGCATCAAATCAGATAGTTATAGTTGTATTTATTCTTTGCTTTGTGATCAGCTGACACGTGTTTCGACCCTTCTGGTCGTTCTCAAGGCTGTAGTCATGTTCAAACATTAAATGCAAATAGATCACGTCAAAAAATCAACCAAGATATGATACGGCAAAACATTCATATTACATTATGCAATTCAGAGTTCAGCAAAAACTAGAAGAATTTAATGTGGGGAAACAAACTAGTATTCAGTGTACATTACACAATAAGTAGTTCTATCTTGCTATCTCGTATTTAGCATTCCGCTCAAACAAAAATGTGATACTGTTAAACACTAACCAAAAGGGATATATCCTCCATAACAATGTGAAAAAGAGGCAAGGATAATGTACTAAGTATCACAAAACCCATTAATGAAACTACTGGCGTTCTGAATGAACACTTTTGTAGTAAATAATAATATGCCGCCAAATGATTGAGATTTGACAATTAGATGTATTGACCAACATCTGAGTTCTCCACAGAAAAAATAAAATCGGGGTGTACTATCATCATAGACCGTGCTATGGTCCAAATGTTTGGCTCACACCAATAATCATATAGGATACAAAATGTGCACTTGACTCACTTTGAACGAGCAGAAGGATTCACATTGATTGCATAATATTAAAAGGCTTTCCCAATTGCTAGTTTTTAAGCAGTTATGTTGTTCGTATTTCTTGTGAATCTCATTGTGTCTTTACACATCCCACCACAACTCGACTACTTCCCTCCATCTTTGACCTGACGTGTGACACTACATGGTACGTTTGTTCTACCTCTAATGATTGGAATGTATCATATTATATTTATTGAAATTCTACATTGTAAACCCATTTCTTCATTTCTAATTTTGATCTCTTATTTTTGTTGTTATTGTTTCAATTATCAATTTTTGCTGAACTCTGAATCACATAATGTAACATGAACGCTTTGTCGTGTCACATCTTGGTTGATTTTTTATAATAAAAACATGTCTACAGAATCTGTACTAACATATTATTTTTTCCTAGTCTAAACATGTATGTATCCCTCAAGAATACCTTTGTTCGCTTTTATCTGAGTCCCTCATCCATTGCCCAGTTAATTTTAAACTAACTATATACCTCAAGTAATTTACAGCCACTATGAGAATCGAGAAACATTTTTTTTTGGAAACCCACCAGCCCATTTTCACACATTGTTCATGTGTGACTTATACTGCACACCTTTCCATCACTCACACCCTATAGTGACATTTTGACTTTTTTTCTCATTGTCTTCCCCATATATATTTTCCAATGTTCATTTTCTTTTCATTGGTGCATCTTTCACTGGCACATCTTCCACCCGATTCGTCTTGGTTAAGCATCTTCCATGTCCACAGATCTTCTTCCCGATCTGGTTATTTTGTATTTTTGTCCTTTCGCTGCCTTGCAGAAAATCTCCCACGCCCTTTAAATGTCTAGGCCATTGTCTTTTTCTAACAATTTGAACTTTAAACTCGTATTTATCAAATATCTTCATCACTTCTTCTGGGGGACACAAGGATGGGGGAGTTTTTTACAGGAACATATCTTTAAAACAAAGGTGATTATAGCTGGGCCTCTGGCTGGGTCCTTTGATCATTTCTCTCTGCTCATAGGGTCGGATGCCATCAATCTCCGGATGTATACAGGTCTCTCCTGTCCACCTGTAATATAAAACGGAATCATTTTCCTTTGAAAAATAAATGTCTTAATCATCCATGCTTTCTCCTCAAACCCGAACCCTTACAAAGCTAATTGTGTGTCTTTTTCAAATACTCCTGCTTCCTAAACAATCTCCAACACAATTCTTTTGGTTCCCAATGTACCATAATAGCTGCTTCTCTCTTTCTCTACGTACATTTTTACTTATTCTCAAATTCATGCTGTTTGGTGCCGGGACCTGATTTATTTATAATAAACGCATTCACATGTGTCTAACATTGCCCTTAGCTTTTCATGGGCTTTCTTTTCTTATCAAAACTGTATGTCCTTTCAAAGGAGGCGTTTTTCCCTTAAGTCGACATTCTCAGACTTAGGAATCAAAATATAACAAACAACAAACAAACAACATGACAGATTCAGAAAAACATTTGAAAAGGTGTCTTCTACTTTTGTCCCTCTCCTTCTGTCTTCTTGGTGCATCCATAGCTGAGGAAGTTCGTGTTGGTGCGCCTTCTTGCTTTCTGTAGAAAACTGAAATAGAGGCAAAGTAATTTGGGGACGGGCAAGGGGTCAGGTTTCTTCCTATCATAAACCCTTGCTCCCTTCTGCTAATAAAAAGAGGTTTACTAAGATCATCTCTTGATGCATCCAGCCCATCTAACTATAGGCTTTCTTTGTCTGGATCATTGGTGCACATAAAATAAATCATGAACTAATATAGCTCTGAGGCCTGTACTTGGATTCTTCATGCTTAGCTGAACGTTCTTCTTTACGTCTTTGGAAGTCTTCCCTTTGCTCGTGTAGGATCACGGTCATCTCCTTTCTTCGCTGTGTTTTCCTCCTGTTTGAGACACAATAAACATATTTCACCACTTTTTGCATGTTGCTTAATCGCGTGCTGCTTGCCCTACACTAATCTAGCCTACCCCTGTTTTTTGGAATCTGGCACTGATTCTACTAAGTGCATACAAGTTTTGACATAAGAAACACATTGTTTGCCTATTCTAAACATTTCCTACATTTCTGCCAAATCTACCATTTCTGGCATCTTGCCAATTGTCAAATTTTCAAAAAGAGATTACTCCACCTTTTATTTAAAGTCTTCTATGTCCTGCATTGTCAGAGGTGGCCATACTTGCATCTATATGCCACTCTATGCTCACACCTGTTTGCAACTATCTTTTAAAAAAGTCTACATAATAGAAAAGACTGTATCCCTTACTGCCTTTTTTCTTTACTCACCTGGGTCCTCTTACTCCTAATAATGATCAACAGTGTGTCCACAGGTGTGAAACAGCACTCACCTCCTTCTTCTCTCCCTGTTTGCTACTACTTTACCTTTATCGTATCATCCCATGTTCAAGAAAGGTCAATGATCTTCATCTATAAAATATAAACCAATACCATTATATACATTCAAATAATATTGTTTTACTTAATCTTATATGTTCTTTGAATCCGTTCTGTACAAACTCTCTTGTATGATTAATTCAATCTTGGTCACCCATACCCCTTTCGGTGGGTTCATTAATCCCATCACCTTTTTTATTAAAATACACAACATTTTCTAGTCACAGCCAATAATCTTCAATGGTGCTCTTTATTTTTCCAAATCTGATTTCTTTATTTATTTATACTTCTTACTGCTTTAATACCCAATCATTTAATCATCCAATCATTTCTTCATTGATTCATTAATATTTTATTTATTTATATATATTTTTATTGATCCATCTAAATTTATCTTCAAACTTTACATTTTCGAGTTTCTTACTCCTATGCTGTTTAAGGTCAATCCTTTATTATCATATTCCCCTATTCATTTAAATGGAACCATGCCATAAGGTCCCGTGGTCCACAGGACATTTGGCATTCTCTCCAAGCCTTCCTGAAATTATGCTTCATGTGGCTTCACTATCGCCACATGCTACAAGATTTTCCCTTTTCTTGTTTCCAGTGCGCAATGCTCCTAAATTAACACCACTTCATCCTTTGTTAAGCCCTATCTAGATATGTCATAATCAGTGACGTCAATCAACTTGGACCCTTTCTTGAGAACCATTACTGTCCTCCATGGTCTGCTCTCATTGTCCATTCCTTTGAGCATTGCCATTTTCTCTTGCACTATGGTTGCTTTTAGTTTAATGGGGTTTATCTGTCCCCCCTCTTTATCCATAGGTATCTGTGGTGTGAAACTGAATTAATTAAATATTTTCACCACTTTCTCCACTAGGCCACATAGCCATATGTAATACTATGCTCACCTCATAACACAGAAAGCTCTGCTTTTACCAGAAACACCTTGCAGAGGCACTTCCCCTTTGGATGCCAATATACATTCATCTGCACTCAAATTGTGAATTCCAAAAGTGGAACACACTATCCCTTGATCCACTAAACAAAATCATCACGCTAGGCTTTGTCACCCAATCCCTTCTCAAAACATTAACAAGTACCTGTCACAAATATAACAAAACTCTGTCATAACACACTCTCCTTCAGAGACTGATAATTCATCACTAAGAAAGGAAATTCCATTTATAGTCTTCAAAAGAACCCTCAATTTTATGACACTTCCCATTATTAAAAACACCTTTCCATCTTTGTTCATAGACGTGGAGGCCCAGTATTGACCAACAGACCAAAGATTTTTCATCTGCTATGTCATGTTAATACTTGACACCTTTTGGGGCCCAGCATCGTTTAATAATTCTGAACATATCAAGTCACCCTGTGAGCTCCCCTACTGTGGGTGTATGCATACCCCTGTTCCTGTGAGAGGATTTCTTCTTACCATAATGGCACCTCATACCCTGGGTGTCACTACCTATTCTGTGTCTGCACATCACTAAATCTGCATGAGACTCACTACAATTGCCCCGGTAATAAATCCGTTTTACAATCACATTAGCTGCTGTTGCCTGTTCCACTCACGCTCAGTGCTCATGTCTGATACACTGTCTGACCCTGGGAAAACCCTTCCTTAACTTGTAAACCATATTTTATTGGGTACTATACCCCCTCTTACTAAAAGGTCCCCATTTAGGTCAATGTGGCCACGCCAGGGGCTCTTGTGTCCTTGGTTTAGGTAGGTCCTGATCCAACCACCTCACTTCTCTGTCTAAGAACACCTTTCGGGACCACACTCACCAGCGCCCTGCTCCCCTTGTAAGGTTTCCCCTTCTTGGTCTGACATATCTTGTCCCCAACTAGTGTGGTTATGACCTTTTTAGTCTCTGGTTGAAGTCAGCCTGTACAAAGACATGGTTCTATGCTCGAGGCTGAACAGTCCCCCATAGGATTTGTCCATCCTGCATCTCCTTGGCTTTTATATGCGTACACACTGTGCTCTGTCAGCCCATACAATTAATGTACAGGAAGAGCGCTTCTGACTAGCCCCTCCTTTAGTAAATCTTCTTTATATATTCTGGTTTATCATTCTGCATATTCTGAAACTTGCCTGGGTTTTTCTACAACCCATCTCGTTCTCCATTCACACTCCCTTGCCTTTTGGCACAAACTCATTCCTCCTTGATTTACTTGGCACTGATTATTCGCCTGTGAAGTACCCCCTTGCTTACCATATTCCCAAATCCTCCTCTATTTATCAAAATATGCCTTGAAGAGACGGAATTTCTTCTGAATTGCCATTGCGTCCTTGAGTTTTTCTAGCATTGCTTTTCTTGCTATTTTTTCTCTGGCAGCAATCTTAAAAAAATGTGCGATAGTCACTGCATTCTTTTCTCATGACCTTGCCTTCTACCCGTCCTTGCTTCCTAAGTATTCCTATACCCACTTCAAACAGTCTCTGCTATAAACTGTGGTGAAACATAATTACTGTTTTCACCCTCGCTTTTCATGATGCAAGAATCTCAGTGTTCTCAAATATAAACACACAAACCTCTGTCCTTTATATTTCTTCAAAAAGGACCAACTATCCTCATATTTTGTGTCATCTAGTATTCTAAATGTAAAACAAAAAATGATTGTGTGTGTTTAAATGCATTTTCTATAGTTCATTGATTGCTCAGACTTCCAAAAAATCACATGTACCTGTGTACATGCATGAACGTGCATGCCTTCCCATGTGCATGCATCTGTGTGCATGCTTTTGTATGTGCATGAATCTGTGTATGCATGCCCTTCCATGTGCATGCATCTATGTGCATGCTTTCCTATGTGCATTGATCTGTGTATGCATGCCCTTCCATGTCAGTGCACCTTGCGAGCACTTCCTTCATGGCTCAATGCTTCTTTAAACTAAATACACATTTTTCAATGTTTTACTTGCATTCTAATTTATATTTCAAAAAAGTATTTTTTCTCATCTGTTCTTGTCATTCCCCCATAAATATTCACTGTGCCTAGTTCAATAACATCCACCAATACATTGGCATGCTTTGTACTGCAATTTGCACCCAAAATTGCATTTTAAATCTCGGTGACACTTTTATCAACCTGTGTGATTCTAGACATATTATTTCCATTTTTGTCTCCAAATGTCTCCATATTTTACAGACATAATATACAGTAAGAGAAACATTGTTCCCCTACTTGGCTCCTCTCCAATGTGCTCTGAATCTTTGGTCCAACTCTTAAAACTTCCATACATAGTACCTCATGCCACCTCTCCTATGCCATCTCTCCATTCCCAACTCCCAACATCTTCATCATTTTGGTCTTTCTTCATTTTTGCATAGCACACTGAAGACAATTTTATCAAACCAAAAAATAAATGCCTCATTCCCTTCTCAATAAGGAATGGCTATTAGCCACACATAACATGAAAAACTTAGTGGCACTTCTAAATGTGTGCTCACACATAAAACATCCATCATTATTCTATCAAATGACTAACCAGCCTCTTTACAATGAAAACCAGCGTATGCAATCCTTAAACAATGTCTCAGAGAAGCTCTCTAGCACCCTCATATACAACTGGGGGTCACTTCTAGCACAAAGCTAATCTATTCCCAATGTAAAAAATATGCATCTTGCATGGTTAGACAACTAGGGGTTAAATCGCCTTGCAACATATCAAACTAAAACCAGAGCTTTTCCTCAGCATCTGATTTTTACCAACCATACATTAAAGTCATGTACAAAAAAATGCTGTTTTCTCAACATGAATGCTTAAGCACTTCTACACAAGCTTCCATAGTTGCATTAACTGAAATAACTATTCTTGTCTTTCTGTGAAACAGCCTTGCATTTCTCTACGATACTGTCTGGAATTTGCTGTCTTATCAGTCAGTCCTTTGAACAAACATTGTGGCTGCGTTTCAGCGGCACATAATCTACTGCATGCCTCTACACTGGCTGCCTGCCAATGCTACATACATTACTTTAAGCACATATCTCTATTTCTGCAAGGTTGTTCTTTCAAGACATGCACTGTGTCTGATTAGCTTCACTCTTCTAAGCAAGACAGGAATGTGAACGCGGATTTGTGTTTCATCTTGATTTGCAACTCCCTAAATCCCAGTTTTCGCAAATGCGTAGCTGGCTATTTAAAAGTCAAATTAGCATTTTTTCATTCCTGTCATACTTTATGTCTGCTTCAATTGTGTGAAAGAAAGTGTGGATTTCTATCGTTCAACATTCCTTGATAAGTTCAGAATGTGTATTATGTAGGAACACAAAGATTAACCCTGTATCTACCATGGCCTGGCTGCTGCAACCGTTCAAAAGTGACCGTATTTTCTGGCTATTGTCTCATTACTTGGCCTGTTATTTTCTTTTATCACAATTTAAATCATGCACATAAGGGCATTCCCATCACAAGCTTACTCTGAGCTATTTTTTCTTTCATTCATCCCTCACTTTATATTTTGGATTGGTGCCAACTTTTTTCTTAAATAAATAATATAGTTTCTTAACTCCTCAACATCTCATCATTTTTTCAATACATACAACACATAACACACAATACATAGGCAGCAACATAGACACACACGCTGGCTTCCACATATATTTCTCTTAGCGCTCATCGCTACCTCTTGCAGCTAAATATCCTTATAGTAGTGTAAGTCATCATCTAACAGGGACTTGTACACTCTGCAGCCTATGTCTACCCCGCTTGGAGTTTACAATTACTTCTTCCGACCCCCTTGGGGTGGGTTTTCTGGGTTCTCATATATGGCACGCTCCTCGTCCATGTACACACAAAACACATTATAAACAATCTTCCCGTTACTTTTACAAAACTAATATACAAAAAAAAGAAAACCCCCACTGACTACCTTTAAATTACCCCTTGACACCACCTTCCTACCTCAGTCCCCCATATACATACCCCAATCCACAGGTGTCAAAGCGCCCGTCCATGCTGCTAGTTCTAGGAGCACCCCCCTGGCAATGATGTGCGGGCATACTGCAGCTTACCCCCCATCCTTACGAGGTCTCATCTCCTAGTCCTGTCAACATGTACTTCTGTCTGGATTCATGATCCTCGACAGACAAGCGGCCTCATTATGAGTATGCCGGTCCGGTAACAACAGTGCTGGTAGCTAACGGCACCGTTGTTACAAGACTGGCGTACTCCGAGTTCTGCAAGTGGATGCCTTTCCGCCCACCAGGTCTGACCTGGCGGGCAGAACAGCACCCACTCGTAGACCTTGACGGATGCACTGGTACTGTTGCACACAGTGCCGGCGCATCTGTTCTCCCCATTCCCATTCAGTACAATGGGACTTGAATGGGAATGGGAGAGTTTCTTTTTCCGGCACCTGCCATAGGGACCGGTGGGGCTGTAATGCCCTGGTGATTCCCCATTGCCAGGCACCAGAAAAAATACATGACTCCAGCGGCAGCCTGCCCTTTTGACCGTCACAGCTACTGCCGGAGTCATAATGAGGCCCAAGGTCCCCTTCGTGGTCAGCCAAGTGAAGCCTCTGACATCCCTGCACTGGTAAGGCATTCTGACCCCAAAATATATATGTCGCCCTACAGTGTGCTTTTCTGGCCTGAAAAGTACTTTAATACAGATTTTCACAATACTGGAACTATTGACCAGCCTGACAAGTTATCCGCATTCAGTTTGAGGGGGTGTGTGGTCTAGTACTTTCAGCACCTTCTCTACATTCCACCCTCTGATCTGTATTAGACACCTATTCAATATATACCAATACACCCAATGTCCACCCACCTCCATATTCAGTGTACCTACACATCTCTATCCTGTTCACCATCCTCTGTGAGGCAATTAGTTTCACTGTGGGAGGTACTATAAAAACATTTCTACAGAGTCAGTACTAACATATTATATGTTCCTAGTCTAAACATGTATGTATCCCTCAAGAATACCTTTGTTCACTTTTATCTGAGTCCCACCTCTATACCCCATTGAATTTTAAACTAACTATACACCTCTTATCTATCTATTCTTTCTTCCTAAAACTATCACCCAATCCCATACAGCTGATAACCTGGAAGTTATATTTGACAGTGATCTGAAACTATAAAAAAACTATACCTCAACCATTACGGCTGTCAGGATGGCCTCTCTCAAAATCTGATAAATGACCCCTTTCTTACCTTTGACTCCACAAAAACTCTTACCTCCACCCGTGTCCTCAGCTGGCTTGATTATTGCTTTATTCTCCTCATAGTACTATCTATGTATTCCTTTTTTCTCCACTGGATAACACATTTCATGTTGCTACCCACACCCTCTTCAACTTCTTCCTATCACCACCTACAGGTGCCCATGGCTGCAAGGCATGGTTACTATCCAAGTTCTGTCACTCCCCCTTAAAAACTTTTTTCTTGACTACAAATTGATTTGTGGGCTTGCCCATCTCCATACCTTGCTTTCTCTCTCATGACTCACCCATTCACACTCTGAGATTTCAAGCTCTTCTCAATCTCTCAGTTGCTTATTATACCACCTGCACCACCCCTTCACTAGACTTGCTCCCGTTTGCCAGTTGTCATCAAGATCTTCCACATTCTATCTGGTTTCAAGAATCCCCTAAAAAGGCACCTTTTCTCCTAGGTAGGATCACCCAAACTGTATCATAGTATCATCTCTCCCTAAATATTGCCAATGACAATCTTGTAATATAAGGACATAACCCAAATGGTTAATCCTGTTGTGACAAATCAACTTCTGGGGCACCAGTGGTCCAGGGATGAATATCGGTTTCTAAACCATCAACCACCCCCATACCTCTAGTATACCAGAAGGGATCCAAACAGATTGTAAACACAAGCAAATTGTAAACCTCCTTGTCCAATTTTGGTAATGTGGCTGGAACGGCAGGCTTATCTCCGAAAGGGTGTGGATCGTTGGTTAGTTGCAACACAGCGAAAATACAATACCCAGTGATGAAAGGGACTGACCAGTCACGGTTGTATCAAAAATGTCTACTCCATTTATATAACAACAAACAGTTCTAACAACACAACGAAATTCAACCCATCCTGTAAAGGAATGCAGAGGACAGACAGTTTCGAAAAAGGAAAAGGGATGCCCTCTAGATATTGACACAAGGGTAGTGAGTATGGTTAATAATTTAAACAGTTCACGGTTACTTGGCTGCAGCACAAAGAAGCAATACATCTTAATATGTCTCCAGTCTGGGAAGGACCAGGGGGACAGAACCACAATGTACCTTGTGCTGTAGGTGTTCTTGGTGCTCAACAGGGTTGAGTGAGCTTCAGGGCACTTTGCAGACTTCTGTGACAGAGTTTAAGGTGGGAGTCAGCTGCGGGTATCAGGCGGCAATACAGTTCAGCGAACGTGGCTGGACAAACGGCTGCAGGCCGCCTTCACAGTGGCTCAGGGTCAGTAATCATTGCCTCAGTGCTGATCGGCGGTTCCGAAGCACTGGTTGAGACATCTTAGATGTCTTTAAGTAACTGTGGCTTGACAACGGTCAGCGTTTCAGTCGGTTGTAGCTCAAGGAACTCGACTGGCTCAAAAATGTCCTATAAGGCGAACATCGGTAGATGCTCATCAAGGCACTGCTCCCAGCTTCTTCAATCGACTTTTGTCATCCTTTAAGGCAGATGGTCCAAAGCTGAGGAGTGTGTTGCAGGCAGCTGCCTTGTACTTTGTTGCAGGTGTAGAGACGTTCCAGCGCTTCCTAACTAGGAAGCCTGCTGCAGAGCATAGCAGGGCACTCTGTGTGCTGGCTAGGCACTGGCTCTGGAGCAGCCAGAGGGTCCTCTGAAGTTTTGATCTCCCTCTTCTCCCTGGGAGATGTTTAGGGGAGGGATCTTGCATCCCCCTTTGGAGGTCCTGGCCTTCCTTGACTGGCCAGAAGATGTAGGCAGACTGTATCTTCAGCCAGGGTCCTATGATGCATTCTTCTTGCTACTCCTTGCAAAGTCTTCAGATGATCTGCCAAAAGAGGGGCTCAGACCTCTATTAAAGATAAATGGGCCACAGTGATTGGTGTAGGCTAAGTCTACCTTAATGAACCAATCCTGGATTCCCTACCAACAATCTCCTGTATGCATGAGGTCATAACCAGAGCTCTTTGTGACAGGAAAGTAAAGGGGTGCAAACTTGTGATACTAAGTCCCACCCATCCTCTTGTCTGTTGTGGATCAAAGAGTTTCTCTGGGTAATGGATCTCTCTGTGGTTCCTGATTGAAGTGGCACGTCTCCCTTGAAGCTGCAGCGAGATCAGACTTTCTGGCTCCTGCAAACCACATTCATGTACCTTATGAATGGGGTCCACCTGTGAGGTAGCCTACTGTAATCATGCATTCCCAGACATGACAGCTCACTGTCATAGATACTGAGGGCAAAGCTGGCTTCAGGTTGACACTGTTAATTATGAAAGGTAGTTGGGGTTTCCTGTCTCCTTTGTTAACCTCTGCAGCCAGGCCCTGTGCAGGGCGGAGCATTGTAGCTTGTGTTGCTAATCAGGCTGGCCATGGCAATGGGAAGGTTGGACCTCCCCCTTTCTGAAGATGACATTGTGTACTCCTGGCTGTCATATTCCAACTAAATATGACAGGGCGGACTGTGCCTGTAGGCTGTGTCCACCCAGAGTACACAGGTCTATGTATTTGTCATGGTGTGAGCATAGGGAAATGTGTGTGTATTAGCCCCACACGTTATGCTGAGGTTGGTTTACCATCATTCCATTTAATTAAACATTTCAAAAAAGCCCAGGCGAGTGCACACCCTCCATGCCGATGGTTGAATTTCTCACACCTGTAACACGTATGTGCATATCTGCATGTCAGTGGCATCCCTTTTACAGTCCGAATACCTCTCTAGCACACTGGTTATGCTCTCTGTCCCTACAACTTTTCTTTCCACGTAAGGCACCCATCCATGATATTACTGATTCAGCCATATGTGTTCATGTGCAGAGTTCTTCTCCCAACCCAAATAAATACAAACACAAGCAATAAATCAGTGTTCCGCAACATGTAGCTTGGGAGCAACATGTTGCTCGTCACACCTTAAAATATTGCTCACTGGTTACTTTGGACCACTGTGTGGAGGCTAAGCAGGAGGAGGTGCTAGAATGATGTGACAACAATTGAAGTGAAGGATGAGCCAGGAAAGTTATGGAAATTCAGCCTATCATGCTACCCTGACAGATAGACATGGCATAATACTTGTCAGGGCATCATCGCAGTGGGATGCTGGAGGGTTAGGAATGGAATGTTCTGACTAAATGATACTGCACTACCGCAATAGGTGGTCAGGTAGGTCTTCATTGTGCTAGGAGAATGGTAAAAGACTAATGTGTTGAACCTTGAGGCTATAGATTAGGTGGGCTTCACGAAGACCTAAAATCATTATAAGGTGCTTAATATCCAAATGAACAGGGTTTGCCCTGACAATCAATGGTTAACATAAGGGGATGGCTAACACATCTGTACAACAATGCATTGCAACATGCTTCACACTCATCATGATAGTAAAGAGGAGGTAATCTAGAAGTCAGCACACTTAAAGAGACCCAAGAATAGCGTGATTGTTTAAGTAAAGCTTCCTATTGTGATGCTAATACTAGGCTTCGCTGGTGTGCTGCTTATTGGACAGAATAAGAAAGTTACACTCTATCATTCATACTTTAAAATGAGAGAGAGAGCAAATTAAACATAGTTGAACAGTCTATTCCTGGTATAATTCAATTTTAATGACGTATAGACAGTGTGAACATCTCCCTAAGATCTCTAAAAATCTACTGCTTAAAATAACAACCACGTTATATATTTGCGAAGACAAAAGGACATCTGATCTCTTTTTCTGACCATGGTAGCTTTTGTTGGTCCATATACAGATTTTAGCGAAACTGTGTAATTGGGTTAGAGCTATGATATCCCTATTGCAGTTTCTACTGTCTACCAGTTTCAGTGGTGTAAGGTTACTGGACCTATTTTCTTCAGGACAGTCTTCGATAAAATAACCGTGATATACTAGTATCTGGATTGTAATGGACAAGTGCTGGATATCTTACTGGACCCTCCTCAATTGCCCTGTGTGGAAACTAAGGTTGTGGCCTTGTAGAGAAGAAAGGAGTACAGCGTCACAATTTCATTGCAATACCAAATCAGTTAGATAGGAAATCATATGTATATATTTGCATTTCCTATATGCACAATCTATTCCGAAAAATACCATTTAATATGATGGTAAAGCAAAACAAGTAATGCTAATTCACCTCCAAATTCATTACGTTGCTTTGGTATCATATTAGAAGGGACGCCTACCATTGGACAAAGGTATAGAGAGTCACTGACCTGGGTGACTACCAATGTATTCATCCTCTTGTTCAGTTGTATGGACTGCAGTATACAGTGGACAACCAGTATATCGTCTATGTATCTCATCCATAGAGTGATCTGATTTTTGGAGGGATTTTCATCTGTATGGATATATTTGTTTTCAAAATCAGCCACATGTAAATTGGACAGCGAAGGTGCAAAAGTTGCCCCCATGGCGCTATCAGAACATTGTTGGTAAAAACCATTGTTATACAGACATTTCTGGTTAAAGCAATCTCAGCAAGTTGTAGAATGAACATTCTGGGAAGCCCTAAGGTTGGTGTTAAGTCTTGGAGTACCTTATCATTATCAAAAGTGTTTTCATCTGTGGAATGTTCGTGTACAATGATTCTATGTCAGGTGTTATCAAAAAATGCATTTGAAGATTAAATTGGAGTACTTTTACCATATTGAGTATGCCAGTGGTATCTTTCAGATAGGAACGCATCTTTGGAATTTCATATTTAAGAAAGAAATCCACAAATTGGGATAGTGGCTCTAAAATAGAGTTGATACCTGCCACTATTGGTCGACCTGGTAGTAGAGACATGCCTTTATGTACCTTAGGCAATGCATCAAAGGCAGGAATCTTTGGATGTTTGCGATATAGGAATTCTGCTTCTTTGGAGCTGAGGTGGCCATCACATAGTGCCTCCTCTACTATCCCTGTGATCAATGTTCTTAAATTATTGGTCGGATCACCCGGCAATGGTTGGTAATTGTCCATGTTGTTCAGTCAACCTGTTACCATTTTGTCATAGTCTAGGGTGTTCATGACTACAATTGCACCGGCTTTATTGGCCTGTTTGATAATGGTATCTTTGTTGTTACTCATATTTTTCAATGCAGCACGTTCTATATTGGATATGTTCTGAAATGAGTGATTAGGTTATTTTTCTATTTTTCCAATTTGTGTACTATGGCCTTTTCAAAGGTAAAGGATTCTGCAGAGATTATGTTTGGATAGAATGTAGATCTCGGATGCAGACCGTGGCATCTGTTTGTTGTTCAGTCCCTTCTGTGTTACCTTTCTCTCCAAAATATTGCTTTAATCTGATTTTACGCATAAGGCAAGCTATTTCAATCCTTGTTTCAAAGGGGCCATAATGAGCTGACGGAACAAAGCTTAAGCCCTTTTGTAGGACTTACAGTTCCTCATTTGCAAGTGAATGAGTAAATAAGTTAATCACTAATAATTCTGTTGTGTGAAGAGACCTCTCCCTCGGCTCCTTGTTATACTGGGGTTCTGATCTTGTCCTCTTTCACAGCCTCTGCCTCGTGGCTATCAAAAAGGTCTCCTTTCCTTGGTCTTGTTCTCTTTGATTAGGTCTGTCCTGAAATTGGATGTGTTTATGTCTGGATGGATATCGGTTCCTGGAGGAGTTCCGATCGTCCCGTCTTGAGGTGCTTGGTCTACTGTCATCATTCAAGCTTCCGCTTGAGAAGTTCCAAGCTGCTTGTGTATTTCTCTTTTGGTTCTTTGTTGGCAGACGCGATCTACGTGGTTGGTTAGATCCAATCTCATTGCTTGATAAATCATCATAGTGGCTATCTATAATATATGGGTATGTTCGTTAATGTGTAAATGCCACAATGGGGCTCATTACAATACCAGTGGTAGCGTGCCGGTATAACAGGCACGGCTGCCGCCAGTATCATTTTTTTCTGCAACCACATATGGACAATTACTGGGTCATTACGGCCCCGCCGGACCCTGTAATTGCCCATTTGCGGGTGCCAGAAAAAAATGCTCCCCATTCCAATTGAGCCCTATAGGGCCCTATAGGGCTCAATTGGAATGGGGAGGTTGGATGCACCGGCACCATTTGTGATGGTGCCGGTGCATTCGACATGCTCTGCTCGTGGATGCCAGTACTCCCGCCGTTGTTACCGGACCAGCAAACTTATAATGAGGCCCAATATCTTTTTTGCAATTTCTGTATCCTTTTCTTAAAATTTTACTCCTTGAAGTCATTAATCATGGCGTCCAAATCTTCAAATTTTTTCTTATAGTTGTCTAAAATGGATTTGTACTTCAGTTGGTCTAGCTTTTGTTCTATTTCTGTCATTAATTTTAATGATACAGTCTTTGCTGTATTGATGATTAGGATTAGCCAATGTCATGTGGATTTGTTTGCAATGAAGCGCCAATCCTTTCGGAATTGGAGTTGGTCGAGAATAATCAGCGGTTCAGTTCGGATAATGAGCCCATCTGGGGCTCCTTGTGCTCGTAAATTTTCCATCATTAGTAGGGCATGTAGTTCTGTCCTAATTAGTTTTTTCCTTAATCATTCTCTTTCATTCCATTCATCACTGTCTGATGGGGATGCAACTGTAGGGATATATCCAATCAGGGATGGTGCAGCTAAAATTGTCTCTACTAGTACTTTGCCAAAAGCTAAATAGTTGGATTCTGTCATGGTGTTTATGTTTTGTCCAGTCATTATGCAGAAAGTGAGGGAACGGTATTTTATCAGAGCAAATGTGCTGAGGTATTGCTACGGTGGTCAAAACTCTAGGGTGAGAAAATCACTATGGCTAACCCACGGCTGTAGCCGTCAGAAGAACAAAAATCACTGTAGGGTGTCTAATATCCAAATGAACAGGGTTTGCCCTGACAATCAATGGTTAAGACAAGGGAGGGCTAACACTGATCATCTTAGAGATAGGGGGTACCCTGCAAAAATGCAAAGATGATGAAATATGCTAGAACAAGAGCTCAACATATTCCGAGAGTCATCACATTGCAACAACACAAAAAGCCAGAAGAGCAACAACGGATTACAGCGGTATACAGCATTCAGATAAAACTAATAAGATCAAAAGAGAGATTCTGAATTTGTGGCCGATACTGAATGTGGGATCTCAAAATCTACCCATACTGAGATTTGCAATAAAAAAGAGGAAAAACCTACATAATACATTAATACAATCTTATCAACTGCTGGACCCGATTGAGTGCCGAGGTATGCTGTGGGATATGGATCCACCTTTGGGACATTCTCTGTGTGGACAGTGTAATGTATGTACTCTGACAACACAAACACTTTAGACATTGGCCTTAGAACACCATGGAACCAAAAGCTGTTCACAAACTGTAACAACATGAACGTAATCTACCTGATCAAGTGTCCATGCCAACTAAGGTATATTGGGATGACAAGAAGACCTATCAAAAAATGGATTCAAGAGCATATGCCCTGTATCGGACTTGGACGTGATAATGCGCCCCTAGTGGCACCATCATGCACCAACTGATATGCTTTGGACAATAATTGAGAAAGTGATCTTTCTGTGGAGGGGAGGCGTCATTCAGTCCTTATTACTAAAAAGAGACAGAACTGGATATTTTATCTACATACAGACTGGGAGGGCGTAAATGAGGCCATAGCCCGGCAGACTTTGGCGATGATCCAATAATCTTCCTTTAGAAGATCGAGGTAGAGAGCACAGTCTAGCCCCGACACCATCCAGGGGCAAAAGGTGATAATGCACCTCCCACGGCGACTGTTTGCATCATGCTGCCGCTGGCTCATTAACTATACTATGCCACAACCCGCCCTACACCTCATCGGCACACAAGTAGTAGGATGATAATCCTTGAAACAAAGTGGCAATATTGACTGTTATTTCCAGTCAATGTGTATCAACTTGCAACAGGCGTCTGCAGTGGAGTAACTTTGCTGAAAATGTTGGGGGGGGGGACATGACATCTGAAGTAAAGGTGCCCCAGCCAAATAAATAGGGACAAAATGGTGTGCCATGAAAGTTGGGGGGGACAAACACTTCCTTTCCCCCCCCTAGAATTACGCCCATGGGTGTCTGCTTACTACGTTCCTCGTGCGAGCACTCACTGCATTTCTTATAGCTAGACAGGAAATAGGCTGGCAGTCACCTACAGTGCTACATAGACTCTATTATAAATAGGTGCAACACAGATGTATTTCTTTCCAAATACACAGCATCATAATGATGATTCACTTGTTGAAGGTAACATCTTAATTGTACTGTTATACTAAGAAACACCACGGATGCCTGACCTGTCTGACATACGCGCACCTTGTGACGCTATACGTCATGTGCGCACACCCTCAAACTCCTATTAGAGACTCACATGACGAGTATGTAGAGATAATCACCTACAGTGGTGAACTGTGCCCTGACTCTACATTTTGATTTCTTGTCCCTCTGGCAGCTCAACTTGATTGAGTGGGCTAAAGACGATTCAATTGCCCAGTGGTTCTTCTACCGTGTACCGTGCAGTCCATAAAACCGAACAAGTGAATGAATACATTGGTATTCACCCAGGTCAGTGACTCTCTATACCGTTGTCCAATGGTAGGTGTTGCTTCTAATATGACACCAAAGCATCATACTGAATTTGGAGGTGGATTAGCATTACTTGTTTTACAAGGTGCTTGACCATCATCATATTAAATGGTATTTTTCAGAATAGATTGTGCATATAGGAAATGCAAATATACATATTTGTTCCTATCTAATGGATTTAGTATTGCAACGAAATCGTGACCCTGTACTTCTTTCTTCTTTACAAGGCCATAGCCTTAGTTTCCACACATGGCAATTGAGGAGTGTGCAGAAAAATATACTGCGCTTGTCCATTACACTCCAGATACTGCCTCCATACCGGGTCCCAATACCGGGCTATGTGAATGAAGAATTACCGGGTCATTCCGACCTTGGAGGACCCGGTAATTCCTCATGCACAGAACCGTTCCCCATTCCCATTTGAGCCCCCATAGGGCTCAATGGGAATGGGGATGGAGCTAATAACGGGCCCATTAATAACGGGCCCGTTATTAGCTCCTTGGTCCCCTTGCGGGACCCAGAAAGGACGTCTGGTTTTACCAGACGTTTTTTCCACATCCCGCTAGGGGACCTCGTAATCAGGCATCCTGTGATGAACGGTGCCGGTCCTGTACCGGCACCCTTCATTACGGGAGCGGCTGCCTCGTAATGAGGTCCTATATCACTCTTATTTTATTGAAGACTGTCCTGAAGAATGTGGGTCCAGTAACCTTACACCACTGAAACCGGTAGACAGTAGAAACTGCAATAGGGGTATCATCGCACTTACCCAATTACACAGTTTTGCTCTGATCTGTATATGGACCAACAAAAGCTACCAGGGTCCGAACAAGAGATCAGACGTTGTTTTGTCTTCGCACATATATAAGGTGGTTGTTATATTAAACACTATATATTTTTAATCTTTTATAGATTTTAGGGAGATGTTCACACTGTCTATAGGTCATTAAAATTGAATTATACCAGTGATAGACAGTTCAACTATGTTACAATTGCTCTCTCTCCCATTTTAAAGTATGAATGATAAAGAGAGTGTCCTTTGAAGAACATAGGACTCAACACACCATCTTTCTTCCTTTCTTATTCTGTCCACTTGTAGATAGGAGGCACACCAGTGGAGCCTAATATTAGCATCAAAATAGGTATCGTTAGTTAGACAATCACGTTATCCTTGTGTCTCTTTAAGTTTGCAGACTTCTAGGTTACTTCCTCTTTAAAATCATGATGATTGTTAAGCATGTTGCAAAGCATTGTTGTACAGATGTGTTAGCCCTCCCCTTGTGTTAACCCTCACGAAGACCTAACAGTTAAAATCAGAAACAATAACCATGTCCTGCTACACCCACACTGCCTGTGCCATGTGGGTGTACAGTGTGTGTTGCACTAATGAGTTGAAAATTGAGAAGTACCTGGGGGCCCACAACTAGAACAGCCTTGCAAGCCTATGGAAGAACAAACATACTGCTGCTGTAACCAGCAGTGAAACAGTCCATTGATGAACCTGTATTTTCTGGGCCAATCTACCTCTGAAAGACTCCACAATCTCTGCACCACTTGGAGCCAATAGCACTGGCTAGAGCAGGTATTTAATTTGTTCACACACAATATGTTTCAAAGCGCTTCAAGGCAAGGGAGGGAGCAAGGGAAAATACAGTGGCATTCCTACAAGGCCTTGAGACATTAAGAATGTGAAATTACTAACGTACTAGGCCTGGTGACATTTCAGATAGTGCAAGAGATATGACAAAGATAAGGAAGAGGGGACGGAGGGGGTAGGAGCTGATATGATATGGCATTTATAACACGCCTATACACAAGTGTTTCAAGGCGTGACGAGGCAAGGGAGGGAGAACAGAGGGAAGACAGACAACGAACGTACTAGGCCAGGTGTCATTCAGATTGCGCAAGTGCATGGGAAGTGGGAAGGGACAGTGCAGTGCATAGGATAATAGAATAAATAAGTAAGTAAGGCACAGCCAGCTGGTGGCGAGTGCAAGGGTAAGTGCAGACATCAGGTGGCAAGTGCAAGGGTAAGTGCAGACATCAGGTGTAAGTGCTGCTATTGGGACTGTAGGGACACAGAAACAGCCCCAAGTGTGGGGGTTGCCAGGAAGGCAGTGCAGGTGTGCGACTGGCGGGGGAGGGGACCTGGGCCCGAGAACAGAGGGTGCCCAGGTAAGCAGTGAATATTCAATTGCAGCCAGGAAGTCAGCAGGGGAGAGGAGGAGAAAAAGCAGAAGAAAAGGGAAATGTTTTGAGGTGCTTCAGGAACCAGAGATAATTTTCCGCAAGTTTCAGGGAGGGAGGGAGGCTGTTCCGAGGGAGGCCCAAGTCAAAGAAAGAGATCTACCACCAACTCATTGCTTGTAGAAGCGACTGACCCTGAGGGAGTTGTAGGTGGATGAACGAAGACCTCGAGAAGGAAGAGAGTGTTGAAGGTATTGGGGACCCAGAGGGCCTCGTGGACAATGTAGAGGGTTTTGAACTTTATCCTCGCAGCCAGTGCGAGCCAGTGCAGAGATTTCAGTCCTGGAGAGATACAATCCCTGGGCTCGAGGCCAATGACAAGTCTCGCAGTCCTGTTCTGGATGAGTTGCAGAGGGCGGAGAGTAGAAGCAGGCAGATTTAGAAAGAGGCTGTTGCAATAGTCGAGCCTAGAGAGAACCAGAGCTCTGGAGACAGTGAGCTTCTGGGGGAAGGAGAGGAAAGGAAGAATACCTCTGAGGAGGTGTAGCTGGTAGTGTGACTTCTTAGAGACGTCAGAGATGTGAGGAGAGAAGGAGAGTGTGGAGTCGAAGATGACCCCAATGTTTTAGCCTTACAGGTGGGAGCAGGGAGAGGGCCAAGAGAGGCCAGCCAGAGAGTGACAGGAAAGGAGGGAGTGGGTGTGCTGATGAGGAGAATCTCAGTCTTACTGACATTAAGGCAGAGATCATTGGTGGCACTCCACTCCTGGATGGCAGACAGACCGTCTGAGATGAGAGAGGGAGAAGAGGTGACTGAGGGTAACCTGAAAATGGGCCGGGTGTCATCTGCATAGCACTGGAAGTTGGGGCAGAGCGCAGCAATGCGGTGGGCAAGAAGGGCCAGGTATTGGTTGGACAGCCGGGGAGAGAGGTTAGTCCCCTGGGGAACACCACAGGCTGAGATAGAGATCGAGTAGAGGAAGAACCCAAGTTGAACCTGGGAGGGTCGATCAGAGAGGAAAGAAGTCAGCCACGCCAGGACCTGACCGGTGATACCCAGCTTATCACGGAGACGGTTGAACAGGATGGCATGGTTGACCGTGTCAAAGGCAGAGGAGAGATCAAGTAGGATGAGGACACAGGGGGTATTGGAATCAAAGTTGGAGAGCAGGTCTTCACGGATGTTCAGGAGAGCAGTTTCCATGCTTCTGGCAGCTCTGAAGCCAGACTGATGATAACAGAGACAACCTACAGCTTCAGTGTGGAGATTAAGCTGGGAGATGGCCAACTTTTCCAGAAAGACAAGCAACTACTGTACTAGGCTTGGCAACATTTCTGGTAGAGACGGAGAGTTGACACAAGGTGCAAGGGGGGGCTGGAGAAGAGGAACAAAACAAGCGACTATCATACTAGGCCTGAGTCCATTTCAGGTAGTGCTGGAAGGGGAGGAAACAAACAAGGAGGGAGAGGGAGGAAGACAAACAGCTTCTATCGAACTAGGTCAGATGCCAATTTCGGATAGAGTAAGGGCAATGACAGGGATAAGGAGGGGAGAGGGTAGGAGATGGGACAGACATGCAACTATCGTACTAGGCCTCACAACATTTCTGGTAGAGCCGGTAAATTGACACAGGGTGCAGGGAGGAGCGAGGAGGGAGGAGGAGAGGAACAAAACAAGCACTATCATACTCGGCCTGACAACATTTCAGGTAGTGCTGGAAGACGAGGAAACAAACAAGGAGGGAGGGGGAGGAAGACAAACAGCTACTATCATACTAGTCGATAAATAAGCAAAATGAATGCTGAAATGTCTATGATTTTAAAAATCCTAAACTCGTTGCAATCAAATTAATTTACTGTTAATCATGTTTCAATTGAAATGCCAATACATTCCTCCAGCAATCACTCAGTACGGTGATCGCTGAATGCTCCAATTTGTGACCAGTATTACTGGACTAATATGCTTAAAAATGCACAATCTGTCTCTATGCTATGCAAATATTCTTTAAGTAATAACCCTAAAGGTCCAGTAAAATGTTCTTTATATCCTACAAACTTTGACTAGTGTTAATGGTCTTCTGTGCTTAAAAATGCCCCGTTTACCACTTACATTCTTATAAAGACCAACTTAATCTCAAATTAAATTAAAAGATATTTGAAATTCACCTGGATTACATTTTCACCTCAACTAGATTACTTTCATTGCTGCACATTAACAGGTTCTAGTCTTGACTTCAAAGTATTACTGCTATAATTTGTGTTGAAATCATTTTGCACAGCCTGAAAGACAATGGGCCTGATTTACAAAAATGTTCTAACTTGGGAAAGTATAATTGAAAACATTTTTGTAAATCAGGCTCAATATATTCTGATGAGGTACAAATGTACGAATGATGCTCACCAGTTTGCGGACCATTGCAATACATATATTCAAGTAATGCTTCTTCCTCATTGAACATGGCTTTTTATATCTGCAAAAGAACAATAGCTTCTTAATTACTTTATAGGGGAAGCCTTGATACAATCAAGTAATTGGTAGGAGAATTAAAGGTTGCACCTGCATCTCAAGTGCATTTATGTTTTAGAACCCTGTTGAACAAAAATGGTCCACAACATTTCAATTGTTGGTAGGCTTGTTTGCACACATGCTAAAAGACATGAAATATTTATGAAAAAGATGCACCTGATTACACAGCTGTATAAAGAGATGGACCCAGTTTTGAAAGGCTAATGGTTGATTCAATAATGCACGGGTGTCTACCACTCAGGGGGGTGTGCATGCATGTGTGTGGGGGTTCACACACACGCACCTCCTGATCCATGGCCATGATCACTGCATTAACAAAAGTCCCCCATGCTCCTAAAATGCTATTCCTGCATAATCCATGGCATATTATGCTGTACAGCATGTGTTTAGGGTTGGATTGGCACACAAATAGGCACAAGCACCATAATAAAATGTCCATATTTTTGTTTTTATTTAATTGTGTTACAGTTAAAAAAAAGAGAAGACATAGAATAACGGCAAAACATAAAAAATAAATATATCATAAAATGCATCACTTAGAAAAACATATCCCGGAGAAAGTACATAAAATACAAGCAAAATAAAAAACACAACTTAGAATACCACAAATACGCTCATGAAAGGACTTCCCAATAAAAAGACTTCTGTCAAATGAATTTCATAACATCCACTTAAAACTTAGTTCATATACATAACTCCCGAACCCTATAATCAACCCTAGGAATTCTCTGAGTTAGTAAGAGGAGAAACATGTATCCAGTATGCAGTTTGAAAAGTGGTTATAGGAAAGAACACTTTTAAAAATCGTATTAAAGCTAATTGTTCATATTCGTGAATCCCAATTCATGAATTTTGAACGGAAATTGAGTTGTATATGAGGACGCATTTTTGTGTCAACGTTGAGGTAAATAATGCCTTTTCAGATTGGTCCACAAAATGGGCCCACTTTGTTCTGTTGTGCCAGCTCTGCGGGCATTGCCCAAAAGGTCAATGTGAGCCTGCATGCTAAGGGAACTTCCTAATGTGCTACGAAATGAAACCATGCCTCATCCACAAAGTACAGCACGCCAAGTGCATGCTATCATAATATTAAAATAAATACAAATAAAATGTCCATGTGATGTAGTTTACCAAATGTGCTAAACATGCGTTTGTTGCCACATTACAGAATCGTTGCACTGGTGAAGTGTTACTTTACACAGTATTAGCAGTGGGGCAAAAATTGCCTTGATAAAAAAATGCATTGAAAGAATACATATTTGCACAAGAATGTAGTGTGCCCCAGTGCTAATCATTTGCACAAGTGGACTTGCACCAAGGCAGAGTTTCTGTAATGAGGCCCCATATGTGCAAAATGTAAACATTGCCAACATTTACCATTCATTAACATTTGTGCAGCAAACCACAGGAACATTATTATGTATGCAGGTCAAGTACTGGAATAGATGCACATTTGATGCAGAGAAGATTAATTCATTTCACTAAAAGAGGAGCACACATAAGCTCGTAAAATAGTTAACTCAGCCAACCCTTCTGATGAATAAAAATTGTGAAATTTGCCCCACATCGCCCCCTCAAAAAAAGGACACTTCAGTCTCAGCAGATGAACTATTTCTGCCTGGAGAGCGCAGGTCAACCTGTATCTCTCATCCATGTTTTCTAAGAGCATGCACGTATCTTAAAGCACTCTACAAAATAAAGTACATACATTAAGTTATTGGGCTTCATTACACGGAAGGCGGTAGGGGAATCCCCACCACCCTACTACGAGGTCCTTCAGCGGGTCCTGTCCTTAACGTGTGGTCAGTCCACACGTTAAGGACAGGACCCGCTGAGGGACTTCAGTGCAAATAACAGTACCGCAAATTGCGGTACCGTTATTTGCTCCTTCCCCATTCCCATTGAGCACTATGGTGGCTCAAATGGGAATGGGGAATGGTTCCCCGAATGGGGATTTACCGGTCCCGCAAAGGTCAGAGTAGGCCGGTAAATCCCTTTTCCAGGAACCCGGCCTCCGACAGCGGTAAGGGAGTAGCCATGGCACTAATAGCGCCAAGGCTACCGCCTTCCATGTAATGAGGCCCATTGTATTCATTTATTTGACTTCTTGTATCATGCCAATTTCAGAAGCTTTTAATGCATATGTTAAACGGGTAAAAGGTGTTGCACCTGCTTTAAAGATTTCTTGCTGTTGATGGGGTGGAAGGGAACTGTAGTTCACACAATTTTAACGTGGCATTTCTTTTCTTGGTGTACATTTCACTGATCACATAACTGATTTGTGGTACTAAGACTCGGAAATGTAAATGTATAGAAGAATGATCATAAAAATCAGCAAGTCTTTTGTGTACTGAGTTAAATGGCTGCCAGAAGGGTCTTTGCGAAGGTCGTACAATCTTTATAGAGTCGACGTTCGTAAAACACTTTACACATATAGAAGGGAACAAGCACTTGTCAATCTGGCTTCAAAGAGTCTGGCGAATATATTTGTACATTATATTGTGGGCCGTACGACCACACCAAGTTATATGCAGGCCTGACTAGGGAATTATTCAGTACTGGAATACTTGAAAAACAAATTTAATACAAGAACCACCCTTGAAGTGGTTGGTGCCCGGAATAACACCCAGAGGAAGAAAGGTATTGTAGACTCTGTGGAGAACAGAGGATTGAAAGTGTAAAACACCTTTTGTCAGAATGTCCCCCCTTGTCGAGTCTAAGATCTAGATATCTGGCAGCTGCAGTTTTGAATTTGTCTCCTGACTATATTGACTTCACTTGGAATCTTTTTATGAGTGGTGATAAGGATATTTGTGTATTTCATATGATGAGACTTTGGGCTCAGATCAAAAATATCTTAAACAGTTTTTAGTAACTGCAATTTTAATACGAGATGTTTTTATAGTAGATGAATTTAGTGATTTATCAAATTATTTCTATATATATTAAAACGAAATGTATTGATCATTTCTTAGATCATTGCTTTAACAGTGTTTTTGATGTTTGTATATGAGTGCATTAAAAGTTGATTGTTGCCAACTTTATAATACTACATAAAAAATGTAATCAAATCAAACTGCATGCAGGAGTTTAGTGTCTTGGATCAAGAGGCCGGACAGGAGAGTCCCGCCAGGAAGATCATTCCTTGTTTCCATTCCAAGGGGATGCCCCCTCATGACAAGAGCAAAATTATTCCAGTCTGAGTTCCCTGGTCACTCTAAACATAGTGGGCCTCATTACGTGTTTGGCAGTAGCCATGGAGTTATTAGTTCCATGGCTGCCGCCAAACCGGGCTCCTTTACCGGGTTCCCTGAATGGGGAATTACCGGGCCATTCCGAGTTCGGAGGGCTCGGTAATTCCTACCTCAGGCAAACCGGGCCCGGACCTTCCCCTGGCTTTGCCAGGCGTCCTTACCGGGTCCCGCGAGGGGACCTCGTAATCATTCGGAATGGTGTTAACGGGTCCCCATCCATTAGCGGAACCCGTTAACCCATTCCGCACGGGTCGTAAGGAGGCCCAGTGCTTGAGTCGTTTATCCCACTTTATGACATGGTAGAGTATGAAGTCAAGGCAAATTCAACATCGGTGAAGGAAATTCGCTCATTACTGCTGGCCCTGAACAGGGATTGTTCAGGACCGTCAAAGGAGACTATACTGGTGGTTGCGTCGAACAACATTATGAGCCAAACAATATAGGGCCTCACAAGGCCAATGCAAATTTGGAAGTCCCTCCAAACATATGTAAGATCGTGACACCCTCTCCAAAAGATGACATCTCTGTACCCAAAGCTGGGTTGGCTCCGGATCCTATGAAAAAGCCTAAAAACATGAAAAGATCTACTCAGCAGAGGAACAGAGGACCAAGAATAGTTTTTCAAGCCATGTTCCATGTGTCAAATAACCTACTTACAACCAAGTCGAGAACTAAGAGGGTTGGAGTGCCCTTAATTACGAAAACGAACTGTGGCAGAGAAAGTACCTTGACCAACTCACACGGCATGTCAGAAAATCGACGCAGATGCCACACATTACCGGCACACAAAATGAAATTAACCAGGTCAAAGGACCTGGAATGGCAGTTAGTGAATAGGAAAAAATCTAAGAAAAAGGACGGAGGCCTCAAACCCGACGTAGCTGAAGTGGACCTAGTATTGAATGCCAGAAGCAGTCAGGGAAAATCAGGCACCATTTTCACCTCAGTGACCAGTTTGATAATTCCTATAGTGAGTTGCCCCATGACCCACTGACCACAAAATCTGTGAGGGAGAGATCAGGATGGCTCACTATTGAAAGAGAGAATCTATATTCCAGGTCATCCTGAAGCCTCTGATTCAAGTGGAACAGAGAACAATGACAGGAATCTTCTCCTATGGCCTCTGAAACCTCTACTCTTCGAATCTGTGTTGGAGGAGGAGCACAATGTCCTGCGGGATAAGGCAAGAGTATTGTCTTTGCTCTCTTCAATTCCCGATCTGTCTTCGATCTCAACACTGGACATAAAATTTGTCTGCCTGCAAATCAGATATAGATGGAAACTTTTGAAAAACCTTGTATGTGGCTGTATTGGATCTAAGTTCAGCTTTTGACAACATTGATACCGCCATTTTATGGGACAAACTAAAGATGTGGGGATTAAGGGAGGGCCTGTTGAGAATGATCAACTGCTCTACAGGAATCATTCTGTGAAAGTGAGACTGAACACTCAGGGGGACCTGTCTAACCCAATACCAGTTATCAAAGTAGTTTGGCAGGGATGTGTACTGGCGCCCACCCTCTTCAATATTTATTTAGCTGACATGTGGAAAGAAGGCCTAGCTTGGAGTAGCTACACCCCGAGGTGGAGTGACCTCAGGGTTAATGTCATTGCCTATGCTGATGATCTTATACTTATCGACTATGCACCGGCTGGCTTACAAAGGCTTTTGGATGAAGGACACACCTTTTTGTTGAAGAATCATCTAAAAATGTATCCCGATAAACCATCTACAATTACCTATTCAACTAAAGATAAAGTTAAATCATATACATAGAAAGTAAATCAGACAGTGGTTAAGCAAGAAACTACCATAAATTATATATGTTTCTTGATTTCATCAAAGAATCATCTTAAGGGAAAAGGGAAAAGGGAAAATGGAATTGGAAACCAGTCCATGCATTTCACTGATGAAAGTCCTGAAAAATAAGCTCCGTGCATACTCACTACTGCCACTAATTGACCTATGTAAGTTAAAGATCAGAGCAAGGCTACTATATGGGTGTGAGTTGATGCCTTTTTCCAACAGACGATTCCTTGACCAAATGGAAGGTAAAATCTGGAAGGCAGTTTTGGGCCTTCCAAAGTCCATTTCGTTTGGTGCTATTAGATTAGAATTGGGTCTTACATCTTGGTGGGCCCAATATATAAAACTATCTGTATCGCTGCTCAAAAAAATCGGGGAGGGTGGTGAGTATATGTTGAGCTTTTACCTGCAGGACCGCCGTAAGGGCAGCTTGGACCGTAAGTCCTTTCTGTCCAAATTCCACAAAAATTGTGAGGATTGTCTGGATGTGACCTCTGTAGGTAATGCAGATAGCAGCTTTGTAATTAAAGAGAATATAAAACGTTGGGATAAAAATACTATCTATGAAAACCTGAATAAACTAAAAGTATACAAAACTAACCAATGCATATTTCTTCCCATGGTTAAGCCTAGACCATACATTCAAACATTTCCATCGAAAAAGCACAGGGACCTATATTTAAAATTTCATCTGAATGCTTTCCACACTTTGGATCTAATAGGGCCAAAAATCGCCCAACCAGGGGAATTACGGGGATGTGGTGCACGTAGGTTGGCCTCCAATGAATCCCTGTCCCATCTTGTTTTGGACTGCCCATTTTTTATGAATCCGAGAATCCGACTTTTGCATGGATCTATTCATTCACCTTCTCGGGTCCTGACATGGGCCCTGATTCATGGAATTATTTGTATGTAAAAAGGGGATTTACGTGCCATTTTGCCTGCAAATCCCTGTTTGATGAATGGGGATTTGCGGGCAGAATGGCACGGGAATCCCTGTTTTACACGCAAATAATTCCATGAATCAGGGCCACAATGTCTTTGGGTTAGATTAATGACAACCCCCAACCAGGCAATGCTAATATCTGTGTCGCAACTGCTTGAGGAGATATTTGAGGATTGGAATATTACTATGTTACAGGGGGAGATGGCCTGGAAAGCTATCTGGGACTAAGTGATTCCTTTTTCCATGTGGAGTTGCGGATGTAATTGATTGGAAAAGTTCGTACAGAGATTTCAGTATATTACAAGGGTAGAATGAACTCTTAAAGAATTATGAGCAAGAAATGTGGTCTACAAAGGAAGCCTTCCTGCTTTGTTTTTCTAAGAACTATGGGTCTAATTCACAGAAGCGTTTCATAATGGCAAAACCCATTGGAAAACACTCTGAATCAGGGCCATAGGTGTCTCTGAATATTGTGCTATCTATTGTTTTCTTTGTTTTCTTTTTAATTTCTTTTATTTTGTCATGGTGTAAAAGTTTATTGTAAACTGAAAAACACTTTAAAATAAAAATTACAAAAAATATGTGATTTTATGATGTTGGGGAGGCGAAGTACAAGGCTGTGATGGTCAAACAGTGAAAAATACAGAGGCTAGGGAAATATACAGATATGTACCTAAAGCCCATGGGCCAGATTACAGAAACGTTGCACCGGTGCAAGTGCAATTGGCACTAGGACAACAATTTACCCTAGTGCAAAGAACATATTCTTTCAATGCATTTTGGAACCAGGTCAAATGTCACAGTAGTGCTAGCACTAGGGCAAATCTCATCCTGGTGCCAAAATGCATTTTAAGAATTCGTTTTCTTACAAAAGAAAAGTTTTACTGCAGCGCTAATCGCACTGATGCAAAGTCTCTGTAATACCACCCCTGATGTGTGAATTCAGGGGCTAGGGAGGTTCATGAGGGGTTTTTAACTATAGTTTTGCAATCTTCTTGGTGCACAACCCTCCAACAAAGCAATCATTATTCTTCAGCTCGCCCATTATTCTGAAACAACACCCTTGCACACCGGGAAGTACTATTTTAGCGGGGGTGCAAAGTGTGCTCGGTGTGTTCAAATAAGCAAACTGCCAATCATAAATCTTGACAGGAAGATACCTTCATCTATCAGATATTTTGTTTTGCAAACTTTAAGGTCACAAAGGTCCCCTCGTCAAACAGTTCTCATACAATTGTAACAGTTTTTTTTAGAGGAACAAAGTCATGTACATTGTGAAAAAGTTGCCTTTTACAATATGTCGGAAGTATGCAGTAACATGTATGAGAGCAGTTTAACTATACATGTGCTAATGTCTAAGAGCTTTTGTGAACATATATTCAGAGCAATTGCCTGTGCAGCAATCTGCGAGAAATGCAAATCGACCTATTGTGCACTGACCAGGGATTTTAATGCCATGCTGAACTATGCTAACTCCAGCAAGCCTGCAAGCAGGATACATCATGCATATGTCTTTCAAGCAGGTTTTAATGTGCCTTGTGCTGTAGGGTTGTTTAATATGTGGCTGAATTTCGGGTGCATGTCATCCTTGGAAGCTAATATGCAAAAAGGAATTAATCTTTACCTATCGGACCTATAACAAAACTAGTCTTTGGTACTTTTCCCTAGGTGGAAGTGGTGATTGAACCCCACATTCATCTGACACGCTGATCCAATTAAAGACAGAACAAAACAACTTGGTCCTGAAGAAGTGGACAAATCTAGGAGTCATTGAAACCGGTCAACCCTTTTAAAGCAGGATATTCCGAAGAACATGTTGGAAACGGATTAGAAGTGATGGCTTTGTAATGGAGAACACTTTCTCCCAGAACTTTCATTAACTCGCAATACTGCTTAAGAACTGTGAATCCATTAATGGCAAACAGTAAACAACAATAGAAGTTCATCTCAATTTTGGGCTCTATAGCATAGCCTTCTATACTTAGTGTTTTTTCTCCTTAATAGAAAAGGCTTTGTTATGAGTTTTCTTTTAAGTGTTTTTTTAAAAATAATTAGTAATTGATCTACAACTTATGGTCAACGCACTTCTCTGAAGATCAAATAAAAATATAAGACTTAGCAGCCCGTAAAATAGTTCCTCACAGAAATGTGGCCCTAGTGCTTGAGACGTTGCTCCTACTTCTATGAAGGATCTTAAATAAACATGAACATTGAAGATTTAGGGACTGCTCTCCTACTCTATCCCTTTTAGATAGGCGCTGTGTCACCTCTCTCCTAGGGACAGACACCCCACACAGGGTAAGGGTGGTCTTTGTCTAGGGACTGTCAGGTAACACATTGACTGAAAACTAGTAACTAATACCACGTCTATACAGTGGGTTTCCTATAAGTGTTCTTATGTGTGAAAAAACATGGTACTTTAACTAACACTTAAGGTTGAATGTTGAACTGTGAATCATTATCCCTGATTGTTTTTTTATATCCTTGGAAGTCAGACATACAACTCCTGTCTCTATTTAATCCTGATTTCGAATCTTTGTATCATTTTGAATTCACAGGGTGTCCTTTCTCTCTGTGGTAGCCATGTAGGATTGTTACTCTTTTGTTAAACTCCAAGAGGCCTTGGAAATGCCAGCAGTTGTGTGAAATCCAAAGTCCAGTAACATTATATAACATAATATTGTGTAAGTTATACCCTGAATCTACGAAAATCGCAGAGCCATGGTTCAATTTAGGGCTCAGCACATTCTATCTTCGACTTCATGGACACAGTTTCCAATCCCAGCAGAGACTACTTAGTCCATCATTTGATAGCGCCTTTTTTA
This sequence comes from Ambystoma mexicanum, assembly GCF_040938575.1. NCBI lineage: Eukaryota > Metazoa > Chordata > Amphibia > Caudata > Ambystomatidae > Ambystoma > Ambystoma mexicanum. Next base: position 920,631,937 of record NC_090928.1, on the reverse strand, counting down.
CCATTGCAATGATCTCAAAGCGCTGTTGGTTGACTGCCCTCTCGGACCGTGGTCCAGATCAGTGGCGTGAGTATGAAGTTAAATAGTGCGTGTGTGCCCTCGTTATGTGTGCAGCTAGGCCGATAGCGGCTGCATTCTAGCTGTATTGGTGGCTGTAGTGGTGGCTGTAAGAGAGTATGTTGGGTGTTGTAATTTGGCCGTGTACTTATGTGTGCAGCTAAGCCGAATTGATTGTGAGGTGTAGCTGCATTCTATTGTATGTTGGTGCCAGGAGAGAGAGAAAGCATATTGGTAGGTGTGAGTTAAAATTCGTGCATTTGGGGGAGGAATCCTGTGTGGAGCACTATATAAAAATTCGACATTCTTAGCATCAACATTATTATTGCTGTTATCATTACATATATTAACTGGTGGGTTTGTCTGTTTTTTGTACTTGATACTGTGTCAATGCATGTACATTGTTTCTCTGAGATTCTGCCCTGTGTCATTCACATGTTGCATTACATTACATGAGAGACACCACGTGCGGATTGTGAGCATATAACAAGGTGAATCACATTGATGGTTGTGTGGGTGAATGAACCTTAGGTTCTGCGGTGGTCATTCATTTTGTGATAAGTCGGTTGAGCTTGAATCATCAGTGTGTGCATCTGTTATGTTGGCGAAGGGGTGTAGAAGATTTTGTTGCAGGCTAGTGGGTCTACTTTCACAATCATTTGTTGACGATTTCGGTGGATTTTCTGAAAAGAATGTTTGCAGCCCATCTTCACAGATAATTTATTGTAACAACCTGGCAAGTTTGCAGGGTATTTCCATATGGTGGCAACAAATAACCACTAAGGGAATACAATAAGTGTTCTGTTTTTGTTTGCACTGTATGCATGCAAATGTATGCAAAAAGTATACTTTTATCTCATTGGATCGGAGCGACCAAGGTTCGGTGGTTGTGGCCATGGTTGATGAATTCTGACCCGAGGACACTCACCTATTGAGCCCTTCCTTTTGTATCACAGCATATTCTGTTGTACCACATTGCTTGCCTGAAGATTTGTATTTTAACAATAGCCGGGCAGTTTGTGAGGAAGCAGAATACTGAAGCCTGTATTTGTGTGTCCTGTATTCTGATTTTGGTGTTGCTACATTTCTTTAGGGAAGTGCAGGAGTGCATTGAAGTTATTGTGAAACTGTATGAGATTGTGTCCACAGCAGTCCAAACTAGTATAATGCCATTTCTGTAGAGCAGGTTGCTGAGAGGTTTGATCAAAAGCAAAACCAAATGTTCATGGCTTGAAGGATTCGAATAAATCATAACCATGGGCACATCTCTGGGCAACCCTCCAAACCATCTCCTTTCAGCCTGCCAAGCCATTATAGAAGGGGAAAGACCATATGCAAATCAGAGGTTTGATCTGGCAGGAAGCAATGAAGATGTTTTCTAGTTTTGCCAGCCATAAACTGGCATACAATAGGGCATCCTAGTTTTCATTGCTGTTTCTGGAGGTAGATGCAATATACAGCATTAAATATATTGGGAGCTAATATAAAATGCCCCTCTCAGTAATATTGCTGGTCCATTACCAATCCAGTAATTCTCTATTGTCTGCACTTCATCCTTAGGGGGGTTGTTGGTGTGCAGGGATTCCAGGACCACAGTAACTTTGATAGTTAATTCTTTAAGTGTTCCAAGGGGAGGACATTTCTTGATAAAGGTGTGGTATGTTTGGTGTTTTCTTTATCAGTATCCTTAAAATATTATTTTATTAAATTAAAATAATTGTGTTTAGTTTACAAAATGAAACTTTTACAATCATATCATGAACTTTTACAATCATATCATAAAACCAATTATATAATTTTACACTTGCAAAAACAAATAAATCAAATTCAGTTACATCCTGAGGGAAGATACAGTTTTCCCATCCATGTTTCATCAAGTGACATTCTAGGAATTTCCAACACAATAAAGGAGTGAAAAACAGATATACATCGATCTCATTTCAATGACACTGATCTAATATCCAATTTTCAGACATAAATGCATGATAGTGTAGCTTAGATATCATCAATAATCAAAACATATACTTCTCTGCATCACATAAAAAGGCATCGCATGTATAATGGTCAATTACTTATAAAACAAAGACATCACATATAATAAGACCACATTCAAAATTTCAAGATCATCAGGTAAAAGGCACCATATCAGATACATTACGTATATGTTTGAAACAAAATACTACTCTAAGCACCCAAATGATTCACACTGTGTGAAGCTTTATCAATTTTTGATAAGAATCTTGTTAATGCTACTACAAAGCGGATGCTGCCCCCCCCCCGCATAAATCTATCGCAAAACATCTTCTGGGCGTAGTCAAAGGCCAATGGATAATAAATGCCTAGAGATAGATATCTATCGAGTTCAAAGAATGGGCAATACACAACCAGGTGTTTTAGGATTTCCAGCTGGTTGGTGTTTTTACAAAAGCGACATGTCGTTGCTTAAATCTCAAATAAGCTGTGGGTGCTTTAGGGCATGTCAATTTGATAATATAAGGTGACCGCAACTGTTACTCACCGGACGGGAAGTATACCAAATCGGTGGCCGGAAGGCACAGGACTGAACTATTGAGTGAAGAGCTAGGTCGGGGCCTCCAACCTAGCCTCCTCTCTGTCAGGGCACAAGACCTTTTTTAACGATATGACTCTCTGCTGGTTAGGACCAGGCAGAGAGACTGATCGCTCAAAAGGGCGGGGAGGACACGCCGCCAAGAACCCAGCTGTAAAGGAAAAACAAGAGGTGAGCAATTGGGAATAAAGAAAGATCCCTTTCCCTCGATACTTCTTTCTGGTAGTACCTGAACTATGCCCTCCCCTTGTTTCAAGGCAACCAGAACCACCTACAAGTAAGAGAGGAGAATGTAACCTATCCTGACTATAGTAGTCAATTAGCTAAGGAGAATGGATAATCATACAAAAGAAAACCCTTACCACTGAGGTGCTGTTGAATCTGTAATGTCCAAAGAGTTCATGAAAACGGAAGTGCAAAATAACAAATGAGTAGGTTAGTTAGGGAAACTGAACCCGGGCAGAACGAGGGCCGCACTAGAGTCGGGTAGGTGCACTATCCGCAAAGCGTCCCTGTGCACTACTGAAGAATGTCCAATGGAAGTCTGATTGTGGAAAGAGGATGGTAACAGCAACAATAAAGAACACAATTGAGGTGGAGTGTTGCAGGTGATATAGTTCAGTGGCAAGGTACAATGAGTACAGGAGATGTGCTTGTTAGCAAGTGGTGAAAAGAAGAGTCTTACCGATGCCGTGATCACAAGGTTCCAAAAGCGGCAGGCAAAAGCAGTCCGTGAATGAGGAAACAGGTCTGGTACACGGGTAGGTAGTTTTCCGAAAGCCGCAGGCAAAAGCAGTCCATGAAAGAAGAAACAGGTCTGGTACACGGGTAAGTAGTTTTCCAAAAGCGGCAGGCAAAAGCAGTCCCTGAAAGAAGAAACAGGTCTGGTACACGGGTAAGTAGTTTTCCAAAAGCGGCAGGCAAAAGCAGTCCGTGAAAGAGGAAACAGGTCTGGTAAACGGGTAATTAAAGTGGGATTGAAGACGGAACTTCCAAATACCGGGATGCAACTTTAATCAGAAGCAGCGGTTCTCCCTGTCCGAGGTTTAAATCGGGAAGGAGAAGGTGGAACCGGACGAAACTGAGGTTTAAGCATCATCGCCTCTGAGCTGACAGCGGGAGGCAGAAAGCTGGGAATTGTAGTCCAAACTTGCGGCAGAGTGCTGCAGAGTGAGCCGAAGCCACTATTTTCCAGGGCAGTTGCCAGTGGGCGTAGAATGGGTTTGCAATATGACGCATACCCTTACGGAGGGCAATAACCTTCCTGCGGGCCTGCCGAGGCATAACAGCAACAGCCTCTTTCTAGAAAATTGGGCATACTCAGAATAAGACTTATATGAGTGATTTCTGTCAATCGTCATTGCCCAATCAAAAAGATATAATTTACTTTTAACATTTGGTAGTCCCAATATTAGATAATCTTTTGAGGAATCAATGTTTACCAAAATTTGATTCATATGGACGATGAATGTCACCACAGGGGGTAAATTGGCATCTTTCATCATCTCGTTGAGATCTTCGAAGAGCGAATTACACTATGCTCTAGAAGAAACCCATGGTCAAAAATTTGGACCATAATAGTTTGCAAATTACAGTATCGAAGGCACAGGATAAGTCCAATGACACAAGATAAATCGGACCAGAATCAATTATTTTAGATTTTGCATGAATCAGTGCCATCAAAAAAGCATTTAATGAGGTTCCCATATTCTTCTTGAAACCCACTTGCTGCCTATAATATATCTTGTGCTTAGATATGAAGGAATACAGGTGTTTCAGCAAAAGGCTAGCAAACACCTTTGCTGCCGTATCCATCAAAGCAATAGGCCTAAAGTTTGCTGGATCTTGAGGAGCTCCTTTTTTGAAGATGGGAATAATGATGGCATTCAACCAAGAGTCCAGAATCCTATTGGAACACATGATGTTGTCAAATTTGGTGTATAATATTGCAGCCCAAAAATGGGGATCTGACTTATAAATGCATGACGGAATGCCGTCGGGGCCCGTGGCTTTTGAGAATTTTAACTGCTCCTCTAAAGAAAATGACAATTTATCAGGTCAGTTTGTATAAAATCCCTGACTCACATTTCAGAAAACATTGTGGGAGATTAACCTTTGAACAGATATACTGTTCCCAGCATTTGGAGGAGATAGAAGCCACTAGATCACATTGCTTGGTTTGATATTTTCCATTAAGAATGGACCAAATGGTACGAGTATCATGTTTGACAAGAAGGGACATCATCCGTTGGTTCGCCTGATGATGGAGTTGATGTTTGACAACCTTCATTGTGTTCCTATACAATTTCCAGATGCTAGCTTTAGCAGCGACATAAGCAAGATAATCCATGTTACTATTCTGTCTTTTTCTAAGAAATCGTTTTTTTTCTCTTTTGAGGGAGGCAATGGTCGGATTAGATGGAGACACGCTAGCTATCAATGCAACCTGAGAGTTAAAACTTTACTTTAGAATGTGTTCATGAATGATGTGGATATTCCAAGCCTCCCTTAATACTGCATGATGGGACCTAAGTTGGTCAGTATGCACTCTCCACACATCTCTATTGACCAAATAGGTCAGTTCTCTGCATAAACCAGGATTCCACTTCACCAAAGTCAAAATACGGTCACTTTGTACTAAGGATAAAGTGGAAATAGATGGCAGAGATTTGCTCATGTGAGATACTTGTAACCTAATCGGTGCGTGATCACTAAACGAACAATCCAAGATGCTAACCAGTGAAGATAAATCAAGCATACCAATAGATACAAAAAAATAATCAATAAATGAAGCGGCAAGCCCTCTTGACTAAGTTCCTATACGTTGGCTTAATGCAAAATTCTTCACATGCATATTCCATTGTAACAGATAATCAATCCAACATTGGCCCCTTGCTATCAGTTGCGAACGATGAGAAAGACCAATAGTTCCATCATAACTAGGAATTGCAAACTGACACACAGAGTTCAAATCACCACCAAGAATTATATGAAGATCTGGGTTGTCAATTAAAGCATCTTCAAAAATCACATCAAGAAGGTCAAAGCAATCATCCAACTGACAATTCGCTGGATTATAGTATGTACATATTAATAGAAATGCATCAGAGAGAACATCAGAAAAAGTGCATTCAACTGCAATGATTTGGTTTGATGAAAAAATCACATGAGAAGTGTGATTAAAAGCATTATTGATTAAAATTGCAATCCCTCCTGATGGTCTACCAAAAAGACCTTTAACAGCGGGGGCATGGTAGGTGGTAAACATTCTGTCACATACAAGCTGTTTTGCACATTAGCTACAGCATCCCCCATGTTTGGGTAGACTTAGTTGTCATGATAGGCACCCCAGTCGTGCCCAATTCCATCCTTTGTCCAAAACTAACCTGTCCTAACCTGTCACTATTTAGAACAACTAAAGTATGTGAGAATGACTCCCTACAATAGTGTATCTTCAGATAGTTCTTAGTGACTATTGTAATCAAACTATTCAGTTCAAATATTGGATTCTTCAAAGGTCTCAACTGTCTCTTTCATTCGCTTATTCCTTCTTCCCTTCATGTTCTTTTCTTCTTCTCCTATACTTGGGACTATCCCTTCTCTTCCACGGGATTACTCTTTTTCTCTCTTTTCGTTTCTTCTTCAGGTTTTCTCTTTGCTTAATGTCCAACATTAATCTTGCCTTGGTCGAGTCTGAGGACTAAAATAATGGTTCTCTTGTCTTTCAATTAATCCCAATGTTATATCTCGACTGGGATGAGTATGAGAGTTCCAGTAGTGAGTCTCACTCTGCTCATACATAGTTGACCATATGTCTTGACTGGGATGAGTATCAGTGTTCTAGTAGTAATTCTCCCTCTTTTCATATACACTTGGTACTTTGACTTGACTGGGACAAGTATGCGTGTTCCAGTAATGAGTCTCACTCTTTTCATATATACTTGGCTCTTTGTCTTGAAGGGACGAATATGAGCATTCCAGTAACAATTCTCACTCTTTTCATCTCTACTTGGCACTTTGTCGTGACTGAGACAAGTATGAGTGTTCCCCTAATGATTCTCTTCGGTCCCCTCCCGAGTCTCACGCTTTCCCCATTAGCAGGATTACTCAGGGATAATGTCACTGGGTTCTCTGACAGGTTGGGACCTTCTCCTTCGAGTGTCAGGTCAGCCTCTTCCTCCTTCATTCCTCTGTCAGTCGGCTCGCTCCGTGACCCTTTTAGGAAAGTGGTGTTGGTGTTGTTTATAGACCTCCAGGTCCACCTAGGATACGGTCACACCACCACGCTTCAGACGTTCAGGCTCGGGATGCGTTGCCTCTTGCTCGACTTCTCGCGTCTCTTCTCTCTTGTAACAACCCATGGCAGAAAGGGTACCTAGACTTCTCTCTCCCTTCCAATGGCACGCTTCCAGGTTTTGTTCAGCGTTCCTCTCCCAGTGGATTCAAAACTCGCAGGCTCTGTGTCCTAGATGGTCTCCGCCTCCAAACATTATGACGCTGCCGTGGGACTGCCCCAGCATAGTGTCAAAGTCCTTCTTCTTTGTTTGCATTACAGTCTGTATTGTACCAGTGATCTTCGTTTCAGTACCATCCAAGTGTTTCTTCATAGTTATAGACAGAGGGTTTTCTTTACAGAAACAAACTCTAGCTTGTGCCTCATACTTTTTTCCATAAGATGTTTTTGAAGATTGCCTGGTATTATAGGGTTTAGGAAGTTCCGCATCAGAATAGGAGTCTTTGTGCCTAGAAGGGGAGTCTCTCCCGGTGAGGTCCTGCTATCCTCTACCCCTAAGGAGGGTATTGCGTAGTGGGCTCACCTCCCTAGCCTCACAGTGAAAGGCTCCCCCCTGGGGAGAAGTGACAGAATCCTGCAATTCGTCACAGCTGTTTCAACTACTTCAATGGAATCTATCTCTGTCTTCCCAAAAACCAAGCCTGTAGACTCCAGCTTGCCCAAAATGCAGCAACCAGCTTATTTTCAGACTACAATAATAGGATCACATGTATCCAGTAATCAGAATCACCTACTGGTTTACCATACTACAGATGCATAAGGTCAAAGTTTTATGCATCATCCATACTATAGCAAAGGCCCTTGTTTCATGTTCAGAAATTAAAACGAGCATTGGCAAAGCCAAAAACAATGGTTTGGTATATGTATAGAATAACTTGTTTGAAAAACCCTACAGGACAAACAAGCATTGCCAAAGCACATTGTTTTGGTGTTTTTGGGTAATTATTGTATTTTTAAATGTAGAGACATAAAGAACTGGCCCAGCTCAAAGAACATCAAAGCTAAGGGGCTGGGTAACCATGCAACTATTATGCACTGTTACGTTGCTGTTCTATGCAACATGCACAGCCTGCTACTGAGGACCATAAAGTGGTTTTGGTCTCTGGCATGACATCATGAAGTACTGAGCAGTTACTGTATGCAAATGTAATGTAATTTTGGGAAAAGATCGAAAATAGCATTGTCCCTGCAATTACTTTCTGAATTAACAGAATTGATCGTCTTTCCCATCACATTATGATAAGATAATGATGAAGAGACCTTCTACACTCTGTCAAGAGGTCTTATTTGACACCAGATTTATGTGGTTTGTGAAAAGTAAAAGCCATAATGATGTAGTCTGGTAGGTAATGCAGGCGAGATAGACAGTGTCTTCTCCCCTGCCCAAACCAATTGCACCCAGGCTCACAATGCCCTTACATTTTGACATGATGCATGTGCCCGGACCACTCAGGTGGAGTTCTACTTTATGACCAACTGACCGTACTCAACATGGTAGTTGTCTGTGCACAGTGCTACAAACGATAGCTCTCAGAGATGGCTTGCAAATAGGGATATGTGCAGAGTAGCATCCACAGCCACCTGCCCCCACATGATGCAGTTGCTGAGCAGATGGACATGACAGCTGCAATATAGGGTGACCTGGTTGTGAGATTTTTTTATTTGAGCTGGAATTGGTGCTGGGCTCGGCATTTACCTGTGAATCGGGTGCATGAAAGTATCAGACTGTAACTGACATGCAAGTGTCCTCAGATTTGTGTCATGCATACCTTATGCCAAAAGCCACCCCAGCCTCTGTGCGGATGTAGGTCAACTGCCAATCAAGTGGCCAGAGCACTGTGGCGGCAACATCAGACATGGCACTAACCCATTTGGAAACACGTGATGACTCAATGAGGGACATAGTTCCCAAACGCTTTCATAACAAGTTCCTTATCGCCCTGTGCTGATGCACCAACTGATACAGCATACCATGCTATACCCGGTACCAATCACGCATAGCACCACCTGTTTCATAAATAGGGTGCAACCCTATCCCTGTGGATTTACCGACCACATAATAAATAAGCTGAACAACATTGATCGGCGCGGCGTCTGTGTAGTCCGGCCAAAAAGGCAGTTCACTGAATATAAATTTGATGCAATTGCGCAGCAATATAGATTTCTGGGTACTTACCCGCTTGTTCTGATATTCATCCTAAACACAAGTAATGGAGTGGATTGACGCCGACCTTCACCTTCTGCGACCTAGTATTAGTTTTACATCAGTTGACTAGTCATTGTACATGTCGCATTTGTCAACAGAGATAGAGGTACACACTCCAACCTCTATAGTAAAAACCTGTGACAAAGACTCTCTTTCGTACAAATGCGCCACACTAGTTCAATAATATCTCCAGAGTCGAGATTTATTAGTAAGTGCCCTTCATGGTAACACGTGTTTCGGCATCATTAGATAGTGCCTTCTCAAACCAGGGCTGTTGACATGGTGCAACTTGATAATATCTTTCCATCTGTTCTAGAATGTGTTAACCGGGATAAATCCCGTATCGTTTGGACAGTTTCAGGATTTTCCATGTGCGCCCACAGAATCATTGAGAATGGCGGAGGCACTGAATCAAATGTTGTTTCCATTAAGTGGCTACCCTGAGGTGACAAATGAGCGGACAAGCAAGGCAATCCAAAGACTTTGGTTGCAACACTGAAGGCACCGTCTTCTGTTGCTGTATGCAGGGGATTTGTCCCTAAGTGCAACATCATAAAATCATTCACCCAAAGTGTTTTCTGTTCACAGTCTCGATTCCTCCTGCTGTATTCCGAGCTGTAGCCCTAAGGAGGGAACAGGGCTACTAGGTTGGCTGGTGGAACGTGCCCTGTCAGTGCCCTCCTCTGTGTGCTCAATAGTTGCCAAAGGGTCAAAAAGGGCTGAACGCATGCTAATAAGTCCCCCAGAAGGCAAATGGGGATTTGCAATATGCCCAGGTATTTACACAATTTGCCCGGTATAACCATCAAAAAACTCGGTACACCATTTGGTATTTATTACAATCATAGACCAGGTATTCATAAGTTATCGGAGGTGTTGCGACCATTTGCTAAATATTGCCATCAAATGCACATAGAATATTTAGCAGGCATTGTCACCATAGGACCCGACCTCCTGATGAAAGCCTGACAAACGCCTTCTTGCCTTGCCCAAGACAGGCAAAAACTCTCAGCAGGCCACTGAGCACAGTACCTAGACATGGTTGGGAGAGATTTGTGGAGACTCTCAACCTGCCAACCAGCATACCAAGGAAGGTGAAATGGATACCTGCAGCCCTCAAATCTCAGGTAGTGCTTTCTCTGAACCAAACGCTCTTGCCTCCCATAACCCTTAGCATGCATGTTATGGTAATGAGTGGAATTTTCCAGGCCGCATCTTTCCATCATCTACCAACCTGCAGATGTTAGTTTTGGTGCACATGGGATACAATGTATCTATTTTAGACAGAGATAAAGAGAGAGCTAGGCCGAGAGAGAAAGTGAGAGAAAGAGGGAGAGAGAGAGAGAGAGAGAGAGAGAGAGAGAGAGAGAGAGAGAGAGAGAGAGAGAGAGAGAGAGAGAGAGAGAGATTGATAGTGTCAATGTGAGGCTGTGAAATATCACCTGTCTGCAAGAGGCCAGTGGTAGGAGTCCAAGGTTGCAGTTTGTTTTGCCTTAAAAGCCTACTCAATCCTTCCCCTGATTGACTCCTCTCTAAAATATCCTAACACCTTACACTGTATGCACAACATCCTCACAAATGTCTGCCACAACCCTAGCATGAGCAAATCAACACTAACCGAACCATGACTAAGATTTCCTCTTTCCCCTTTCACAATCTCATACATCAGCGGTAAAGCTCACCCAAAGTGCTGTAGTCTATCAGATCCTGGGTTCGTCCCTATGGATAACATACTCCCAGGTTTCCCCCACCAAACCCTTAGAAAGCAGAGCGTCACAGAGGAACTGTGTACTTTCGACCTCCACCTATCAACTCCACAGGTTTTGAATCTGCATCTCCAACTGTTCAACTAATGACACCCCACTGTCCTTTTCTTACAGAGCCAGAGTTAGAAAGGCCACCAATACTGGGTAAAGGTTGATACAAGATCACTTACATTCCACTACCTTACATATGCCAAGTTCTTTGACATGTATTAGTTACTGTCATTATATGTATTTGAATGTACACCATTTAGCAGGTAGAACTATTACATGATAAGAAATCACTTTCTTTAACAGGTGCTCCATCAAAATGCTAAATCTCCAGCGAGACAACGCGGACAGGTGGCAAAGGGAGAGAGAAGGGACTGCGCTTGCCTCTTCATGCAGGGATCTGCTCCTGCCCCAGATGCCTCGTTTTGCAAAATGTGGGCTCGCCTACATTTATATATTTATCAACACTGAGAATGCATGGACTGCAGACTATGGTTTGCTGAATGCAATTGCGGCTATCAAAAACATATAGGGAGTGTAGGATATACTCTATGAGTGTCCGAAGTGTGAAATAAAGAAAAATGAAAAATAATCACTATCCGCAAGCTGAATGCTTACATTTCAAAAAGAAGAATAGACAACCGCGCTATCAACAACAACTTTGCTAATCTATTTAAGGCCTGAAATAGTTAATGTAAAAATAACAGAAAACTGAAAATAAGCCATGTCAATTATTGCACACCATTAAACTAATCTTTTACCACCCGCTGGCCGACTATAAGATCATTTGCCAGAAAAGACTGTATGAAGGTCACAAGTTACATTCATTTAGGAAAAGGTTTAAAATAGGAGATGGAGAAAAGATGAGCAATAGGACCAACTGTTCTAGGATTCTGTCTCTTCTCGCCCTTCACTGGACACATTGAGTGCTTGGGCTCCTTCTACACAGGTTTTTCCACGGTGCTGAAAAACCCGTTCTTCCTTGTAGGATTGACAGATGATGCCGATTAGTGAATCTGGGTAAAATGTAAGGTTTGCTGAAGTATTCAGCAGCAACAGGCAAAATAAAACATAAATGGGGTTTCTTCACCCTTCGGAGTTCAGCAGTCCTACTTCTGGGGATCCATTCTGTATAGGGGCATCTGTGATCTCTTCTGTTACTCCTAATAGGCTCAGCACTCATCTGGGTTCTGCGCCTGCATTAACACGACCTGTAGGGCAAAAGGTGCAACATTGTAGCAGGGATTTCTTCCCCTTTTATAGTCCCACCCTTCTGTTGCAGTCAATCAGCCTCCTCCTTACTCGCAGCCACCAATCCCTTTGCTTCAGAGCAGGCTCCTCCCCCTGCTATGGCCATCGTTCTGCCCTCGTGTATCCCCCTGCCGCTGTGTATTGTAATGGATTTCCGCGCCCCCGGCTCAGGTTTTCACCGGCACTCTGCTGTATTAAATAAGGATCCTCTCCATTATCCATTTCCCGGCGTTGGCCGATTCCTGTGTGGGCCTTTGTGGCATGTCCCTGATAATAGCCCCAGTTGTGAGCCATTGCAGTGTCCCTATGTGGCCCCAGTCGTCGTTGTTGCCCTGGAGCCAGTGTTCTAAATGCTCCTGCAGTGGCCACATCTGAGTCCCCGTGTCCCGCTGAGACCCCTGCCATAGTCTTGGTTCTCGTCTCCGCTGCTATACCAGTGGGCGCGGGACTGGCTGGGAAAGCAGGAGTGGCTGAGCCCCCACATATCCCCACACCATCTCTAGGTCAGTCGGGCACTGGATCGAGACAGAAAGTCTGGCACCACTTGGAACCGAAGAGGGCCGATGAATAGTGACAAAATCAAAGGAATTCAGGGGCAGGAACCAGCGCAGCACTCTGTGGTTTCAGTACTTGGCTCTGGCTAGCCACTGTAGTGGAGCAATATCTGTGAACAGGGCAAACATCCACCCTAGCAGGTAATACCAGAAAACCCCTATTGCCCATTTAATGGCCAAACATTCCTTTTTGATCGTGGAGTAAGGGCCTTCATGTGGAAGTAGCTTCTGGCCTACAAAGCAAATGGGGTAAAGTCTGCCGTCTTCTTCCTGTGATAGAACAGCCCCCAGGCCACCTCCTGAGGCATCCGTCTTGAGAAAGATGGGGCGGTTGAAGTCCGGACAGCATAACACAGAGTTTGTGGAAACGGCTTCCTTCAACTTGTTAAACGAAGATTGAGCCCTGGAATTGGTGGATACAAACCCTGAGCTTTTCCCCCCTTAGAGTGTCTGTCAAAGGGGCCGCAATGGCTGCAAACTGAGGTATGAATCCTCGGTAGTACCCTACGAACCCAAGGAATGCCCTGATCTCCTTCTTGTTTTTAGACAGGGGTATTCTCTCAATAGCCTCAATATTGCTGGCTTGTGTTCAGCTCAGCCCCCCCCACCAATGGAGTACCCTAAGTACTTTTTTTCAGTGGCTCCCAGGACAGTTTTCTTGGGGTTTATGTGTAACAGAGCTGTTACGACTTTCTCCAGATGCTTGAGATGATCTTCCTAGGACTCACTTAATGTCACTATATCGTTCAAGTAAGCTGCAGTGTGGTTTTCATGAGGTCTCTACACTACGTCCATCAACCTCTGGTATGTTTCTGGAGCCTCATGTAAACCAAATGGTAAAACATTGAACTGATACAGCCCTTGGGTACTGGCAAAGGATATTTTATTCTTGTCCTAGGGCTTCAATATAATTTGCCAGTGCCCTTTTGTAAGGTTGATTGTACTCAGGAAACATGAAGATCCTAGTTTTTCAACGAGTTGTCCACTCTACGCATGGGGTATGCTTCATAATTTGGAAGTCGATACAAAATCTAGTGGAGCCATCTAGTTTGGGTACCAGAACTATGGGAGAACACCATGGGCTGACTGAGGGCTCTATGATATCCATCTGCAACATTTCTTTTTATTTTTTATTTTTTAGCATCAATTAGTTTTCAAGAAAACTTTAAATGCATATGGTGTAATTAATATTAGAAAAAAAAAAATGAAGAACCGAACTAAAAGTTACACAACTATATAGGGAGGAAAATTTGAAAACAAGAAAGACTATATATCTAAATTTAGGAAAATGTCTCTCACAAAATTCAACAATGCCAAAGTCAAGTATACTTTTCCTCCCCATCTTAAAATGGATCACCTCTCATGCGGAAGTTTGGACTCAAAGTTCTCAAAATGTTTTCCCAACCATTTTTCTCTGGAGGCTGAGAGTGGAACACAACTCGTTACCAAATGCTGTAGAGTTTCTACCTCCAAGCCACAGCATCGACACATCGTTGTCCCCTCTTCCCTTTTTTTGGACCTTCTCCCCAGCACCTCCCTTGTAGGCAATAGGTTCAAACGAAATCTCAAAAAGAGCTGCCTTTCTGAGTAGGACGGAAATTTGTCGAGATATGGGAGCAGTGTGCCTCTGCTGTAGTATTCGTCACGTCCCAAGGTTATGGATGGGAATAACCTGAGCCTGTCCTGGGTGACGATCCAGTCCCAATCCAACAGTTTGTTCTTTACCCTGGACGGATTTTCCAGTAGCTTGTCTACATTTTGGGCGATGACATCCAAGATGCCTGTACATGTGTTGTGCCATGTATTGAGAGCTGGTGTCTGGCTACCTAACAGTGCTTCTTTTATAGCCAAAAACCCACTTCTTTCCGGAGGAACCAAGCATTTGCTGTGGAGGGTTAGTGATTTCCAAACCATAGCGATGTAAAGTGAAGTAAGCCCCAGTTCTTTCCTCACACATTCTATTGGAAGAGATGAGGGTAATCTCAATACCCTTTTCCAAAACTGACTTTCAAGCACACGCCAGACCTCTGGTGCAAGAAAGAAGTTGGCCGCAGCAGCATAGGTCAGAACTGGAGAAACGTTAAGGTTGTAAAAGTGAATGAGGGGATGAAGTGAGAAGGAACAGTAGCGTGACTTGATTAGAAATGCTTGTGATGCCAAATTTTTTACTTTACTTCTTAACCTAAGAACACCCGGACCATCTTGGATACTGTCGTTTAGTGTAATGCCAAGGTAAACCATTGACGAAACCACTGGAATGACTTCCCCCGTTAGGTACCACCTGAAGGTCTTAGCGGAGTTCATTGTTCCTAACCCCATGATTTTCGATTTTTTTGGGTTGATTCTCAGTCCGTTTTCCTGAACATAAAGTTCCAATGCTTTTAGCTGTCGCTGTAGACCTATCGTGGTCTGATCTAATAAAAGCAGGTCATCAGCAAACAACAGCCTACCCACAGGGGTCCCACCAATCTTTGGTGGGAAGCTTCTTACTGCCCCAAATGCTTCAAACATATCTGATATAAATAGGTAGAAAACAGCTGGTGCCAAACGACACCCCTGCTTCAGCCCATTTTCAGAGACAACTTTGTTGGATAGAGTCCCTTTTCTGTCTAGTCTAATTTGGAGGGTTGTTCCTGTATGGAGTGCCTCCAAGGGTTCTGTCAGATTGTTTGGGCAACCCCATTTCCTTAGTTTGTTCCACAGAAGGCCACGGTCAACAGAATCAAACGCCTGTTCAAAGTCTATGGACGCCATGTAAATGGTTTTGTAGTTTTTACCCTTGACCATACATTTTAGTGTGTTGATAATTAGTATGTTCAGGGATGTACCAATAATCTTGCGGAACCCCGACTGCGAGGGATCCTGGTGGTGTGACCACCAACTCCAAAGGTTCAGATTTTTCAGGGGCACTGCAGTGAATATTTTCCCTACGACGTCCAATAGGGCGATCGGTCTATAGTTCCCAGGAACAGACCTATCACCCTTCTTAAGGATCGGTACGATTATAGACCTGGTCCAGGAGTCAGGGATCCTTTTGAGTCTCATTATGTTTTTAAACAGGATTTCCATGAATTCAGCCCATTTCTCCGGATCTCTCTTAAGGATGTCATTTGTAAGACCATCCGGCCCAGCAGCACGGGATGAGTGTGACTTGTTGATAAGATCCACGATGTCCTGTTTGTGAAAATAGAGATCCCATGGTTCATCCGATGGTAAATATTTGTGGGGTCCGCTGGTGTTTCCTGCAGAGTAGAGATTCTGGTAGTGCTCCTCCCAGGCCTTTGGTGGAATCGGGTTGACAGTTTTTGGGTCGACAGGAGTACATATGTCGTTGATTAGTTGCCAGATACCAGAGATGTTTTTACCGGTGACTAGATTTAACATCTTCTCGCTGTCTTTTTGCATTATGAGGTATTTGTGTTGAGTGAGCCAATTTCTGTAGCTGTTCTTGGTTTCTTTGTACAGAACTAGGTCACCATGCGTGTTGGATTTTTTGAATTGCCTCCTGGCCCTCTAAATGGCCTTTTTTTTGGCTGCGATTTGATGGTCATAGGCGTGCCTATAGGTCGAGGGGCCACTCCTGTCCACAACCTTTTTGTGGAAGACCTTCAATACCTCAGTGTATTCAATGAGGTTAGCACTTTGGTCGTGCTCGACAGGTTTTAACCTCAGTAGGTTGTCCAGTATTGCACCCATATCTTTTCTCTGAATTCTAATTCTGTTTCCACCCGGAGTCAGATTGAGTTGATATTCCGGTAGGTGTTGGTCCATTTGGGAATGGTCTATGTTCCATTCCTCAGTTACAAGTTCCAGGATGTTGTGATCGCTCAGGGCCGTTTGAATCACTCTCAGCGATTTTAATTTCCCCATCAGTGACTCGGTTACGAACATATAATCCAGTGTACTGCCTTGATTTGCCCGTTTCCAGGTAGTAGCGGCTGGTAGGTCGCCCACAGGCTTCCGTTAACCATTAAGATGTTTCTACTTGCTAGTTCTTTGTCAAGGTCGACTCCTCTTGACATGTTGTTTGTGGAGTGCAAAGACAGAAACTCGATTTTACTCCCCTTTTTGTCAAAGCATTCCATATTGAAGTCACCACAGAGGAGGACCTCCAAGTTGGGACGCGAGATCCTAGCGTCATCAATCGATTTAAGCAGTACTTCCTTGAAGTTGTCCTCTTGCCTTTCAGTGGGTCTCCAATAGATGTTACATACGAGCAGGTTCCATTCCAGTGCGACGGACCCAACCTTGGTGTTTAATTGAACTGTAGTTAGTTGTATCCAAGGATTTTGATTTTTGGATGAGATCACCCTTAGGCCAGATGTACGTTTTATGCCCTGCAGGAGGCCCGAACTTGGTCTACCTTTAAGGCCCTTTATGGCCGGGTTTGGGAACATTTCGTATCCGTCCAAGAGGGGTAGGTCGCACAGCCACGTTTCTTGTAAGCAAACGAGATCGTATTTTGTTAGATCCCAAGCTTGCTTTCCTAGCAAGTGGGAGAACCCCCTTGTGTTCCAACTCATAATTGTTTTGCCTTTAGCCAAGGGGGTTCGTGGGGCACAAGAGGGATCCGGCTGGCATTATGATTTTGCTGCTAGGAACCCCGCCAACCACCTCCAATCGTCTGAGCTGCTTACAGAGTTCTCCTCCGGTGTTCGGGGAGCTGCATGTTGAGACTCCTCGGACATCGGCCTGTAAGACATCCCGGGCCCTTTTCACCGACTGCGGTAGACGACCCTGCTCAGAGACCGATTTATACTTTTGAGATCCTCCTTCGATGGGGTGCGCTTATCCTCCTCCAACTCCTTAAGCGAGAACCCACAAAGATTGAGTTTAGGGCCAAGTTTGAGGAGTGCAGATCTTGTGTTCCATTTCCCCATGTGAAGGACCACACTGTCATGACGCTGCTCGTTGTGGAATTCGATCAAATCGATGTCCTTTGATTTCAGATTATCAGGTGAATCAATTGAATGTACTAGTCTCATTACGTTGGTCCGGTTCATAGTGAGGTTGTCTTCGTAGCCAAGGGTTCTCTCCAAGAGGAGTCTAAAGGGGCCCTTGCCACCCTTGGCCTCCGATCCTTTGTCTTTGTTATTGTTATTGTGCCCCGATCTTGAGCCCATGTCTGTGTTTTCTCCCCAAGACACTGTTCTTCGTGTGCCATTTACATGCTCGTTTTGGGGTTTATAGTTTGTTTCTTTTTGTGCGTTCTTTGTTTCCAGTGAGATCCTCTTGCTCTCAAGGGTCTTGAAGGCCCTAGCTCCAGTAGTGTCCTTGGTCTCCCTCTCCTACACTGGGGCGCAAGCCTGGTTGACCCTCGGAGTGTGGACGCTGGATTTCCACATAAATTTCCTAGTTGAGTCGGCTCCCTGTACATTCAGTTTTAGCGCCAGAAGGATGGAATGTACGGCTCGAAAATCTCCACCCTCTTCTGACCTTTTGTTGACCCCTTCCACCTTTTGGGCTGCGTCTTTAAGTTCTGATATTTCCATCGCATCCTCTTTCTCTGAACAACATTCAGATGCCGGAGAAGCTGAGCCCACTTCTTCAACCCAGGAGTCGTTCGAGTCTGAATAGACTGATAGATCCATGAGAGAGTTGTTTGCGCTATCATTCTGCCTCTCATTGTCTGAGAGATAGTCAATCTCTTCTGTTGGAACCTTTGATGGTTTTGTGGAGGCCCCTGCGGGTTTCCTTGCACTTCTCTCGTAGATTAAAGGTTGGTCAGGTAACACCAGAATTCTGGGTAGGGTTAGCCTAGTTGTGGCTTTGGTCCGAGCAGGTGCTTTTCGTGGAATGGAGGGCACTGAGCCTGTCTGTTTTGTCGGCACAGAGATCGGTTTTCCATAATTTCTGTCACCTTTTTTGTTAAGTTCTAGTTTTTCACTGGCCAACAAATTTACTCCTCTGTTTGGTTTTGTAAACAGATCATACAGTTTAACTTTGTCATTGGGTAGGGGCGGTCCGGGTAGCTCGATTGTCGCCGGAGGCAAGGGATCCACCACCCTGGGGGTAGTTGAACTTACATCTTTGTGGGAAGTGCCACCCATCGTCTGTGTAATGTGTTCGGTGCCAGTGGATTTGTCCTGATGTTTTGGCAGGTTAAGAGCGTCCTCTGATCCCTTTCCAGATAACGATGTAGTCTGGTTTGAAATCTTTGTGGGACTCACCATACCCGCCTGAGCACCACCAACTCCTTCTGGAAGTAAACTCAGCCTCTCTGATCTCCTGGTTTCTCTGTCCTTAATTATTGGCTCAATGATACTCTTTCGGATTTCAGCGGTCTGGTCAGCACTTTTGTCCAGATTTGACTGGATCGCGGTAACAAATCCTTCTAGGAAGATCATTTTAGAGTATAGCATGGCGATGGTAGTCGTGTGATCCCGTAGCTGCTCGTTTTGTGACTCTATTAGTTTCATATATGGAGCCATTACAAGCGCAAATGCTGTGATCATTTCAGTGTCTATCTTGGGATCGTTTTTGGCAGGTTCATCCGCCTGAGTGGTAGCCAAGATCGTCAGGAGATCTTCATCCGTTGGTGAGGGTTGTCTTCTGAATCGTTTATTAGGAAACGGTGCCTGCTGCGGAAGGACTCCTTTGTGAGGCCTCGAGGCGTAGCCTCTAGGTCGATTATTGTCTGGGTGTGTGGTGGCTCCCCCGTTTGAGGGCATTGAGGGCATTAAGTTCCCATTTGGGCCCTGAGCTAGGGACACGTGTACTTTGTTTCGACTGATGCTCCTTGTGGGTATCTAAAGTAGTTGGATCGGTTTGGAGTGAAATACCAAAGGGTTTCCAGGCTCGATTTGGCCTTTGATTATGGTACTGGGAGTTCTTTGTCCTATTATCGGATCCAAAGACAAAGGGATCGACGTCGTGGCAGTTACTGAACTTTGTTGAAACATTAGAATTATCGTTCGCCACAGTTCGCTCCTTTTCAGGTAGGGCGCTAGAGAGGCTCTGTAGGGGAGTTTTTTGGAGCACCTGGCCAGATACTTCAAGTAATGGCTCCTTTATCGTTGTTTCCATGCCGGAACCCACAGTCTCGCCACCCACCACTCCGGAGGGAGATATGTTATTGGTGGATTCAGAGGGTGGCTTCAGAGGGTGGCTTAGGTTCAAGGTGGTGAGTGTCTGCGGATTTTACCAGGCTAGTCTCTTCTACGCCCGCCTCAGTTGTTTCAACTTCAGATTGTAGGATGTTAACATGTGACGTAGTTGTACCGGTAATTGCCACTTCAGGATAAAGTTCACGGACAAACCTGTCTGTTTTTTCCTGGAAGACAGAACTATCTTCCATATTAAGTGTTAAAGGGTCCTTTGGCTGGTGATTGGGGGGTGGAGTGCCTAGAGGGGTTTTTAGCTCCCCAACTAGATCTTTTTTAGCCAGAGTCCTGGTGGATAATGAACAGTCCGAAAAACCACCCCCGAGAGGTAACCCACCACAGAGTTAATAGATTTAGTAAAGACCGTAGACAGTGTGATTTGGTGGTGAGGTTTACCTTCTGGCTTTCATGCCTAGATGCCGTAAACTGCCTGAGACTACACTCTGCGTCGCTTCCCGAGGGGTGCCGGGTTTTTTGCAGTAGAGTCTCGATGGGGAGATGGAGCGCCCGCTCAACGCTGACTCCTTTAAAGCCACAGGGTGCTTTTGCTGGTTTTTTCAAATTCCACAAGACGCTGTACACTTCGAAGCTCGGTCCCCAAGACAAGGTTCCAAGTTCAGTTCGGGGCTGTGCTCATGCCTGTTCACCTTCAGCTCCCTGGTACGTCCTGTTCCTAATTCCACTACACTGGACCTGGCTGCACTCGGATTTATTGTTGATCCTAGACCAGGATACTGCACTATGACAGTCCTCAACTGTGCAGTTCCCGTCTCCGCCAGCACGGCCAGAACAAACAGCGAAAAACAGCGTTAGCAGACCTCTGCCCTTTGCTCCACTTCGGGCTTCTCGCCGCAAGGGCTGGCGGTTCTGCTTTTCACCTGCACTTCCTGGTGGGCGTGTCCTGCCTCTGATGCAAGATTAAAGGGGCCGTGTATTCCCTTTACCACAAAAACCTCTCCTCTCCGTGGGCTCTGCAGCTCTCTGGCAGACACTGTGCAGATCTGCTCTCTCCTGCACGGCGCACGGCTGTAGGGGAAAGATGAATGTCCAATAAACAATATATGGCACAGCACAGCACACAGCGAAAAACAGCGTTAGCAGACCTCTGCCCTTTTCTCCACTTCGGGCTTCATTTCTTCGATTCTTTCTCTCAGTATTTGTCTCTAGGCCTCAGATATCCGATATGGCCTCATGCACACTATTTGAATGGGTTTGGTAATAATGGCATGCTTGGCTGGTTGCGTCTTCCCAGGAAGACTGGAAAACATCTCAGCTTGGTTTCAAAGAGCGTGCCGTATTTCATCTCTTTGTTATTTAGGGTAGTTCCCCATTGCACGTTGTCAAGTTGAAAGTTTGGTTTACTCGGTAATTGTTTGTCTTCATCCAAATTATCCTTGGTCAAGAACCCCATGGGGTTGTGGGGTTCCAGCCATTCTTCCAATACATTCACAGGTGACACTCTCTCCTGTGGTTTCAGGTCTAGTTACCTTATTCGATAGTTAGCTGGTCCCATTACCTCTGTCCCCATCTGGTCAATAGCTTATTATCGCTGTTAGGCAATAGGACCAGGACCTTGTCCCTGGGCTTAAATGTCCTCATTCTGCTGTTTTTGTTGTATTGCCTTTCTTGTTTGGTCTGAACTTTTTCAAGGCTTTCATGTGCCACCTGGCTTAGTTTCTAGATGCTTCTTTAGGTCATCCACGTATTTGGTGAAGGCCACCACTTCACTCTGCACCCATTCCTCTTTGATTATATACAACAGAGTCTGTGGCTGTTGTCAGAACAATAACTCAAATGGGGAGAACCCCAATAAGGACCTTGTGGCCTAATCCACTATCACTAGGAGGTACCTATAGCCCCTATCGGCTGACTCCAACGGACTGACTATGTCCATCCCAATTAGTTGGAAGGGCACCGTTATTAATTGCATTGTCTGTAGTGACACTCACTCAACTGGTTAGCTGACAAGCGGGGCACTCCTTGCAGTATTTGCTACCTTCCCTAGAACTCCTGGCCAGTTAAACCGTTTCAGGATAGTTTTCTGTGCCCTAAAGGATGCCATGTGGCCGCCGCAAGGGTGACTGTGGGCAAGTTGCAGTAGTAAGTTCTGATGTGACTTTGCGAGCAACTGTTCTTTATCTGTTGAGTCTCCTCCCTGGTACACTCTACAGAGTAACCCTAAGTGGTACTTGATGTATGATCCCTTCTCAGTGTAGAGGAGCAGCTGAATGCCTCTGCAGGAAATCCCACCCCTATTCTGCCTATGTGTTGGAAACCAGACATTGCAACATGTGCAATGCCAGTAATAGTGCCGATTACACAAAAAGCCTTAGAGACAAGGTATCCACTGAGAAAACCATATGTGATGTACCCCCGAAGAGATGATGATCTCCTGAGGGAGACCCCCAAAGAAGTGTGAAGTTGTGAAAAGGAGAGGCTGGTGACATCACAAGAAATGAGTATGACGCACCGAGAAGGATGACTGAAGAAGAGAATGTATAGACTTTATAGAATCTGATGGCAAAGTAAAGAATTGAGAAAACGTTAATGTGCAGAATGAAGATTGCATGTGTGAGAAGCACTGCAGAACATGCAAGCCATTTTATAACTGTACAAATGGCGTAACACAAGTAGACTAAGAAAATCATGAAGGATGGCTATACATAGTGAATAGACTGCAGGAGGTGCCACCAATATATATATGTATGCAGAAACTGGACATTCGATGTCACAATTTAAGTAAGCTCAAACCGTGGAGAAAGAAGGATTGATAGCTGAGTGTGTGTCGCAGCAAAGAAATAAGCCAAGTCTCAAATATGGACCAAAGGAAGACTGTTTAGCCTGGTGTCAAAGGTTAAGCCAGCCAAAACTGGTTATCAGTCCTTAAAGAACAGTGAATATGAGACACTGAGGCATCCCTTGTTAAGTTGCAAAAAGAGAACACCATGAGTGCAAAGTTTTTTTATTCGAGACAGTTAAATGCAATAAAATGGATTGATTCATGGTCTCCTGCCATGTGAGTACAGGATGGAAATAGAAGTGGGCATGTAGACGTGAACATTGCTAAGAGCATGCTCAAACTCCCTTATATTCCCAGAGAAGAAAAGCAACTACAAGGCAAAGTTTAAAGACAATCTGAATGGCAAAAGGCATGAGCAATGAGAGATGTTGGGCAAATTGGGTGGGAGGTATGGTTAAGTCCACCCAGCAGCACCTTTGGTACCAGCTTACGTGCTGTTAGAGAGTCGAATGTTCCAGAAGGGTACAAGCGTGCCAACCAATTGTAGAGGGCCATATAACGAAGGGCCTTATAGTTTGAGAGCCAATGATGTATTGTGTTTCTAATAACTGTTGATGATGACTTGCCCTAAGGCAGGGCATAAGTTGCCCACCTGACTATAGAGACCCAATCCCTTATAGAAAGTATACTTAGATACTTCCCTTAGTCCTATCACAATCCTGCATAGGTTTTCTTTGTACTGTTTTTATTAAATACTTTGAGACCATGCTGTGCGACGTCTGTTGATGTCCATTGTAACTCGCTTTTTTAGATAATTGAAAATAAAACAGACTATTTTCCAACTTCTTGAGTCCGTCTTCTTATTGATGTAAGAGTTATTCTGCATCCTGCCCATCATATGATGTTTTACCTTAATTAAAAGGACCATAAGGGTTCACTTGTTAGCATGTTATTAGCATGTTGAATGGTTCAGACGAAAGACCCGTCGACCAGTAGACTCTAGTACTTTGGACGATCGGGCACCCTTCACTATCTAGCCGGATGATCATGAGGTTTGCTGTGGAGAGTGGCCGATATAGAATGGCAGGAAAATACGAAGAAACTTTGGAGGGGGATTTATCCCGTGAATATTGTGGTTCTTCAGACGGAATAATTTATTGGGAATATAGCTATCAGCCCTCATTTGAAAAAGACACTGGTGTGTCGAAACACCTGTTATCTTAAAAGGGCATCATCTGTTAATTTATGTTAGTGATTCAAACTACATAAATCCACAAGTAGCTATCGAATGCAAGTGTGGCGCAGTTCTTCAAGTGTGTGGTGTTCTACTTTTTCGATATAGAATTCTTGCAAGACAATCGAGACGGTGGGATGGGTCCCTCTTTGCCGTAATCCCTCCTGGTTGCCACAGGCCCTTTGCAGACGGAAGGTGAACATGGTCGATTGGAGGGGGAGTCGATACCAAAGGCCTTGAGCTGAACAAACGAATGGTGAGTAGACTAAGGGGAATGGCAAACTGAGGGAATGGGATTGTGGTAGTTTATAAAGTAACAGGGACAGTAAAGGGTAGTGCAAAAAGTAACTGGAAAAGAAACAGATTCTTTTTTGTGTAACGAGAGATAGATAAAAGCCTGGGTGTCCTAACCCAAGGGGATTCAGAAGAAATTGTTATAAACTTCAGTCGAAGTAAAATAGGCTACGTATTGGACAGGTCCATATAAGATAACTATTTACATCCTGTGATCAGGATATTATAGCGATCACTAAGGATTAATGTAAAGAGTCGACTAGTCTGTTTGTGTATCTCTGGTGAATTGAGGTGTCGAAGAATGACAAATGTGTTAATTGAGAAAAGGTTGAGGAGACATAGGGCCTCATTACGAGTCCTCCGTGCTGAAAAGCGGTGATTCCGTGTCGACGGTGACTCCGCTTCCACAAGGTTGCGGAAAGATGGGCCGATTACGGCATGTGGGTCGCGCGCAAAACACCAAGGCGGAAACGGAGTCCCCACTGTCACGCAAACACCCACGCGAGCAGACCTAGTGGCACATTAAACGGTGCTATAACCGTGTCTGCCACCGCCGACACAGAAACACCGGAAGCGGAAATACCGTGACCGTGGGAAAAAGACCGGAAACAGAGAGGCGGCCATTATATAAAGCACAATACACTGCCATCCTGAGACACCACAGGTCAGATCACCTCCCTGAGACTGACAAACCATCCAACACCATCATGTCATCCAGGATACCAGCATGCAGGCAGAGAAAGCAGCTCTTCAGTGAGGCTGAGCTCACAGTACTGGTGGAGCACATTGTTGAGCATGCTGAAATGCTTTTCAGTGCAGATCAGCGGCGTGCCACTCAGCAAAGGCGCAAGGAGGTGTGGGCAGAGGCAGCACGCAAGTGCACAGCGGTTGGTGTGACCACACGTTCAGTGAAGGAGTGCCACAAGAGGTGGGATGACCTCAGGCTCCGGGTGCGCAACCTCATCACAGCACACCGCCAACACAGCACTGGAACTGGTGGAGGCCCTGCATCCCCTCTGAAGCTGCAATCGTGGGAGGAGTGCTGCAGCAGTGTAATGCACCTGGAAGGCATCCACAGCATAGGAGAGGCAGAGGCGGAGTGAGCCCACCTGCAGATGCTGGTAAGTGAACAGAGTACAAAGCCATACGTGTGACTGGGAGTGGCGCAATGGACCCACTTCCAACAGGGCTGCAGTGACCCAATGGACCCACTAACTGGCCAAATGATGAGTGACACATCCCCAAGGTACGACCCCTCAACATTCATACTGTGCGTGCCTGACAGGAAGCACAGACACACACCTGTGTGCATAAATAGTCAAAAGTGTCGTAATGCAATTGGATATGGATTGTGATGTCATATGAATGTGATGGACACATAACGTACAACCACACAATTAAACACATGTCCTCTGTATCCCCTTAGTTGTGACAAGTGACATCGACGATGGACAAGATGCGACGCAGCGGCCACCTGCAGGCGCACAACGCAGCACTCAAGTCCAGGACGATGATGCAAGCTGCTCTGGCACACAGGCACCAGCACAACCAGACACACCGGCAACATCAGGAACACTGGCAGAACAAGGCACACAAGCAGAAGACACTACCCACATGCAGCCAGCCACCCATGCCCCGGATGATGAATCACAACCCATCTGCACAGCTGAGGAGGCAGCATCAAGTGATGGGAGTCGTCTGGCCATGCAGGCAGAGCAAGTGCAACAGGGTGATGGAGAAAACATGGATGACGTGTCACCCATCCATGGGCTAGAGTTCATCCCCCAAGAAATGCAAAGCCCCATGCGCTCCCCAACACCATCCATGGGCGAGCTATGTGCACGATTGCAGCACATTGAACAACAGCAGGCCACCCTGACACAGCTGGTGGAAAGACAGCTGGAGGAGGCCAGGCTCCAGTGTGAGGAGGCCATGCAGCAGCTTGAGGAGGCCAGGCTGCAGCGTGAGGAGGCCAGGCTGCAGCGTGAGGAGGCCAGGCTGCAGCGGGATACCAATGGTACGTCGGTCTGTCGGCTCACCAGGTCCATTGGCAGATTTGCAGCCACAATTCTCACCCTGGCACGCCATGTCAGGGAAGGGAACAGCGTGCAGTCAAGCATTGCTGAGTCCATGTTAGTAGCCCAGCAGGCCTTTCAAGGACGCTTGCCCATCATCACACCAACGGTCACCTCAGCCAGTACCACCCCATCCAGCTCTGCCACTGGCAGCCCACGGAGGCGTTCCAGTCGCTTGACTGGATCCACGAGCAAGGACACACCTGCACACAAGCATTCCCGCAAATAGTGGCATGCGGGGATGCCAGTGAACATGGCATTTGTGGACACCATGGTTTTTGGATGGGTGGGAACGTTTGGGTGGCGTGGGTGGTGGGGGTTAGTCATTAGGGGGTTAGTTGATAGGGTCCTGTTTGGGGGTTGGAACGTTTGGGTGGTTTGGGTGGTGAGTGGGCATGGGTGTACAGCTTCTCTAGACCCAATGCACCTTCTACCCTGTTGAAATGATAATGCAAAATCTTTCAATACTGCATTAATGAGTGGACATCTGTTATTTCATTCGCAGAAAAACATCATTTAATCATTGGCATCGTCATATCCATGCTTTGATATGAATGTGCAGTCTCTCAAAAGTAAATGCGAATTAGTGCATCCCGTGCTTGTTGGCCATCTTGGGTACCCCTGGGAGGTTGTGGTGCCACTCCATCCCCATCTCCATCCCCTTACTCATCGCCATCGCCATCCACATCCCCATCTTCATCTTCTGCATCTGGGGGAAGTGGAATGTTCCTGCGCAAGCACAGATTGTGCAGCATGGCACACACAAGCACAATTTTACCCGTCCTAACTGGGTTGTACAGAAGTGATCCTCCAGATCTGCTCAAGCAGCAGAACCTGACCTTCAGTAGGCCAAATGTCCTCTCTATCATGCCACGTGTGCGGATGTGTGCTCTGTTGTACGCCTCCTCATGCCTGTTCCTTGGCCTCCGCACAGGTGTCATCAGCCATGGCGTGAGTGCATATCCAGCATCACCTACATGTGAAGTAAATGTGTGGGACATGTCAGTGTTTGTGGTTCATCTCACAATCTGATGCAATGCAATATTGTGTCATCATACTTTCACCCATAAGGGCCTTGCCATGGTCTGAAGGGCAGGTGATTACCATCCAGCGGTGATTGTTGTAGTTGGTGTCATTTGGACATGGCACTATTACTTGTTGTGCATATGAAGTGGACCTTATACACGATAGTGGTGGGTGACTAATGCACTGTGCAATGCCAGGCACATTTAGGGGACTAAATCCATGGCCTGTAATGATTATGCTTTTGCAGGATGTCACATGAGCAGACAACATGTGTATTGGGGGGAAGTGGACCTAGGTGTGGATGGCTGCATTGAGAGGATACACCAGTATGGCCTGTTGGTAGCATTGGTCGTATGTCTCCTTAGGCAGGTGTTGTTCAGTGGCAACCTGTCATGTCTATATTTTAGATGTGTGGGTTTTGCTGACCATCCACTACATGAGCAAGGGGTTGATGCATGTGCAGTTGTGGCAGCCCTCTTTCAATGTGTAATCAGCAGTCCAGCATCACATACCATTTGTACATTCAGTGAGTGGTACTGTTTCCTGTTACGGTGCACCATCTCCATTGCACGTAGTACTGTCAGCTCTATGTGGGTGCAGTCTAATGCACCTATGCAAATTGGCATGGCTGCAATGGCATGGAATGCCAACTTGGTTGCATTGACCTCTGCAAGTGTACGGTGTAGGGCGATGTGTTCGGACACATGGCGCAGCAGAGCGTCCAGTACCTGTCCCAATATTTTAGAGAAACAGGGTTGTGAGAGCCCATGCAGCTCACCAACTGTGTGCTGATAGGTTCCTGTGCCTAGGAAATGCAGTACTGACACCACCTTCAGGAGGGGGGGGAATTGCAGTCGAAATGGCAATGTGGCTGCTAATGTCGTCCTCAATCATAGCGGTGATGTACATGATTGTTGGCGGCCCAGCCGGTATAATGTGTGGATCTGTCCTGGGGTCAAGTTCCACGGTGAGGCCTTGATGCAGGGTATTGCAGGCTGCCTGCGGGGCTGTGCCGGCTGTGCATTTGGGTTTGGCATGGCTGCAGGGTTTGCTAACTGACGCCTGCGCCTCCTCCGCCTCCGCCTCATCCTCCTCTGCAACATTGCTGCCACTATGTGCACTGCTGCCTGTAGGTTCAAAAGTCCCAGTCCCAATGCTGCTGCTGCTGCCTGCATTGTTGTGTTTGGAGTAGGCCTGGGTGTGGGTGTGTCCCTTTTGTAGCCTCCCAGTGAGCTGCTGGGTCCGGCTGGCCTCATTTGGGGCACCTGTGGCCTGATTTGCCTCACCTGGTACTGTTTAACGTGATGTTCGCGGCGGCACCGTTACCGCCTCCATGGTCACGGCTTTTCCGCCATTTTTTGCCGGTGTTTCCATGTCGGTGGTACTCGTGATGGCCATGGTGTTTCGTGTTGGCGGTAAGTGGGTGGTTTCACCGCCGTCGCTCTTTACGGATCCCTTATCTACATGGCGGCGGTTTGTGGTGGTGGTGTTTCCAGGTCCGTGGGTCGTGATTGCACGGTCGCTGAAACGGCGCCGGAATGGTTTTAGCTGTGACATTAAGTCCGGGTCGGCGGACTCGTAATGAGGCCCATAGTGTCTATCTAGAGAAACTGTTGGTACCGACTCAGAGGTAGACTGAGATTATTGAAAAAATAGAGATTTTGAGCGGCAATTGTTGGAGCGCGCTCATATTTGTTGTTTTCATAAAAGTATTTTTTGTAAACACTGGTAAGTATTGACAATCAAGTGAGACTTGTCACAATGTGAGCCTTTACTCTTAAGATGCATTTATGTAAGTCATTGCCAAAACACATGCCCAAGCTCAAACAATGCAGTGCAGAATGGGTAAAATCCACGGCAGATAAGATTGTCTTGCCATGGCCATGAGGGGGATCGTCGTCGAAAGCAGTATTGCAATACATGACCACATACTTGCATGCAGAGGTTAGCTATTTTAGAGCTTTGGAAAATGTACCAAGAAGAGAGAGAGAGAGAGAGAGAGAGAGAGAGGATCCACTACCTGAGAAGTGGATGCTTAACCAGTGTAAGGAGGAAGGTGCTGAACCTTCTGCTCCCCTTGTCTCACCTGAGGTAAAAGGCGATCTACAGATATAGAACAAGAGATCAAGAGATGGAAAGGATAGAAGGATAAAGCTGACAAAGTAACGCTCGTACGGAATGAATGAATGGGGGGATGAATATTGCTCAAGCTAAATGGGAAGAGCATTGAGGAAGTCAGAAAAAGGGAAGGCCAAGATGAACAGGATAGGAAAGACAGTGAACAAGAAAAGAGATTAAAAGAAGATGAGAAGAAAAGGAAGAGCAGACAGCGGCGAGAACAGATGTATTAGGAGGAGCAACAAAAGAAAGAAGAAAGGGCACAGGAGCAAAGGAAGTATGACTACAGACAGAGCAACGTAAGAACGGGATAGGCAAGAAAGGAAGAGAGAAAAGGAGGAAGAGCAGAAATTAATAGATAAAAGAATACAGAGACGATGAAAAGAGGAAGAAAGAAGAGCCTGGGCAAGGAGAGACGAGACAAGACTAGAGGGAAGAGTTAGATGGAAGCAAAAAAAAGCGAAGAGAAGTAGACGAAGAATTAGAATGAAAGAGGAGACCGCTGGAGCACAATATTGACTGCATTCAAAGGAATTAATGCAGTCAAGTCCAGCAATATAATGGGGCAGTATAGAAGAGTTCCGGCCATCACAAGGAGCAACGTCAGGGCTATCTAGAGTAACCCTAGAAGAGGACTTCGATATAGGAAGCATCAGCGATAGGATCGATAAAGCCTATCAGGACTTAAGAGAAGGTTGCAAATCGGGAACCCTAACCTTTCAAACATGAAGAGAAGAGAATTATCCATTCCGCCTTGATCACAGAGCCTTGTCTTTAAGTAGACTGACGTTAGACAAGGGTGAAGGGAATGAGGGTCACACCATTTGAGGACTAGACATGGCAGACGAAGAGAGAGAATCCTTCCATGGGGAAGAGGGAGGAGGTGCATGTGCCCCTGAGGGAGGCCTGCAGGCAGACAAGGAAGTAAGATGGTCTGATCTAGAGCAAACTAAGGAAAAGATGCCAGATCCTATAGCATATACAGAACACCCTAAAAGACGATCATATAGTGAGAAGATGGAGTCACCGCCATATGTAATCAGATTAAGGTAATTGCCAGGAAGAAGGCGATCAAGAACCATTGTCCCTACTATGGTTAGGCAGATGATGGGAGCCGATTTTGGATTAGGATTTGCGAATTTTCTCTTATTGGAAAAAGGGGGAGCAAGACCATAGTATATTCCATGGCCACAGATGGATAAGGATAATTTAAGATGCAAACTCCCCAGTTTAATGGTGGGTGCAGGAAAATGGATTTATGAGTTTGAAAAAATGACAGGAGTAAATAACTTAGCAATAGGAGATATTAAGGGTCTCCTAGCAGCCATTCTTGGGGAAAGAGCTGATGACATTTGGAATAGAGCAGGCTATTCGAGTGTGACAGCACAAAATACAGCGCACAATGGAGCGCCATTTAATAATTGTAGGGCAGATGTCTGGAGAGCTCTCAGAGTACAGTATCCCGATGTATCAGACATGGGTGCGAATATGACACGTAAGAGGAAAGAGGACAAGCATCTGCTTGCTTACATTCAGGACATTCAGGAACACTGGACACTTGAAACGCATGAGCCATGGAGAAAAACAGTGTCAGTATTCTACCACATTTTATGCCAGGGATTGCCTGAGCAGGTACAAAGGCAACTCAAGAAGCAAGTGAGAATGGAAGCAAAGCTTAATACCCAGAGGTTTCTAAACACAGATCCCGGGGATCGAACCTGTGTTGCTCCGTGTCGTCTTGATTCCAAGGTGAGCATGTTTCTCCTGATTTATCCTCACGAGACACAGTAGGAGGGAATGCATAGTAGGAGGGAATGCAAACACAGGACAATTATTGACACCTAGACTAGGGGGTGTCGCTGTAGTAGGAGGGAATCATTTCACAGGTACAGGGGTATGTTTGTATACACAATAGGGCAGCTCACAGGGTGAATTGATGTGTTCAGTATGATCCGTGACACCAGACCCCCAAGAGGAACCAAGGGTTGATGTGACGATAGGAGGCAAATCTTTTTCGTTTCTAATAGACACTAGTGCAACTCGTTCATGTATACGAGAGGGAAAATATATAATGTCGGGAAATGCTCAAGGATTCTCTGAAGCTAAGAGTCAAGTTTCTTTTACTGATGAATTGCCAATTTCTATAGGCGAGTGTGATATGTCTGTTCCATTGTTGTATTCACGACAGTCACCAGTTAATATTTTGAGGAGACTGAATGGAAAAACTTAATATGACAATTTCTTTTACTGACAAAGGTATAGTGTGCTCCACTCCTGGGATACAAAATATGAATGTGGGTGAATTTATATTGGCTTTTACAGGGCAGACGGCTCTACGGGGTGTGCTGATAGAACCAGAAGTGTTCCTTTATGGGGTGAGCATTCTGTTAACATGGCTGCCTGTTTAGTGGGAAAGACTATGAGGATACCTGATGATGTTTTATTTAGAACACAGATACCTATGGACAAAGAGGGGGGACAGACTATCCCCCTAGAATTAGATGCAGCCATAGTATGAGGGGACATGGCAATGCTTGAAGGAAGGGATGATGAGGGTAGGCCATGCAGAAAAGTGATTGCCTTTGGAAAAGGGTGCAGATTGACAGACGTCACTGACGATTACATGTTTGAAGATGATTGATGAGATGATGAAGTAGTGTTCTTTATGAGCATTACATATTGGATTAGAATAGAGAAAAGGGAGATCCCACAGCACATGGCGATAATGCGGCAGCGTCTGGTATTTTTTTACGAAGACTTGGAGAAAGTGCCAAGTGCTTTATGGACTAGAGGCCCTTATGATGTAGGCCTATTGAAGGGAATAGGGAAGGTTAAAATAAAGCTGAAACCAGGAGCAATTTTACCTCGAGCAAGACAATACCCAATGTCTCGAGAGGTAGATGAGGGTATTTTTGAGACTATTTGAGCACTAATGGAGCAAGGTATTCTGCTACCATCAGAGTCGTCATGTAATACTGGGGTGTACCCTGGGAAAAAAACAAAGCGAGGGTCATGGAGATTTATACAAGATATGAGACTGATTAACCAGATTGTAGAGGCAGAGTTTCCTTTAGTTCCTAATCCAGCGACGATACTATGTAGCCTACCAGTAGAAGTGTGATATTTCACAGTGATTGATCTGAAGAATGTGTTTTTCTCAATCCCGTTGCACAAAGACTCACAAGACTTGACTTGATTTACGTTCTGTCAAATCCATCTGAAACACGCTTGTTTGCCTCAAGGGTACTGTGAGCCCCCATCGATCTTTAACAGAGTCCTACAGATGGACCTTGGCAATATTGATTTTAAAAGCACTCTGATACACCATGTAGATGACATTTTGATTTGTAGCACAACTGAAGATGAGTGCAGACAACACTCAATTCAGTTAATGACTATCCTAGCAGACAAGGGATACAAGGTAGATAAAGAGGAGTTACAGTATTGTCAATAAGTGGTGTTGTTCATAGCCAAGTCGATCTCACATGAGGGAAACACCTGAAAGAGCTGAAGTGATCATGAAAACTGCAAAACTGCACACAGTGAAACAGATGCAACAGTTCTTGGGATTATGTAATCATGTGAGAGCATGGGTGTTTGACTATAGTTCATACACAAGACCCCTTTTGCAAGCTTTAAAGAAAGCACAGGTGTATAAAAAGAATACAGCTCCTGTTTTAGGAATTCCCAATTATGCTGAGGAGTTTCTCTTGTTTTCACATACCAATGGGACAGTTATGACAGCAGTGCTTACACAGAGGACTACATTACGGTACAAACCTCTGGCATATTACAGTGGGATTTTAGACCCG
This sequence comes from Ambystoma mexicanum, assembly GCF_040938575.1. Lineage (NCBI taxonomy): Eukaryota > Metazoa > Chordata > Amphibia > Caudata > Ambystomatidae > Ambystoma > Ambystoma mexicanum. The sequence continues at coordinate 920,598,850 of NC_090928.1, read as the reverse complement.
GTTATGAAAGGGCATTTTCCTTGCAAACAGTCATTGGCAGCCGCAGATTCACAAATGAGAAATCTAAAAGTATTGTAATGGGATGTTCTGTGATGCTTTTTGTAGACCATGCTTTGTTTGCTATTTTGGAGAAACGAAGGGTACATTGACATCTCAGAGAGCATCTGTATATTTAGTAATCATATCAAATCCAGAGATTAAAATTGTCAGATGTAAAATAGTGAACCCTGCCACGTTTGTAGCTGAGCCAGAGGGCGCGCATGTGCATGACTGTTTAAATTATGTAGAGTTTTATGACGACATACCACATGTAAAAGAAAATGCATTGTCAGGAGGGGAAATTCTCTTTATTGATGATTTTTTAAAAATGAATCAACCAAGTGGGGAAAGCTGTAGTGAGGTGTAAAGCAAATGGTGAGTTGGAAGTTCTAGCAGTGCAAGACTACCATCTCAATTTTCAGTGCAAGCAGCAGAATTGGTAGCACTTATTGTCGCGCTGGAACTACATGAAGGACAGGAAGTGACAGTGTACAGTGAGTCTGCCTATGTGACGTCAACCGAACACGCAGGACTAGCACGTTGGAAAAGGGGGGGCTACCTCCGAGCAGACGGCACTCCAGTGTAACATGCATCTTTATTGGACAGGCTTATTAAGGCACTACAACTCACATTAGCGATAGCAATAGTTAAATGTGCAGCGCATACTAAACAAACTGACTTTATCTCTTGCGGAAACAAAGCTGCAGACGCAGAAGCCAAAAGGGTTGCATATTCTTCAGATATTTTAAGTTTTGATACTCCAGATGTCAAAGAAAAAGTAGTCACGATTATGGTAGTGAATGAAGGATTTAATCATTTACCAATTGCTCAGTTAATGGAGATTGAAGGCAGTGCACCACAGGAAGAGCAAGAATTATGGAAGCGAAGGGGGTGTTCTTTATCCCCCACAGAAGCATTATGGCGACAGGACAGCACTGGAAAGCCGTTGATGCCAGTAGGATTGTTAAAGGTAGCACTTGAACAGCTGCACTACCCTGCGCATATAACTAGTGAGAGTCTTGCTGCAACTATTGCAGAAGACTGGTTCATGCTGAACCTGTTGGAACACGTTGCATTTTATTTAGTATTTATTGATATTCATTTTCAAAACCTCAAAATATGTAATTACCGCATCTGAGTTGTAAAGTTACTTATTTTTATGAATGATAGCATTAACACAGTGCAGAACACCAAACTTTATACATAAAGCAATATAAATTGCAACATAGAACAAAAAACAAGTTAAATTCCTTGCACATTGGTACATAAGGACAAACTAATACAAATTCTGCTGTCGATATATCTAAACAGGAGTCATCTTCACATAAACAATTGTAATAGTTATATGTCATAAATAATACACATGAACAGTGAAACCTTTTGTGACACTGTGATTTGAGAATTGTTGTCAACACCACAGTATTTCGGCCTTTCGTGGGGCCTATAGTGAAGCCATGTTTTTTTAGGGGCCTTCGTCAGGACAGGGGTAGACTGTGGCGTCTGGGTGTCCAAATGAATGCTGTAAAAATAAATGAGGCAAAAGTAAGGGGGTGCTGATAACTATTAATTTTAAGAGGGTGATTCAATCACATTGTGTCCCCCAGCTGGTGGACACAGCTTACCTTGTGGAGAGAAAATAACCACAGGCAGATGGATTGGTGTAGGTCCGAGACCTACACTATATCTTGGCGTTTGATTGTTGTATGCCTATTAAAATAGGAAAAATAGACTAGGGGGCTTAATGTATCCCTAGTCCATCAAGACAAATGCTCTCAATATTAATTATATGGTTGAAGAGAGCATAACTTTTGTGCGTATGTGGACCGTGTAATGGCTAGAGGCGAGAAGGTATTTCTTAACAGCCGTGATAATGGGCGCCTGTCAAAAAACAAGCACACACTGGATGAGCGTGTTTTAATATATCCCCAGTCAATGGTGAGTGTGGGCACATTAATATCTGGACATATAGGTAATGTGACCGCTTACCTTATTCCAGGTTGCGTACATATGCCGAGAGGTAATGTGCCCGGTGTGGTTATGACACGGTTACAGGGTCTGATCTGATGTCCCTACAAGAATGGACAGAGTTACTCTTTGTGCAAGTCAAAAAAGCAGAATGCTTGGGAGTAATCCATGCAATCCTGGTTTCATTATCTGTGAATTAAACTGGCAGCCTCACTTGGTTGCAGAATGCTGTGGGCTTCATGTGATCGCCGAGGCTCTGGCAGAGGCTTCAGACCGGTGGAGCTCTCATTGGTGTGCTCTCGCAAGAAGGGGGCCGCTGGCACTGCAGCCGGCATTATGGGGATACAAAAGCCATTGCTATGGTCACCTCTTGTTAAATAGCGGTGGCCATTTTGTGATTGTTAGTGCAGCCCTGTCCAGATATTATGGTATAGTCGCTTCTACAGTAGATGGTAACATAAACCAATTAATTTACGTTGGTCCTTACCTTAATTGTGTAATAATCATGGCATTGAATGTATGTGTTTAGACCATTGCCATGGCAACGGACACGAGAACATTCTTTTGAATGCAGTTATGGGTTGCTAATATATATATATACTTGGTAGGCTGCATATTGAACCTGGTGGCAACCCTTGTTTACCGCTATCACTGGGTGGAGGCAAATGTTTGTCTAATGGCTACGTGGTACACATAAACATGAATGATGAGCATAAAGACAATGCAATGGGTGTCACCTGGCCAAATAGGGTATATGTACATGTGATTACAAAAGGAAGGTGTCCATCTCTTTAATAAAACATTGGGGTGTAGATCTGTTGTCCTAGGGTACAGGAGGTGCACTGATTGGATGTCTATATCAAAGTTGGGGTGTGAATCTTCTGTCCTTGGGTACAGGAAGTGTGCTGATAAAATGTCTATATCAAGTGCTATACACCGCAATTCTATCTTCACAGAGATTACAATAAGAGAAGTTTTGTGATTAAATATTCAACACATGTTACAAGAGAAAGAGTTACATGATTGAGTGTCTACATCAATGATTATGACACAACAATTATTTATTCATAAGAGTTACAAGAAATAGGGTTTTGTAGACAGACTTGTGGCTTCCTGGGGGTCATGCAAGGTAGTTTATAGAAAGTGAGCAGACTTGACATGATCATGCTTGCAGTATGTAATGGATACAGATATCTGATAGTGGTGGTGTGTCCCTTCTCCTGGTTGATTCGAAGCAGGTCCTTGTACACACCCTGATGCCACTTGTGTAGCAAAGATTTTAGTGTGAGCAATCTTTCCAAGATAGAGAGTGTGTTAAGGGCTGAGATCCAATAATAGGCCACATTTTGTTAATGAAGTATTTGAACAAATACAATTATTTTTTAACATTAAACACACGTTTTCTTCAGCTTATCACCCACAAGCGAACGGGATATGTGAGGGGCTGAATGGCCTTCTTAAGGAGAGAGTCGCCAAGCTTAAATTGACGCTGAAAAAGGGATGGCTATATTGCCTATCCCTAGCTTTATATGCACTCACTATGCAAGGAATCAACCCGGGTTTTACCACCACCTCACACCCCATGAGCTATAGACAGGAAAACAAATAAGAATGCCTTTAACTCCTCCGTGGAGGAGTAGAAATGATGCCCACAGTACAGCAAAAATGTAAGGAAATTAATTAAATGAATATTTGACATGTATGACCACTAGTATCTCTTTCATTTCAGATCAACTGAAGCTTCAGGGGGGTTGGTCTCTGAACATAGATGAAAAACATTCAGCAACCAGATCTTCTGAATTATTACCAGCACCAAGACTCTTTGCTGGTCACACTATACTGATTAGAAACTTCACTAGGAAGTGGCCCGAGCCAAGATTTGATGGAGTTTATGGGGTGGAGGACATTACTCCGTCAGCAGTAAGAGTTTAAGGCAGACGAGTTTGGATCCACTTGAAAATCAAGCTCTACACCGGAGAGGCCGCAGCACCCCCAGCCATTGGTACAAAAGCAAGACAAGAAGAAGAATTTCAGCATGTGCACACTCATTTGAGGACAAAGAAGAAGGACGATAAACCAACAGATTGACTAATAAATGCTGATTTGCATTTGGACTGTGGCTCTGACTAGACATTCCTAATAGATATTATAGCATGCGTGCAAACTCATTCCTTGAGCCACAGAGCTCTTTGAAAATGAACTTTAGAAAGTTGTTGATGCATTGCAAGTATGCCTGAACTGGATTTCGAGTTCGGTTTCGATATCTGGAAGCGGGAGCAGTAGACCTGTACATTTCTTACTGAATACTTGTTCGACTGAGTTTATGGTTCTCCCCGAAAGTGATGTGCATCATATCGTACTCACTATTTTTGTGTTTATTCTTGGGTTTATCCTGCACTTGTTAGAAGAGATGTGGATATCCACACATTTTTACAAGATCCTAAAAATGGCCGTACAATAAGGAGGCTGCTTATAGCAATCGTAGAGGAGCTACTACAAATACAGAATATACTACAATTGCAGGAGTAGTGTTTTTCCTTCCTAAATTGAGCAAAAATTAGGAATCTTGAACATTTTACAATTTCAGAAAATGAGCCAGCTCAAGAGATACCAGAATGGCACAAGTGGTGGGGACTAATATGTTGGTTTGCAATATTCATATGTACAGTTATGCTTTGTGTACTTTTGTTTCTTGTGATTCATCATTTCTATTATTATGATCCAAAAGAGGCAGAAGTTCCTTTAATTCGCCCCAATCCAGGAACAAGTGTTGATTTACCCAGTAACAAGGAGTCAGGGTCTCAAATGTTTTCTGCCCACAGCAGAGCTCCTTTAGAGTTGTTTCCATGGGCTGCTAACATTTTAAGGGGAAGACACAGGTGAAATGCAGAGCAAGATGATAATGGGATTACCATATATTTAGATTGTACAGCACTCTTGGGTAATAGCATGTGGTATCAACACATGAAAAAGGTGGGAGAGAGAACTTCCAAGGAGGGTTGTTGAATTTGCGCTCTCATACCTTATGCCATGAGTGCTGCCTGAACTTTCATTTCCGGAGAAATACCAGCGTATGATGCCAGATGTTTTGTCCACCTTTCTGCATCCATGACTCACGGACCATTCCAAAGACATTGGGCCCCTCTACTATGGAGATCGAAATGGTCATTTCCATTCCAGGATGATTATATCAAGACTACACAGATGGAAAAGGAGCCTGCATGGAAGAGCAAGATGCTCAAGTACCCTAGGGTAGGACAGGAGGAAGTGGTCATAACAGAAATGAAGAGAATGGACTGTCCTGATAAAGCAGAGATAGCTTGGGCACCTGATGCTGGGAAAGAACTCAGATGCTTGTCTATTGACAAGTGAAATCCAAGAAAGGATGGTAAGCAGGTTTGATGTCCTGTGCAGCTCATCTATTGAAACAGGACTATCTGCGGGAAGTACAAAACGTAAATGATAAGTGTTTCAAGTCATGGGCCGAACATGCCAAACTGCTGACATTGGTAGAAGATGAATCAGGCCCAATGTTCATAAGTCCACTGATGAATGCGACACTGTGCTTTCAACGAAAAGGAAGAATGCATATGGGAGATAACATAGGTTGCAACACTATAGTTGATGTCTCCAGTATGGGAGCAGGGACAGCCATCTTGATGGATTGCTATTGGGCCTGTGGGTCCAGAGCTTACATGAAGCTGCCCAATGATTGTGGAGGAACGTGTTCCTTACTGCTTGATCATGCTCCAGTATTAGGGATTGCAAAGAGTGACCTGAACATTGGAGAGTTTTCAAAAGCAGATACCCATTTGAGGAAGAGAAGATCACTTGAATTCCTCAATCGAACAAAGAGGGAGAATAATTTCTCCGCCAAATCGATAGAAGCTTTTGATGCTATTCCAGACAAGCACAGACTGTTCAGCAAGACTGCTTCGATCTTTACGACTATCTTTATGCCAGGGATCCAGACGATGGTCAACGCCAAATGGTTACAGATTACCAGATGGGAACTCCTGCAGACAATCAACGCTACCATAAAGGGATTCAATGCAATCAAGGAAGAACTAAGGGCCATAAGGCTGATGACCCTGTAGAATAGATGTGTCCTTGATATGATAACAGCAATGGATGGAGGTGTTTGTGCCAAAATCGGGCCATCAAGATTCATGTTCATAGCTACTCATGATGATGAGAATGGGACCTTGAAAAAGGAAATAACTTTGCTGACGAAGCTGCATGACAAGATGGAAGATGAGACAGAACATATTGCAGATGACAGCTGGTTCTCGACTATCTTCTCGTGGGTTCCACAATGGATGGCAAATATCTTCAAGCTCCTGGGAGCAGTACTGGGGATGATAATGTTTGAATTCTGTGTGATCAGGATAATAATCACACAGTGTTAGAAGACAGCAAAGAAGGTTGTAGGAATTAAAATAATGATCAATGTCGAGTCAGGGTTTGGACCAAAGGAGTGGACAGATGAAGAAATCAGAAAATATATAGAGGACAGCATCTTAGCAGCTGGGGGAACCAAGTTCCTGCATCCAAGAAATCACAGGAAGAACATGGGATGATGGACCTACTTTAATACGAATGGACAATGCAGCCACATGACCTGGAGCATTGATGAACATGTAAAATAAGCAGGAACCCTGAAAGGAGCGGTGAAGGTCTGGACTCCAAAGAAGCCCTTTTTTGAGAGAGGATATCAAGATGTGGAGACTGGTGAAGGAGTGGTCGATAAATAAACCCGAGGGGAGAGAGTAGAGAAGTCCCGCCCCTATTCTGCCTATATGTTGGAAACTGGAAATTGCGGCATGTGCACCGCCAGTAAGGGTGCCGATTACACGAAAAGCCTTTGAGACAAAGTATTCATTGAGAAAACCCTCTGTGATGTTTCCCCGAAGAGATGATTGTCTCCTGATGGAGACCCCCAAAGAAGTGTGAAGATTTGAAAAGGAGAGGCTGGTGACATCACAAGAAATGAGCGTGACGCACTGAGAAGGATGACCGAAGAAAAGAATGCATAGGCCTCATAGAATCTGATGGCGAAGTAAAGAATTGAGAAAACATTCATGTGTGGAATGAAGATTGCACGTGTGAGAAGCACTGCATACTATGCAAGCTGTTTTATAACTGTACAGATGGCGTAACGCAAGTAGACTAAGAAAATCATGAAGGCTGGCTATACGTAGTGAATAAACTGAAGGCGGTGCCTCCTATATATATATATATACATATATATATATATATATATATATTTTAGTAAGCTCAACCCATGGAGAAAGGAGGATTGATAGCTGAGTGTGTGTCCTAGCAAAGAAATAAGCCGAGGCTCGAATATGGAGCAAAGGAAGACTGCTTGGCCTGGTGTCAAAGGCTAAGCCAGCCTAAACTGTCCTTGAAGAACAGTGAATGTGAGATGCCTAGGCATCCCTTGTTAAGTTGCAAAAAGAGAACACCATGAGTGCAAAGTTTCTTTATTCAAGACACTTAAATGCTATAAAATGAGCCGAGAGTCAATGATGTATCGTGTTTCTAATAACTGTTGAACATGACTTGCACTAAGGGATGGAATAAGTTGCCCACCTGACTATAGAGACCCAATCACAGTCCATTCCCTTATAGAAAGTATACTTATATACTCCCCATAGTCCTATCACAATCCTGCATAGGTTTGCCACGTAGTATGACGTCACGTATGATGAGTTTTTGCTATAAAAGTACTGGTTTTTATTTAATACTTTGAGACCATGCTGTCCGATGTATGTTGATGCCCATCGTAACTCCCTGTTTTAGATCATTGAAAATAAAACAGACAATTTGCAAACTTCCTGAGTCGGTCTTCTTATTGGTGCAAGAGTTATTCTGCATCCTGTCCATTGTACAATGTGTTACCTTAATTAAAAGGACCATTAGGGTTCATCAGTGGTGGGTTTTTCTTCCTTTAAAGCCTTTCTAGGACTACTTTTAGGGAGGGATTTGGGATGGTTCTCGGCTCTAATTCGACATCCTCTTTGTCGTTCCCACACCTGACCTGTGGATTCTCCATATGGTCTCAGTGCTCTCCCCTTTCTCTTCTTCTCCCCTTAATGGTGCCACCTGTTGGGAATTACTCTTGGCATCCTTCCTGTCCTCTAGGGCCCTCATTAATGTCTACCTAAATGCCACTGACATGGTCAAGGACTCTCAGCCCAAACTCCTCCTTCTTGATAGTCGTCTTCCGTCTCTCATCAACTTCCTCCCTTCTCCTGCCACTCCTCCTCCTGCAACCCCTCTGGCACCTCTGACACTCCCGAAGGGTGTACCACACTCCTGTACCCCTCATCGGAAATCAAGTGGCAACCTGCTCGACTTAGCTACCATCAAATCATGATCTGCCGTCAAACAAACCTCTGACATCTGCCACCTCTTTGAAGACCATGGCCTAGATGTCCTCGCTCTCACCGAGACATGATTAATTGTCAGCTCTGTCATGATTTTTGGTACTCTCCTCCCTGAGGGTTACAAGATCCTTTCTAAGCCCAGGCCTAACCGGTCTGGAGCGTAGTGGCCCTGATCTCCCCTGAGTGGGTGCCTGCTACTATCATACCCACTCTGGCCTACTCCCCTTTTGAATGCCTCATCTGCAGGCTTGGTGTCTCTCTTATCCTCTCTCTGACTTTGGCTACCATCTCCAGGCTCCCTGACTAGGTCTCCCTCTTCCTCTCTAAGTAGGCTGACCTCACTTCTTCTCTCCTGGTCAACACCTCCAAGCGTCTCCTTCTCTGAGAGTTCAGTATTCACCTCGACTTCCCGGATGCGGCCTCTGGACTCTTCTGCAACCTCTGTGGCTCTCTTTCCCGCTTCATTCTTCCCTCCGGTCCGACACACTCAGCCAGACACACCTTGTATGATCTCATCTCTGCAGGCACCCCCATCTCTAACCCTCTCATTACTCCTCTCTCCTAGTCTGATCATGCTCTCCTGTAGTCTCACCTGGACTTCTGGGGTCCCCTGGCTAAGCCCACACCCGCACTGCTAGTCTCCTTCTCCTTCATTCGACCTATGAATCGTGTGACAGTTGCTTTCTTTGCCACCACCTTCACTCCGCCTCCTACTACTACCACTGATTCTCACTTTGACACGGCCATCTCAAACAATCTGGACATCCTTACCACTGTCATGAGAATGCGTATGAGAGCTGCTGCCAAGGACATCTCCTGGTAGGACTCCGACCTGGCCACTCTGAAACTCAAGTGCAGAGCAGCTGAGCGGAATTGGCAGGCTTCGAGCACATCCTCTGATAAACTGGCCTGCCGCCTGCTCCAAAGGCAATACAGGCTTTTCACTTGAAAAGCATTGCTCTCAGGGGCAAACTGTTACCCGTTACTCCTATTGTCTGGACAGCACCAGGTGCTCCTCACCCTCCTCTCGTGCATACACATCATGGCTACTACAAGACTACCCAAGTCTGAAGACATCCCCCCCACCCGGTTCTTGCAACTTTTCTTCAACACAAAACATATTCCTAACCTTACACCCACTGGTTCCATCACATGTGATACATACTCCCTAGCCCGTAAACTTCAGAGGCTTCGTAACCGCACAAGATCCACTCTCACCAGAAATACACATCTTGGGTACCGCTCCTGACACACCTCAAACCACATCTCCCTCAAAACCAATCTAAACTACTCGCACCTCAGTGGACCACTTCCCCAGACCACTCCCTGTGTCCCTGAACTCGCCTGAGCCACACAGCCTTCCTCACAGGCTATTATCACTAAAGATGAACCATGTCCCCTACAATGTGCATTCATCAATGCTAGATCACTTTCAGCTCACGCAACTGAGATTTATGACTTCATAATGTGGGATATATTGACCCAATCAACAGTATTTCCCCACATCGCCAAGCTGCATTTGCGCAGGAACAGCAAAATGGCTGTGCTGGCTCCTGTGAGCGCCATGGCCTCAAAACTGCGTTTTGCAGCAACAAAAAGATGGCTGCACCTTCTTGCCAAGCATACATTGGGCAGGATGGAACAAGGGGACACACTAAGGGAGCGTGCCAGTGTGTTCTTATCTGTACAAAAGAAATGGAGTGAAAAGGCAGCACTGCTTTACTGAAAGCCCAAGATCTCCATTAAAAAGGAAACTTTTAATCTTTAAAATAATGCTGCTGACGCTATTTCCATCTGTTCTCCCTTAAATCACTGTGATTAATAAGGCCTTGCCATCACAGTATCTCATTGTGCCTCAGCAAAACCAGGCATGATTTCTGAATGACAGGCCCTATCAAACCAACTTTGAGAAAATCAACAAGGAGTGTCACTTTTCCCACACGGGAAAACATGTTCATTCTTTACAAATGTATCAAAGCTCAATAGTTCGAAAGGGACTCCAGCTATCTGAGCCATGTCAGTTTCAATGCATCTGTGCTTCAAATAAACTACTGCCTAGAAGAAAATAACCATGGCTGCAAGGCAATATTGGGAAGTCAGATGGCAAAATCGAATTTGAAAGGAAATGCTAGCAGTTTTCACCACATGTGTAAAAAATTGGCTTTGCAAAAATCAAAGGAGAAAAATGCCTGTTTAAAATGTAAACTGTTGAATGAAAGCCTGCCATTATCTAGCAATGTGAAGGGGTTTTGTTGCTGGTGATAATACACACATGGGCTATTTTATTCCACAGGCTTGTTTTAATTCAGGACCAAATATCAGAAAATAAAGGTTTGACACTGCCTTGGCTGGACTTGCAAGCTGTCAAAAACAGGTTATTCAGGTTGGCAGAGTCAAAGCTACCCTCTAGGAAGGGAGCCACACCATAAACTTCCATGACACAAAAGTGATAATTGCTAGCTTGAAAAACTTTGAATGGACCAAGTCAAAGAAAGTTCACACGCTCGTCAGATATTCGTCTGTACTTCAGGTGGGGACAATAGAAGTTCTGGGACACTAACCTGTGAAGTGGAGGGGGCCATAAAACCTTCAATCAAACTGGGAACCCCCACCCCATACAGGGCTGAAGTGACTGTTGGTGGCAGCTGAAGAGAGAAAAAAAATGGTCCAGTGACAAAGGATTGCCATTTGCTTCCAGAGGCCATTTTATAAATAAACTTTAAAGACTTCCATCTCTGCAGCAAGACTTTTAAAAAATGCAAAAATGTTATAGTTTAAATATGATTTTATGGGCTTTCTTTTAAGAAATGGTAGAATTTACTGACACTTTGGGGTCAGAAATGGCAGAATATTATGGATTACAAGAAAAGCCTCCATGTTGCAAATATACATTTCTGTACATACATCCCTTATGATAATCCACACCCATGTATAAAGTAATAGAATTTTGAGTAATATAAATCCCATTGAAAAGCATGAAAAACTGGTAGAAGGGCGAAACAAGGTCTCTCAAACTGGAGGATTGTGCTGCTATGTGCTGCATAAAATATGCAACCTGCTTATGTAAGTGTTTAGATGTTTCCACTGTATGAAGGTGCCATTTAGGGCAAACATTGATTTTAAGTAAAGTAATTGTGGCAGGTTTTGGACATTGTAAAACTCACATCATAAATTTGACTTCATTTTCTGGAAATCCAACCAGCAGAGAGCTAGGCGGAGACTATCACTCTTGTCCAATCCAGTTGTTAAAGGCGTTTTAGTTAAGCGTGCCCCAGCCATATACTTTGATGATGTCCCTATGCATTATAAATAAGAGTCCCTGACAAGACTCTAGACAGACACTCTTCCTGGCATTCCTGCGCTGCGTTCCTGTTCCATCCATCCAGAATCCAGATCACAACTAGAAGGCCGAAGCAATGCTGACCATACTTCAGGGCCCGCTGCAAACCCCAAGCAGTGCTGATCCTATTCCCAGCAAGGCCTCAATTCTGAAAACCCACTAATCTCCCATTAAGAAGGGGAAAGCGGTGGTATTCTTTTGGGAAGCATCCTGAACCAGAATGGCTTGCTGCCCCCTAACTGCATGCCATCCTGCCATCCAGCTGACCTTTAGTATCCAGTGACCAGAATTGCCAGTCTAGAAGTGCCATCCGGTGACCAGAATTGCCCAGCTGTTTGCCAGGCATGCTGTCGTGTAGTGACCAGAACCTGTTGACGGTCCAAAAATCCCAAAATTAAAAAGTGGACTGTGAGTATAATCGCCACCCCATAGAAACCCACAGCCTATCTTGTCTCTGTCCTTATTCCACTCTCTAAGTCATCCTATCCTTATCCTGATAACTTGTTAAAACTGTCAGAATTATCCTTGCAACCCTGCCCTTGATTTCTGGTGCTAGCGTCATCTCTTTAGTAATTTTGTTTTGTGTAATCCTAAGCCATTCGTCCTATTTCGAGTGATCGGACTGATTATGCCAAGGTTGGGCGCTGGGGTGACAGGGTTGAAATAGCGAATTAACCCTGGATCTTACTGTGTCCCTCTTTGGTGGGCTAGACTGAATATTTAAGTTTAAAGCAAAACTGTTCTTGTCACAACTAATTTCCTTTCCTATATCACAGCTTCATTTTATTCAAAGCGCACCTTTTTATATTTTGTATAACTCCTCCAATTTACCAGCTAAAGACCTATTTTTTCTCTTTTATTTGGGGAGGGAAGGTCAGATTTGGATTCTGTTTCCTGTTTCTTATTCCTGATTATCTGTTGCTTCTGTTTATCCACTCAGAATTGATTATTTGTGGGTCGAGGGAACATTGCAGGGGGAAATTCTCACTTGGGTGCTATCTTTCCTAAATCAAAAAGTGCTCCTATTCCGCTGTGCTGTGTATATGTTCCACTAGAAGATGAAACCCTGTGCATTGCACCCATTCTCAGTGTAAATATCACCCCATTGGTGATTGCTGACCCTTATTAAAAAGTGTATGATTTTGTTTGAATTTTAAAATAAATAGATAAATATTGTACTTTCACCCGGGGTATTTGAGAAGGGGGGGGGGTGATATGAGTGGTGTGCCATCTCAATATTGAATCTATATAATATAAAGAGATAAGCATTTCAGTTGTGCGCTGCATACTAGGCCAAGACCAAGGTGTGACTCGCCTGATTGAAATCCTTAACAAATTTGGGGGCTTGAGTCTGGGATTGAGTTTGGTTACCACCCGTGCAGTCTAACACAGCAGACTAACCTGCAAGGTAGCGCTACTTAGTGTGGTTGGAATACTGGGTTAAACTGTACAAGCGCCCCCCCAAAAACAAATACTCTAAGTACCGGGCCTGTGTCTAAAAATGAAAGCTAAATCAACCCCAAAATAGACAGAAAGCTATTGAATACAGATCACCCTTACATAAATAAATAAATTAACAAAGAAAGAACATGTCCGAAATGACCATAGTAGAAATCATTATGGCTAGGGAGCACCTTCTGCACAAGCTATTGTTACGACCTGTGACCCAAAGCCCCACTGCCATGGTCACATGCCAGGTAGGGTTAAGACTCAGGGTTCATTTAGGGCCCCAAGGGCCTTGCACTATCCTCATGGACTCTCCTGGAGTCAGTCCTGGCGCCTTTGGTGCCAGGCTCATGTTCAGATTGGGACACAGTCTTGAAGGGACTACTTTTATTGGAGGCCTGCAACCAACATGGAGGCACCCACACAGCCTAGTTCCTAGAACCAGACTGTGCAGTGCAGTGTTTTGGATGTGGTAGCCCGGGCTACTTTATCTGGACTACTTTACTAGAGGGCTATATAAACCACACCCATGTTACAGAACGTGCTTCGTGTTATTCTGCAGCCAGCAGCGTGACGCTTATCGTGTCCAGAGACCAGAATCCGGCGATCCTTGAACAGTAGACCTGCAGAGGAGACAAAAGAACATCATTAGCAGTCTCTGCTTACCTGCAGCTTCCAATCCGTCGAGTATCCGTCTTCCTGCAGCTTGCGGTCTTTCATCTAGTCGGCAGCATCACTGGGACATCACGCACGCACCAGAACAACGCACCTGGAGGGAGAGAGAAAGAAAGACAACCTTAGAACAGGTTACTCACGGCATTTACGGCAGTAATCACGAGAACCTCACCTGGCTGGGCATTTCTTGGCCGGCTCCGCTCCGGACATCTTCCCACTCCCAGAAAGACCTTTGCGACCTGAAGAGGTATAAAGAACACAGGTTAGCAAAAGAAGACATTACCGCGCCACACTTCACGCTTAACCTAACATCCATTACATGCTCCTGCTTCCATCATCCGGGTAGGAGCCCGATCCAAGCTGCGCATCCACTGAACCTCCTTGCACCTAAGGGGGAATAAATAAGGAAAAGACATTAATAGCAAGAAAGGAAAGCAAGGACATTTTAAGATTGCCTTAACCAGACTTACCTCCTTAAAGACACTTGAATGGGTTAGCACCAGTGAAGTTAACTCGGTCCCTCAAACCCGCAGAAAACTACGTGCCCCTGCAGAGAAGGCAGGACGGAGGGCATGCCAGACATCACAACAAGGTGAGGAGTGGGCCATCAGATCGAATCCCAGGAGCGGGGGGAAGAAAACGAAATCTGTTCCTAAATCCATTCCTCCTGTGTTTTCAGGCCCGACAACCAGGGCATAAGGGCGTCCCTGTGGATACCAGGTGAGCGTAACAGCTATTTGTCAGAGGTGAATGGCCAGAACAGGATGAAAAAGTCTGGCTACAAGAAATAACACAACAGGTCACCACCATGAACCTGGATACATGGCAGGACGTTGGCCTATTACACCAAGCTTGGAGTGAATTATATATGACCCCAAATATTTAAGAGGAGCAAATTAAAATTGACAGAATCACGGCCTACATGTATTTCCACATGGGAGTGATGTGGGAAAGGCATGAGGAAAATGCACCTCTAACGCAGAATAAATCTGAACTATTAAATCCAATCCAGGCTGAACTAAAATTAGCAGAAGAAGAATTACAAAAGAGCCAAGAGTTGGACGTAGAATCCGAAATGAAATCATAAAATTAAAAGAGGACTTGGCGCTCCAACAACAGAATAATGTAGACATAGAGGCCCAACTAGAAGCAGCAAAGAGTGTCAGGAAAAGGTTGACTCTCTAGAAGAGAGTCAACAGAAGCTGACTCAACAATTAACCTATAACAGGGTCTTATCAGGACAAATAACCATGTTGCAAGACCAGGGTTGAAAGAGGAAAATAATAAATTAATAATGAGAGACCTCCACTCTCAAGCAGATTTCGATCAAGAGCGCCAAACATTAAATACCGTCAAGCAACAAAGGGATGACCTGGCTGAACAGAGAGGCACCCTGAATCAGGAGAAAGATGCCCTATGCCAGGAAGTAAGAAAATTGAAAATAGAGTTGCAGGGAAGTGAGTTAGCCCTCCAGAAACTAAATGAACTCAAAATGAAGTATGGGAATCTACCAAAGCACATCAGACATCTCAAAGGTGCTCGGGAAGAGAACACCCAGACCAAAGATGCAAAAATTCAGGAGGTGAGTCTCCTGCAACAGAAAATGTCTCATTATTCCCAAACCATACAGGAAGCGCAGAGAGACAATGAGGCCCTCTGTGAAAAGAATTATGGGCTCCACAAACAAGTGGCAGCGCAAGAGTGGGTCATAGAGGCCAGTAAAGCCTTGATAGCTGAGCAAAAAGCTAAGATCTTTGCTTACTATCAAGAAGTAGGGGCTGAGAAGAAGAAACTAGCAGGGTTGGAGAAAGAGGGTGCTATATTTAATCATAACTGGAGGGACCCTGAACAGGTAGAGAGGGACAGGGCAACCCCTGATCATAGCATAAGGACCTCTGTACTAATGGACTCAAACCCATTTAACACTTTGTGCACTGCTGACTTCATGGCTGCCGGGTTCACATGAGCTGGAAACAATGAGGCCATCAGAATTTAATAGACCAAGCATGATGGAACTGACAGGTCAGCGCCCCCAGAAAGTGATGGATGGGCTGCCTGTATAGATAGCCAAACATTAAGGCTGATGTCTCTGACAAGTGGGAGAGTCAGGGAATTAGATCCACAGAAATACTACTTTCCAAGGGACTAGTTGGTTCAATTTGATGAAAAGCCAAATGAGATGAGGCCCAAAAAGAGCATCCTGAAGACCTCTACCCAATTAGGGCAGTGGGGGGATACTCTGCCAACCCTGGGAGCAGGGAAGAGTCAGAAGACTACTCTCCTGAGCACCACAGGAATAGAGAAACTAGGCCCCTCCATTTTGCGAGCCCCTCTCAAGCTCACAGAATCAGGGAGGGCCTAGATGATCATGAGGGTACCTCAAGTAGTAGCGCCTCTGAGTCTAAGGGTGAGGGGACTCGGGTGACTAAACCAAAGAAGGCAAATAAACTCAAGAGAGTTATGACAAAAGACCCCATTAGACAGATTAAGGCCATTAGGCATGTCATCACCCCATACCATAAAAATGCAAAATATTCTGTTTGGGAACACTTGGAATTCAATGAGCAGATGATGGACACTTATCATCTGAAAGACAACCCGAACTGCATAGATTATGTAAAATGGACCTTCTCCCCTGAGTTCTCCAGCTTCTTTGCTGGACGGAAGGACCAGAACCATTCAAGATGGTCCACCTACAGGGCAGTCATCTTTAAACACTTTTTTTCCACCCACAGAAACCCCCAAGAGGCTCGCAAATCGGCCTACAATCTGCAGTGCGGGGAAGATCAAGCCCCACAAGAATTTGTGCAGGAGCTCAAACGCGCCTTTGCACAAACCACTAGCAGGGTGCGCACGGATAGCAGGGAGTTTATAACCCCCTTCTTTCATGCACTCCCCAAGTACATCATGACCCAGCTGGTGAGGGATTTCCATGACAAAAGGGAGGTGTAAAGCCCTAGAGGAAGCTTCCTTTCTTACTCGTGAAAAGCCCCTGGACACCCAGGAACCGGAACACAAATCTCCTGCCCCTGAAAATCTGCAACCCACGGGAACAGAGGGTGGGTAGGAGAAATAAAGAACTCAAAGAGGGCCATTTTGTGGAGGAAGTTAGTGTCCTCCAATTTGAAGGGGAAGAATCCTTAGAGGATTCTTGGAAAAAGATCTTCTCCTTCAGGGATGGGGAACATTCCTCCCAAAGAAAAGTGGGTCCCAAGAGATCTAAATGAAGACTGGGTGGTTGTAGGGATTGATTCCGAATCGCCCATCCTTGAACTCCAGAATGAGCATCTAGGCAACCCAATAGTGACAGAAGGATCCCAAACTTCACAAACCAATTCTGTTGACTGCCTCCAAAAGGGGAGGGCAGCCCAGAATCAGAAAAAGGGGAGTCCGAAACTCCCCAAATATCCGAATGTCACATTTTTCTTTCAGATCCCCAAACTCCCACACAGAATTATGCCCAAACTACCCCTGTGTCGGAGTCCAAAATAAGGAAATTGATCACCCAGCTTGCCCAAAATGCACATTACCTTTGCCCATTGGAGGAGAAGGAGGGTAGATTTTATGCCCCGGTCCAAGTACAAGGGCAATGTACACTTTAGGCGCTGGTGGACACTGGATCCCAAGCCACCCTTCTGTCAAAAAGGGCCTCTTATCAGCTAAATTCAGGAAGGGGAGAGATACCAGATCCCTCTCACCCCTCTTCCTGGACAACTCCAAAACTTCGACAGGAAGGAAATTCCTGTCGAGGGGACTGCAGATTTGGAAATAAAAATTGGCCGACATAAGGTGAAACACCCTGTCATAGTCATGACTCCCGAGGGCACCCCCTGTCTACTAGGGAATGACATCCTGCGCAGGTTGTCCCCCCTGATAGACTGTGTGAACAAGGTCCTCTGGACTCAGACTAGCAGGCCAATAAAATTGAAACAGAGTGTCAACCATGTTAGTTTAAATGGCACATGCCACGAGGTTGAACAAAAACCTGATCATGTTGAGTTTCCTTTCCAGAACAATCAAATACCTGACCTGACAATAATTGCTGTAGGACAACAAACTGGTGATGGGAACTCCTCTCCATTCCTGAAAATTAACCTTCCTTCCTTCAAGTAGCATTCCACACCGGAAGGAAATACTTTGAAATTGTATATCAATTCACAATCTGAAAATCCAAATTCCAAAGCCAAAAGTGATGAGAAACCAGCTCATAGTTTAGCTGACATTCAGAAAATTAGAGAACAGTTGTTCATGCCTATTCAGTTAAATGAGGGGAAGGAATCTGTTCTCGCCTGAGTGTGCATGAACAAGGGTAAGAGCTTCATCATCTAAGCCATATTAAGAATGCTCCCAAAAGACCCAGCCATTCCCACATTTAAATTGATTGATAAGTGGGAAATGGGACTGGAAACTCCCAATTCCAAACACCTCCTGCCTAGCAGGTGTATGCTCAAAATTTCTATAGGAAACAAAAGCATAGTACATAATTGTTGGGTTGTACGAGATTTCCCTGCTGCATTCTATTTAGGCAGTGACATTCTCTATCGGTTTGCCATTAATTTAGACCTGATAAATTACAAAGCCTGGTCCCAACTAGGGGATAATCCCATGGACTTTGAGAATTCAGAAAAACCATTTCGGTCAGCCCAATTGCTGCCATATGCAGTTGAAGTTCAAATTGGAGAGGAGGTCACCATCCCAGGACGGATACGACTATTCCCACTTGACTAAAAAATTAAAAGAGGACAGAAACTGCAAAATCCTGGTGCATATGTACACCTCAATGCCCATCTCCAACAGCAGGGGTTGGGGTTAAACCCAACACCATTAGTCAATGTAGAACACAACACCATTCCAATACGGGTGGATAACAGTGACCTTAGGAGTATCACTCTGGGAGCAGGCACCATTATTGGAATGGCGGTTGATGACCAACATTTTTCCATGGATCTAGGTAATGAACTGATAGGACCAATCCCCAATGACTGTTTGACAGTGAGAGTGACAATGACTTACCATCAGACAGGATCTTCACTCGGCAAGGGGGGAATTTCCTGGTTTACTCTTACTGCCCTTACAGTGAGGAAAAGGTGACCTGTGACATTAGGCAGGATGAGGTGATCTTCCAGGTCCACAATGACTGCCTCTCCTACCTGAATCCCTTTGTCCAGGTCAATACTCTAACCAGGGACCTCTCCACCCAGCTGGAGGAGGCTGCTGAGATAGCAAAACCGGAAGTCTTTCCAGGCTTCAGGCAAATGGTTCAAGAGCGAGTCAACCTAGCTGATGCTTGTGAGACTCTGGAGCAAAAGCAAAAGTTGAAACTTGTTTTCTTAGATTTTCAAGATCACTTTGCGGGGGACTCCTATGACTGTGGTCGCACTGAAATCCATACAACAACAATTCCCACTGACCCTGGAATGAATCCAGTGTTTGAGAAGCAATATCGCTTGCCTCTCGCATACATGGAGCCCCTGATGCAAATTATCAAAAACCTTGAGTCCGGTGGGATAATTCGTCCAGTCCACAGCACCTTTAATAATCCTTTGCTGGGGATTTTAAAACCGAATGGCCAGTGGAGACTCTGTGCTGACTTTAGGGAGCTGAATAAACAGGTCCACATGTCCCGATGGCCTCTCCCCTACATTGACCCAGATCCAGGGGTCAAAGGTATACACTGCCATTGACCTGACCAATGGGTACTGGACCGTGCCTGTCAATAGGGAGGACTAATACAAGCTGGCGTTTAGCTTCGGGGGGCAGCAGTACACCAAGACTCGGACTCTCTTCAGATACATTAACTCCAGCAACAAATTCAACATCTTCCTACATAAGGCCATGCCCGACTTGGGTGAATGCGGTAACCTGGCCTATGTGGATGATGTCCTGATAATAAGCTCAACTGTGGAGGAACACATAGTGGAAATCTGTTATGTTCTGACACAGCTGAGGGTTGCCGGAGCAAAACTATCCTTCCAAAAGGCACAGTGATGCAGAACCTTTGTCACCTTCTTGGGGCATGAGATAACTCCTGAGGATCTCTGTCCCCCTGAGAAGAAAGTGGACCACTCTAAAAACTGAAAGACCCCACAACTCTGCGTGAGCTAAGAAGCCTCCTTGGACTAACTAATTACAGTAGGAAGTTCATTGAGGATTATGCAAAGAGCACAAGACCCCCTGATCCATCTGTTGAGGGGGGGTCAAGTGGGAGTGGGGTCCAGAACAAGCCGAGGCAGTAAAACAACTCAATATGAGGGAACACAAGCACCTTGTCTAGCTTACCCTGTCAAAAACAAGGAGTTCTTCTTGGAGACAGGGTTCTCAAATACATGCTTGACAGCAGTATTATATCAAAAGCATGACAAGGTCAATAAAGTCATTTCCTTTGCAAGCAAGACTTTATCCTCTGTGGAGGAAAAATTCAATGATTGTGAGATGCCGTTCATCCAGGGGGAACACATCATAGTGGAGACTCCACACCAGCCTTTGCAATACCTCCAAAGTGACAGAATCCGGGCCGGAAATGTGAGTAATTCCCGAATTACTTCCTGGATTCTGTCAATGTAAGACTTTCCTGTGGAGGTCAGATATGGCCAAAACAAGAAGAGTCCCCTCACTCAAGGTCTGGCTGACTTGCATGATTGTGCCAGAGAAATCTTTCTCAAGGACAAAAGTCTTAAAACCCAGGACAACATAGAGGCGTACCTGAATTCCCTGCACAAAGTCAATGAAGAAGACAAGTGTGAGGGAATTCCCACAGTTTATGTGGACGGGTGCTCCTACCATGTTGACAACAAAGGGGAAAAGGAACTGGTGGCCGGCATTGGGAACGCCTGGGTGAATGATGTCCCGTAACCCTCTGCTGGGTACAAAATCAGTCCCTATAGTAGTCAGGTGGTGGAGTTTAAGGCAGTTCATCAAGCTATCTTCACTGACATCCAACACCAACTCCATGAACTGGTCATAATCACTGATTCAGATTATGTCCGGAACGGGTTCGTGGAATTGGAAAACCAGATGCATGCTATGTGCTAACAATAAACTGCTTAAACATGGCAAGCTAATACAAAAGATAGATGATCTGGTCACCTCTAGTGGGATGACCATCTATTGGAAGAAGATCAAGGGTCATTCTAGAATAGAGGGGCCAAAAAACTGGAAATGACCTAGCAGATCAGCTGGCCAAAACCGCAGCCATCCAGGGGGATCTCCTTGAGATTGAGTCCCTGTTAGGGGAAAATCCAGGTCACTGCTATCACTAGGTCCCAGACAAATGCTCACAATTAACTCTCAACTGCCCAATGGAGTAAGGAGACCCCAGATGCTGATTTAATCACGGCACAAGAAGGGGATCCGATTATTTGTACATTTTATCAATACATTGAGGACCCTGAGAACTTTCC
Organism: Ambystoma mexicanum; assembly: GCF_040938575.1. Classification (NCBI taxonomy): domain Eukaryota; kingdom Metazoa; phylum Chordata; class Amphibia; order Caudata; family Ambystomatidae; genus Ambystoma; species Ambystoma mexicanum. The sequence goes on along the minus strand of NC_090928.1, from coordinate 920,577,593 downwards.
CTGATGGATACCGATTACATTGGGAAAGAGGACCTCAGCGTGTTGATGACATGTCCAAAAATGTTCCGAATCCAAGACGGTTTGTTGGTAAGGAGATCCATATCTGTCAGTGACCAGTGGGTGGTCCCTACCTCATTCCGCCCATGATGTGGCCACAGCCGGTCATCGGGGTTTCACACTACTTTAGAAATCTTGTGAGAGGTTGCATACTGGCCACACATGGGGCAGGACCTCGTCCAATACTTGAAGGGGTGTCTTGTGTGAGCACAATTTCAGCCAACATCACTCACACACCGAGCTCCCATCCAGAAGGGGGGGATGACACTGCCTTGGTCAGATTTACAAGTAGATTTCATCGGGCCCGTGATTAGCTCCTCTAGGGGGAACAAGTACATGTTAGCCATAACATGCTTGTTTACCAAATGGGTAGAATGTCTACCGGCCCCAAATTGCAAGGCAGAAACAGCAGCTGCCCTGATGATCAATCAAATCTTCTCACGCTTTGGCCTCCCCCAAAGGATTGAGTCAGACTGAGGTAGTCTCTTCACCAGCAAAGTGATGACAAAGATGTGGGAGATACTTGGGGTAAAAAGGAAACTTCACATTGCATACCGCTGGTCCTCTAGTGGTGGAGTTGAGAGGTACAATAAAACCATTGTGAGCATTCTAAAAAAGTTTGTGGCAGATTCTGGGCCAAGTTGGGACATTCGATTACCGCTTGTCCTGATAGCCATCAGATCTACACCTTTTTCTGCAACTAAGATGTCTCCATTTGAGCTGATGACTGGACGAAGGATGGTGCTACATCAGCATTTGCTCTATAGAACACAAGAGCAGACAATGATCAATGCCTCCACAACTCATGAGTATGTTGAGAATCTAAGAAAACATCTACAGCATGCTTTTGCGTACACGCAGTGGAATATAGAAAGATCTGCAGAGGGGATGAAGACTCAATATCATCAAAAAACAACCAAAAAGGAATACCAAGTAGGAGACAGGGTCTACTTGTACAATTTCTAAAGGAACCAGACCAAAGAGCATTTTTATCAAGCTGGCGAGGACCTTTTGAAGGTGTAGATAACATTTCACCTGTCGCCTACAGAACCCGCATCCCCAAAGGCGAATTGACAGAAGAGAAATGAGTCCATATTAATCAGCTAAAGAGTTGTCACCGTAAGCACACTTTGCAACAAATTGAGGAGCCCAGAGAGAATCAAATAGAGGAGACATCTAAAACATGGGAATAATAAAAAGAAGAACCAGAAGGGTACAGACAGAGTTTTCGGTATAATTATGTAACAGGGACTATTTTTCATTATCAATTGTCATCATTCAATGGCTTCGTATCCGACTGCTGTCAACCCGATTGGAGGGTAGTTAGTGGGAAATGGTAGTAACCAGTTTGTGTTCTCTTTCATAGATTTGTACTGGTTGCACCTTCACTACCAAGGAGGACCTCCTCAGGGACCTGGAAAGTAGAAACCCAAGGAAATGAGGGGGTTGTCACTCAACACCATAAAGGAAGATCAAAGAAAAAGCTGGGGTTGTCGTTCCATGTTCCAACCAGAGACAGCGAGAGGAGCATGATGCACCACTCTCTGATGGAAGAAGGACTCATACCTAACTGATCCTGCTTTGCCCCATTGAGGAATCCCATTTGCCCGATTCTCCCTCGACTTGGAATTACAGAAGAAGACAGGGGGGGGGATATGTGATATATATTGACCCACTCTACAGTATTTCCCCACATCACCAAGCTGCATTTGCGCAGAAACAACAAAATGGCTGCTCTGGCTCCTGTGAGTGCCTTGGCCTCAAAACTGCATTTTTGCAGCAACAAAAAGATGGCTGCACCTTCTTGCCAAGCATACATTGGGGAGGATGGAACAAGGGGACACACTAAGCGAGCGTGCCAGTGTGTTCTTACCTGTACAAAATAAATGGAGTCAAAAGGCAGCCCTGCTTTGCTGAAAGCCCAAGATCGCCATGAAAAGGAAACTTTTCACTTTTAAAATAATGCTGCTGACGCTATTTCCACCTGTTCTCCCTTAAATCACTTTGATTAATAAGGCCCTGCCATGCCCAGTATCTCATTGTGCCTCAGCAAAAACAGGCATGATTTCTGAATGACAAGCCTGGTCAAACCAACTTTGAGAAAATCAACAAGGAGCTTCACTTTTCCCACACAGGAAAACACATTCATTCTTTACAAATGTATCAAAGCTCAATAGTTCGAAAGTGACTCCAGCTATCAGAGCCATGTCAGTTTCAATGCATCTGTGCTTTCAATAAACTATTGCCTAGAAGAAAATAACCATGGCTGCAAGGCACTATTGGGAAGTCAGATGGAAAGATCGAATTTGAACGAAATGCTAGCAGTTTTCAACACAGGTGTAAAAATGGTTTTTGCAAAAATCAAAGGTGAAAAATGCCTGTTCAAAAATTAAACTGTTGAATGAAAGCCTGCCATTATCTAGCAATGGGAAGGGGGTTTGTTGCTGGTTATAAAACACACATGGGCTATTTTATTCCACAGGCTTGTTTTAATTCAGGACCAAATATCAGACAATAAAGGTTTTAAACCGCCTTGGATGGATTTGCAAGCTGTCAAAAACAGGTTATTCCGGTTGGCAGAGTTAAAGCTTCCCCCTAGGAAGGGAGCCACACCATAAACTTCCAGGACACGAAAGTGATAATTGCTAGCTTGAAAAACCTTGAATGGACCAAGACAAAAAAAGTTCACACACTTGTCAGACATTCGTCTGTGCTCCAGGCTGGGACAATAGAAGTTCTGGGACACTAACCTGTAAAGTGGAGTGGGCCATAAAACCTTCAATCAAACTGGGAACTCCTACCCTACACAGGGCTGAATTGACAGTTGGTGGCGGCTGAAGAGAGAAAAAAAATGGTCCAGTGACAAAGGATTGCTATTTGCTTCCAGAGGCCATTTCATAAATAAACTTTAAAGACTTTTATCTCTGAAGCAAGACTTTGTAAAAATGCGAACATTTTATAGTTTAAATATGATTTTATGGGCTTTCTTTTAAGACATGGCAGAATTTACTGACACTTTGGGGACAGAAATGGCAGAATATTGTGGATTACAAGAAAAACATCCATGTTTGTACATACATCCCTTATGATAATCCACGCCCATGTATAAAGTTATAGAATTTTGAGTAATATAGATCCCACTGAAAAGCGTGAAAAACTGGTAGAAAGGAGAAACAAGGGGGCTGATTCATGGAATTATTTGCGCCGAAAAACGGGGATTTGTGCGCCATTCTGCCCGCAAATCCCCACTTCTTAAACAGGGATTTGCTGGCAGAATGATGCACAAATCCCCGTTCTTCAGCGCAAATAATTCCATGAATCAGCCCCAAGGTCTAACAAACTGGAGTATTGGACTGCTATGTACTGCATACAATATGTAACCTGCATATGTAAGTGTTTAGATGTTTCTACTGTATGAATGTGCCATTTAGGGCAAAAATGGATTTTAAGTAAAGTAATTGTGGCAATTTTTGGATATTGTAAAATTCACAACATAAATCTGACATCATTTTCTGGAAATCCAACCAGCGGAGAGTGAGGTGGAGACTTTCACCCTTGTCCAATCCAGTTGTTAGAGGCGTGTTTAGTTAAGCCTGCTCCAGCCATGTACTTTGATGATGTCACTATGCATTATAAATAAGAGTCCCTGACAAGACTCTAGACAGACACTCTTCCTGACGTTCCTGTGCTGCATTCCTGTTCCATCCATCCAGATTCCAGATCCCAACTACAAGGCCAAAACATTGCTGACCATACTCCACGGCTCACTGCAAAACCCAAGCAGTGCTGATCCTATTCCCAGCCAGGCCTAAATTCTGAATTTCTGACCCACTAATCTCCCATTTAAGAAGGGGAAAGCTGTGGTATTCTTTTGGGCAGCATCCTGAACCAGCCTGGCTTGTTGCCCCCTAACTGCATGTCATCTGCCATCCTGCCATCCAGCTGACCTTTAGTATCCAGTGACCAGAATTGCCAGTCCAGAAGTGCCATCCGGTGACCAGAACTGCCCAGCTGTTGCGTAATCCTAAACCATTAGTCCTATTTCGAGTGATCGGACTGGTTTCTGCCACAGTTGGGTGCTCGGGTGACAGGGTTGAAATTGCGAATCAACCCGGGATCTTACTGTGTCCCTCTTTGGAGGGCTAGCCTGAATACTCTAGTTTAAAGGAAAACTGTTCTTGTCACAACTGATTTTCTTTCCTATTTCATGGCTTCATTTTACTGAAAGCGCACCTTTTTATATCTTGTATAACTCCTCCAATTTACCAGCTAGAGACCTAGTTTCACTTCTAGAATATCCCTGGGAGATATCTCTATACCCCAACCCAAAAAGTGCACTCCAAATCATTTCACTTGTTTTTATTAAAAACTGTTTGTGTAATTTCAGGTGGGAAATGAAAAAAATGCAAAGTTTCCAATGTGTCATTTTGCTGCAATCTGTTTTAAACCTTCCACTAATTTTCGAACTGTATGCTCTTGGTAATCCATTCTTTGTGATTATTAGTGTCTTTGCATTGTTGCTTTAGTGAGGAATTACATTTGCTTCAAGGTTTTTAACACACATTCATTATTTATTTGTCAATTTCCGAGTGTCATTTCGTAACATAGCAAGGGGTTTAAAATCTGTTTTCTCTCTTATTTGGGTAGGGAAGGTCAGATTTGGATTCCGTTTCCTGTTTCTTATTCCTGATTAGCTGCTGCTTCTGTTTATCCACCTGAATTGATTTTTTTGTGGGTCGAGGGAACATTGCAGGGGGGAACTCTCACTTGTGTGCTATCTTTCCTAAATCAAAAAGTGCTTCTATTCCGCTATGCTGTGTATATGTTCCACTAGAAGGTTAAACCATGTTCATTGCTCCCATTCTCATTGTAATTATCACCCCATTGGTGATTGCTGCCCCATATTAAAAATTGTATGATTTTGTTTGAATTTTAAAATAAATAAATAAATATTGTATTTTACCAACCATCCTGGTTCATGGTCCATTGTGCCCCGGGGTATTTGAAAAGGGTGTGATATGAGTGGTGTACCATCTCAATATTGAATCTATATAATATAAAGAGATAACCATTTCAGTTGTACGCTGCATACTAGGCCGAGACCAAAGTGTGTGTCGCCTGATTGAAATCCTTAACAATAACTAACTTGGGCCTAGATGCTCTGGCCATCACCGAAACCTGGCTCCATGAAGCCTCAGGACCAACCATCTCTCTTAATCTTCCATCAGGGTTTAGCATGCTCCGCAAAGACAGACCTACTGCCAAAGGAGGTGGAGAAGCCCTTATCTTCAAAGAATGCTTAGCAGCTAGACAAACTTCAACGCTATCATGTGAGAATGTAGACTTCATTTCAGTCAAGCTCGCAAACTCGCCCAACTCCACCATTGACATTCACTTAGCCTACCGAACACCAGGCCCTTTAGCAGACTTTCATGGCAACCTAATCCACCTCTTGGGCAGTAACCTAAAAACTGCCACCAAAGCCATCCTTCTAGGTGATTTCAACTTGGGCTTTAATGATTCAAAAGACAAAAATACCAAAGCCCTAGCCAAGGGCTTACTTGAGCTGGGATTCCAGCAAAAAATAGATAAACCTACTCATGTTAAAGGGCGCACCCTCGATTGGTTTGCAGATCACAACTGTACTGTAGACATCAGCTCGAATACACCGTCCCCATTGACTGACCACCACCTTATTCACTTCTTCATTCCCACCCACATAAAAGCTAAAGCTACGTTGCCGTCTGTTCGACCTGCTATGGCCAGAAGCGCTCGCAACCTAACCAAAGACAGGATTCTCCCATACCTAGGCAGCCCAGCCCTACAGCACCCATTCTGCTCAGACCCTGCTGTGCTAGCCAATATCTACAATACCACTCTCAGTAAAGCTGTGGATGCCATTGCCCCACTGGAGGCCCAGAAAGCTAAAATTAAGAAACACTCCAACTCCTGGTTCCCTGCCGAACTCAAGGAACTTGGCTCCCGCAAATGCTTAGCCCTGAGCAACTGGCAAAACACACCACAGGCACCCACTCTACACATCTACAAAACCCTTGCGAAACAATACAAAAAAGCTATTATTTTAGCCAAATCAGCATCCTACAATGAAAGGATCTCCAACGCCACCTGTGAATCTAAGGAGTTGTTCTCCATGTTTAAAAAACTGGCCACCCGAGTCACCAACACACAAGTAGTAATCAAAGACGATTCCTGGTGCACTAATGTTCAAAAAGCAATGATTAACAAAATTGAACTCCTGCAAAAGAAAATCAATGACTACCACAACTACCTCTCTAAAGTAAAGTTGTCTGCCTGCTCTAGTGCCAACACAACCACTGCAGTCAAAGTGCTCTTCTCCGTTAGGGAAGTAACAGAGTCAGAAGTTCTTGACATCATCCAGAAAATCAAACCTTCAAATTGTAAAGGTGATGCTTGCCCAGCCACATCTGTCAAAGACTTTGCGGACTCATTGGCACCATTCTTGACATCCTTGATTAATGTGTCGTTCAAGACTAACACAGTACTCTCATGTGTTAAAAAAGCCTGGGTTTGTCCACTTCTAAAAAAGCCCAATCTTGACCCTGAATCTCCCAACAATTACAGACCTATCACCACTGTCCCATTCCTTCTAAATATTTTATACAAGGTTGCCCACACCCAAATTCAACAATTTCTGGAAGCAAACAACATTTTAGGCAAGAGGCCATCAGGCTTCCACCCTGGCCATGGCACTGAATCTGCCCTATCGGATCTCAAGATCCAACTAAGTGACTTAGTGGACAAAGGCCAACCGGCACTTCTCCTCTTATTGGATTTGTTGGCTGCCTTTGATCTCGTAGACCATGACAGCCTGTGCAAACACCTTACTAACACTGCTCACTTCTCCACCAAAACATCTACCAGGATCACCTCCTTTCTCAAGTGGAGACTCATGAGGGTCTTCTCAGACCAGGCATGTGCAGCACCCACCACCTTACTTTGTGGTGTCCCGGAAGGATCATGCACAGCCCCCACACTCTACAATATTTTCACCCTTTCCCTCTTCAAGGACTAGGATGATCGGGGCATAGCCTACACCAACTATGCCGATGACACCCAAGTCCTACTCCCGCTCACCGGCTCCTATGTACAATATGTGGCCTCCCTGGACAACATTTACACTGCCATTCAGACATGGATGTCAGCAAACGGACTATGTCTAAACGGGGACAAAACAGAGATCCTCCTTGTAGGCTCTAAAGAATTGCTTAACAAACTTGACCCGCAATACCAGACGTTCATCATTGATAACACACCTAAAAGGTGTCTCCAGCAGTCAAAACCCTTGGGGTCTTTATTAACTCAACTATATCCATGACATGCCAGGTGAGTGCCATTGCCTCATCCTCAGCATTCACCACTAAAATCATTAATGCAGTGAAACCCTACTTTACCAATACCAACCGTCTATCAATAGCTAGAGCCACAGTTAGGGCAAAACTCGACTATTGTAATGCATTACTCCTGGGCACCTCTACCAAAAACCTTCATAGGCTACAAGTTACCCAGAACAATGCCCTCAGAGCTGCCTTAATATCCCCAACAGGGAACACATCTCGCAAGCTAGGAGGGGTGCACATTGGCTACCAGTTAAAGAACGCGTCCTATTCAAAACTATGGCCATCACGCATAAATACATCTCCCGCACTATCCCCTCCTACTTGGCAGAAAAAATAAACCATCTAACCTCCTCTAGACCCATCTGTTCACATCACACAAACATGATGTTTGTCCCCACCTTCAAAAGAACTAAAGCTGGAAGGGCCAGCTTCCAACACCTTGCGCCCAAACACTGGAATGCCCTGCCCACAGCTCTCAGAAACTAAGCATCCTACACCATTTTCCACAAAGTTCTTAAAACCAAACTGTTTAACTAACCTGTATAAGAGTTTCTTAACCTGACCCTTTTCCAATGTAACCAAGGGACATACTGTATACTTTGATATCTGAAACGTACCTATACCTTGTATTGAACCTTGTATTCAAATGTCTGCACCACCATATCTCTGTACTACCCTTGCAACTAAGTAAGCTTAATGCAACAGGGTGCCTAAGGGCCGATGTGCGCTTTACAAATGGAAATAAATAAATGTGCTCAAAGAACAGGGCCTTTATCCAAGCCTGCATCTCTTTGGCCACTAACAACATGGCTGAACTTTTCAAAATCTGCAAGGAACTCACAATCCTACTGCAGTCGCCATTTCTCCTCTGCCTTCCCTGGCCTTCGGAACTTCTCTGTACGCTCACTTCATTACTAAATCTCAGGACATCCTGTCCTCTCCTCTCCACCTCCTCCTCTCCACCTCACGCTTTTCTCTCACCCGCTGTTTTGCCTTCCTTGGCCCACCACCCCTCTGCATTGGGGCTCCTGTGCTCTCTTCTGTTACTCCTGAAAGGTCCACCACTCTGGGTTCTCCTTCGGCAGTAACGCATCCTATAATACAAAAGCTACAACCTTGTACCAGGAATGTCTTCCCCTTTTTTAGTCCCACCCTTCTGTTGCAGCCAATCAGCTTGCTCCTTGCTCATCAATCCTCTTGCTTCAGAGCAGGCCCCGCCCCCTGCTATTTGACCGTCGTTCTCCCCTCGTGTCTCCCACTGCCCTTGTGTATTGTAATGGAGTACCGCTCCCGCTGTGTTGTCAGGCTCTCTGACACTTCTGGTAAGGATCTTCTCCATTATCCGTTACCCGGCTTGTGTCTGACCCATGTGTTGGCCGTTGCGGCATGTCCTTGATAAAGACCATAGGTGTGAGCTATTGCGGCATCCCCTCCCTGGCCCCGGTATTCATTCCCTGACCTGGAGCCGGTGTCTGGACCGCTCCTGCAGCAGCCACATCACAGCACAGAGTCGGCATCCTGCTATAGCCACATAAGTCTCCCTGTCCCGTTGTGACCCCTGCCGTAGTCTTGGTTCTCGTCTCTGTTGCTGTACCAGTGGGCGCAAGAGCAGTTCGGAAAGCGGGAGCGACCGAGCCTCCACATTCCTATTTCTGAAGAAATCATTTAGTTTAGTGCCCTGTTTTACAGCTGATTTGCTCCACTTAAGCAGCACTCTCTAATGAGCCCTATGCTCAAGAAGGGCCGGACACATTGAGAGTGCAAGATTGTAGTGTTGTGGGGTTGCATGCCCAACCCCAGAGTCAGAGATTCTTTTCCACCCTATGCTCTTTGCCTTTCTGCAGCTGTGGCACCACCTCGATGCTGAGCAATGGAGCGCCTTGGTTTGTGGGACACTAGGAAGAATCCTTTCCCAACCTTTCATTTTTCCTACTCAGCATCTCATCAGCCTCCATGTGAAGAACCTCCTGCGTGGATTAATCATTATTCCAAAACCGAAGTCATTCAGTCTCCTCAACACCATATGAAGGGGGGTTCATTTTGACCTCTGGCTGTGTGTGCCATGTGAGGGAGGGGCATTATATATGCTTAATGCCTGTTAAAGACAGCAGGACTGATCTCTTGGCAAACAACCATGGATCCAGGGCTCACTCTATCACCACAAAAGTGCTGTTCTTTGTGCTAATAGTTGCTTCTGCTATGGGAGAATACCCAGGAGCTCCCTTTGGGAAGAGCAACAATGTAAGGAACTGTTGGTTCCATGGTGGCAGGTACATTTTTTAATTGGGGGCGTAAACATTCACCATGAATATGCTGAAGCAGCGAATGTATCAAGGGAGTCTGAACTAACATAAGGGGTTTGGGGGTTAAACAGGTTAAAATAGTCACTTGTATAGCATACGTTTTGTGGAAAATAGGATAGAATGCCACTGAGAAGTCACTAACAGTGCACAAAGGCATTCCCCAGTGCATTTTCATGATGCCTTTGGCCACTGTACACCAGTATTCTGCCAGTGAAAAAAAATATGTTCATGCTGACTGTGCCCATACCTGTCTATGCTGGCTGCACCAATATTTGCCAGTAATGATACTATCAGACAACATATCCACACTGGTTCTGCCAATATATGGCAGTATCCCATGTACGAACATACTCATGTTGTCTTTGCCCTTAATGCCATGCCACAGGAAGAAAATATGTCCAGCATGAGCATATGAGAACATCATATTTGCTTTGCCCTTGATGCCAGTAAAACGGTGTCATGCCACAGTCAGAAAGTGTACTTAAATAGCCATATTAGACTACATTGGTGTAGCAGGTCTGAACATGAATAAAACAGACCAGAATTGCTGCACTAATGTAGCCCAGTATGGCCATGTAACAACACATGTAATGTTGGATTTGCCTTTAATGCCAACATAAGATTCAATGCCACAGTACAAAAACAGGCTGCACAAAATCCCACCCCATATGTATGAACACTCATCATGTTGGATTTGCCCTTAGTACCTGTAGTAGCATGGCATACAATAATACGAAAATCTGTCCAGACTGGTTGCACCCAGGTAGGCCAGTAAAACCACATTAAAAAAACTCATCACGTTTGTTTGCCCTCAATGCCAGGAAAATATGCCAAAACTAAAATAAGACAACAGATCTTTGTTGGCTGCTCAAATGCTCTCCCCATGTAAGAACACTCGTCATGCTGGCTCTGCCCTTAACACCAGTATAATATACCATGCCACAGTAAAAAAAAGATGCCTTTGCTGGAATTATAAAAGGCTCTCCCTTCCCCAATGTAGGAACACTTATCATGTTGGCTTTGCATTTAACACCAGTATAAAATGTCATGCTAATGTAAGAAAACATGTCCTCGCTGGCGAAACAGATGCCCCATGTAAGGACACTCATTCTCCTTGCTTTGCCCTTGGCAGCAGTATAAAACACCATGCTGCAGTAAGAACACATGTCTTTGCTGACTGAACAAATCCCCCCATGTATATGAACACTTACCATGTTAGCTTTGTTCATGCTACCGTAAAAAAAAGTATTTGATGGTTGTGCAAATACACCCCCACTTCTATGTAAGAACACTCATCATGTTGGTTTTGCCATTAATGCCTTTATAAAATGGCATGCCATAGTACGAAAACATGTCTTTGGTGGCTGCTAAACCAATGCCCCATTCCACATCCTTGCACGCGCACACACATTTATACACATTCCTAGAGTCTCACACCCATACATCTTCTCTCTCAAGCAATCATTCGCGCACACCCAGAACATTCACACTGTATCCTAAATCAACCGTGCCTTCAAATCCATACCCACTGTTCACACTTCACTCTCATGCACACTTACATAGACACACGTGCGTGCGTGCGTGCATACATACATAAATAAAATAGCACATCCTCAAACACGCTTATGCACACAAACAAAATGATTGTTCGCCCTTCCCTGTTTGCCTGCAGCTCCTGATTTGATGCTGCTCTACAAGCCCCCCCGCTCTGGTGGTCTCCATAGTGTATCAGCTTCTTCATTTTAGTCTCTATGCCGTGTTTAAGGGGTATTAGCAAATGCATGGGACCTAGCTGATTATGTATCAAACGTGTACATTCCTTTGTGCTTCAAAACTCTAACCATAGTGTGGTTTCATTGTGCCTCTTCTTTGTGAAAATACATTTGTTCTGCTTGCTGAAATGCCATAGAGATTGTTGTGGTAGCTGAACAATAAACAATTGGGGTCTCCAAGGGCATCAGCCTGAAGCACCCTCCCCTTTTTAAAGGGATGTGGGTGGACCTTATTCAGCGACTGTGTTAAATTCATTCTGGAGTACCAGAGCCTTCTATTTAACCGTGGTCATGCCCTGGAGTGGTTGGGTTTAATCTTTTGATGTTTCCTTAATAGATTAAACCGGCCCATCCCGGGATAGTTGGTTAGAAGGGCTCAGAAGGTCCAGCCCCATACTAGGTCTTCTTAGGAAACTCAAGAAAAGAGAGATCACAGTCCAGTTCCAAAATGTCTTTTTAGAAAACCTGGCTCTAGTCCATCTGGCTTGATCCTGTACACTGCACATAGGCAGTACCTCTCATTATTCTCACTAGCGTGTCCAAAGTAAAGGACTTACCCACAGTATTCAATGCAATCTAATTCTCCATTCAATTAGAAGTCCTCAAGCATACATTAGGAATTGTCTCTGCCCTGTTAAAGGCAATCAACTCCTCTTTACAAACCGCTTGGTGTCATCATGACTGAACCCAGATCCAACAAAAGCTGTTACCTGGTGTGCACCAAATGGCTGGGGCATTTCCCAATAGCATTTTAACAAACAGGCATCTAAGATAGCTACATTTGAATTTTAAAATACGTCTTTCTAACATTCTGCACACTGTTCGTGCAGTTTTAGGCAAATCCGACCAATTACATACACATATACATGTGTTTGTATATGTGTATGTGGGGGTAGGGAAAAAGGGGGTTAGGGGAGTAGGGTGTGGATTGGAGATTATGGGGGAGGACACCCTCACTCGCCCATTAAAACAATAAACGGGTTGAATTCATGACGTCCAAAACTGGACGAGCAAAGTGGAGATTTTTTAAAAGAAAAGAAGGCTTTAACTACAGATACAAACCTACAACAGGCAAGCTCCTCCCCCTGGGTTCATTTGTTATGCAAGATGTTGATAATGCCCCATGCCTGCCAAAACGTCAAGGCCGCAAGGATATTGAAATCCTGACTCGAATTCTTTCACCAGACAAAGCAGTCTAGCAGGACTAATCCGGAAAACTCCCCTTAAAAGCACCAAGTTACAATCGATTCGTGTCCATCAGATCTCTCCTAAACGATGTAAATTAAAAGACGATGATGCATTTCAACCTGCTGCATTTGCCATTGTAGGGGCATATTATTTCGGATACAGTAGCCTAAGGACATATTGGGATTGCTTTCTCTCTAATTAATTGATTCTTTTTTTGTATTCTGTGCTGTGGTGCATTTTGCCTCTGATAATGCTTGTTCCCTTGAATGTGTCTTACTTGACAGGCACAGACTGAGACGTGCAAACCTCCGTCTGGCACTTGACCGTTGGATGCAGGTGTAAGGCGCAATGGTGCGCGGGTGTGTATCTGCCACACCAAGGTGTGGAAGCAATGATCAAACAAGGTGCATGGGCGAGTACCCCAAGGGGCTGCATGTGGACAGAGTCATCCTCTAAGCGAGGCCTTGAAAGGTCGCATGCACCAGCGAACACATCGCTAAGAGATGTCACGAGCAGATCAGAACGAGTTATTCGTGAATAGTTTGGGGGAACACCCCCACATGCACATGGAACATTAAATAATGGATTACATTGAGCAGTACTTCCTTATTCCTTTTTGAATCTCATTGACAATTTTTCATTTCGAAGCCGCCAGGGAACACGTGGCCAATGGAACTGGTTTTGTCCTATGTCTATGAAGTACCATGTGAAGGAATGCAGGGAGTTGTCTCCAAGGGTTGGGTTGACCAAACCCCTTCAGCGGGGAGCACGCATAGGAACTTGTCGTGTGATAGGTCAGTATGGCATCTGCATCCACTACAGACACTCATAGTAAAGGTTTGGAATGTGTTTAGCGGGGTGAGAAGCCTTTCCCGCTGCAAGGCCTAAGCTGAGGGTTGTGAGAGTTTTGAATTAGCCACCTGTATGAGACGTATGAAGGCAGGTGGTCTTGAGGCCGGGTCAGGTTATTGCAATCAGTTCCTGTAAATTGAATATGTATCTGGTCCTTTGTCTTGCTGTGACAGATTACAATCTGGTGAGGGTGTGAACATTGTGACTTCTTTGATTTGTACTAATGAAGGAGAAAATGTTAGAACGCTTTTCATGGTGAAATACTGAAATCACCAAAAAAGGCCTTGGCACTGGGGGGGGGGGGACCCATGGCAGTTAATAAAAACAAATATGCAGGTAATTATGTCTCAAAAAGGGTGATCCGCTAATCACCCCCCCCTTCCATACAAAAAGCATAGTGCATATGTGTTCCCTCCTGCACCAGCAAACTGACATCTGCAGCACCTGCTCTTCAGTACCACAAGAACATTTGAAGCTGCAGACATGGGAAGGGAGTGCAGTTAGAGGAGCCAGAGAGCGAAAAGGAGAACCAAGAAGGGTTTCACCTTGATTTTCAGTGGGGCTCTATTTCCTCACTGTCCACTTGATTTCCTATGAAACAAGACACTCTGGGTATGATGTAAGAAGGCAAGGGTCACTTGTTACAGTGACAGGGATTAGACCCCTTAAAACAGGCTTGCCTTTCACTGGTCCCTGTGACCTTTTACCTTAATAAGGAAGGGATCTCCCCCTCCTTCCTTGATTACACTTTTGCAACTCTGTTGGCAGTGCAGTCGATTCCAAAGACCTCTGCCAAAGATAGAAGACATCCACTGCAGAGGAGAGCTCTGCCCCCATTCCAGCCCCAGGGAACAGTGGGGGTGACTGCTGATGGACAAAGGCCTCATTGCTGGCTGAATCGGAACCAGGACCCTGTTCACTGGATGTGAAGGATCCCCTGTAGGTGCCAGTCAATCTTTCTGGATTGGGAGGTCTCAGGAGCATAGCTCAGGGGCAAAGTGCTCGCCTTCGAAGCAAGACGACACGGACCAACACAGGTTTAATCCCCGGGTACGCGCTTATAACTGCTGAAACCATATGCATACATTAGTAATGGCCGAACCCCAAACCCTCACCCATAATGATAGGCTCACAACTTGTTTCAAGTGTTGGCAGTAAAATGGCTGTAGGATTTTATTGTACAGATATGGGTTATGACAATAACAATATCACATATCATGATGGTATCATACTTTTGGGCACCGGGTCCTGAGGTTACCCCCTCGGACCCGTGCCGCCTTCTTGTGTCCCACGACTTGTTGTGGGCACCCTACAGTGCCTTGTACTTCTTTTTGTTCTTCTCCCCTTATGTAGGGTGGATGGGTTCTGTGGTAAAGAAGCAAGAAGATTTGGAAGACACTGAGTAAACAGTGAACCTCCTGTTTGCTTGGGTCCCCGTCCAGGGTTCACAAACAGATTGTGTTTACTCTGAGCATGCTGCTCTCATTTATAGGACCCAGGGAGGTCCTGGGTCTTTGTTGTGTATGGAATGGGGGCCGCTGTTGTCGCAGCCCCCGGCCGAATAACTGACTGTCTGACCCCCTGATGGGGGCAGATCTTTGAACCTGGGCCCTGCCTGATGGTTGTTTCCTTGTGGCGCTTTTGCACCTTGCTGTTTGGAGGAAGGGTGCGATGACTGTTCGCACCTTACCCTTCCGTGGCTGTTGTGCTGCCAAGACTGCGTGTCTCCGTAGCTGGGGGGAAAGAGAGGAGCAGGCGCGGGGGGTTGGGGCTGCCCCTCTCCCAGCTGCCGATGGTAACAGCAGTTACCCTGCCTCGCTTGTGGGATGCCCATGCAGCATTGCCCAGAAACCTCTGGGTATTAAGCGCCTTATAAATAACCTATGATATCATAACTAAAGGACTTGCCTTGTCCCTGGAGACCGTGGATTCGGCCTTTTAGAAACCCGAAATTCAAGGAACAGCTCATTCCCATATTGAATTACTTGTGGGCTACACCAACCTGGACATTGCCTGCCTGTCCCAAACTACTTCGTGCCACGTGCTGTTGCTGCTTGGACCCCACTGCACGTTGGGTCCAGGCAAACAGCTCACCAACCCAAAGCTGAATCACAGACTCAGGACGCTCCTAAAAGGCTGTCTCAATGCTGTTTTGCCCCAAAGACACAAATAAGATGCAGTGATGAAGCCTTGTCCCCACTTGCCCTCTTTCTGGGACCATTGTGACTTTTAAGGAAGGTCCCTGTTTTTCGTTTTTACTGGTGTTTACACATAAGTAGGGACGGTAATCAATCTATTTTCTGTCTAAACAAATGCGTGAGGTTGGTTTCTCTGATAAATCATAAAAATAAACTGTCTCTACAAGGCAACCTCACCACACTCAATCAAACCGCCTTGTATCTAAGCCATCTTTTGGAGTCTAGTAGAGTTTTCCACAGAATGTGTAAATATAGGGGTGTCTCTGCAGGACTGTGTCGTTCGAACCCTATTGGAGGTAAAACATGCACATGTTCTGACAAACCGCAGGAGGTATTTCTAAAATCTGCATGTGTTGTTTGGCACCCTGAAATGTTCTTATTTATTTCCATTGCTGTTTGATGGCTGGAAATTGTTATGGCGCAGTAACGGATCCCATCCCTACTGAACAAGGTTAGATATTGTGCTGACGGGCCATGCATTTTCAGAAGAAGTGGTGCACTCCCCATATTTTCCCCCAGTTGGGTGTCCCCCAACACGGTGGTCCCTAAGGCCTTTAAGCTGGGGGGTAGGGAAGGGGCTTGGGTTGTGCCATCACATCCCTTCACATTCTGGGTGGAGGGAAACATTATAACCCCACCTACTGTAATTAGAATGATATGACAGTATGCCATCTTCTCATAAGTAATGCCACTCTTTGTCACATCAGGGCGAAACAAATGCATAACATAGCATCGTTTTTAAAGTGTAAATTGAGTCTACTCAAGCTGCTGCATCAGACAAATGCAAAATACGTGTCTTCGCCTAATGCATGCAAAGCTCGGACCCATTTCAGAAGTTACCACACTGCATGCAAAAGAGCAAATAAGGAAAGCATTCTGCATTAAAAGCCACCTCGGTGTGATGGGGCACATTGCACTTATTCATGCAAATTGCAAATCTCACCTATAGTTCTTTCAAGCATTCATTGCTGATACATTGCATAACTGAACCCCTGCTGTTACATCTCACCTTCATCCTCCTTACAATGCCTGATAGAATGGCAAGGCTAGAAAACGAGAGGAACAATACCAAAGGAGGAGGGTAAAACAGTGCTGCCAACAGCGCTTGCCTTTATCATAAATCTGCCCCTCGTGCCAATGGTGGCTGCTGTAAAAATAAGAGGATGAGAGAAAATAAGCCACGTCAATTATTCTGCACCATTACACCAATCACCTACCGCCCACTGCTTCCCGCAAGACCAGTCACCTGGAAGGGCCCTACTTAGCCTTAACAATGTATTCAGACAGAATATCTAAAACAAGACGGGATAGCTGAGACCGATCAGCTAATGCCTTGCCAAGCAATTTGCCTTTCTTCAAATCTTGACTAGACACAGAAATACAAGTATTCTTTCGGAACACACGATTTTTACCTTTCACAACAAAGATTTGGCTTTCTTGTTGGAGTCATTGGGCCTCATTCCGAGTATGGCGGTAAGGGATAGCGGCCACCGGTAACGAGACCGGTGGCGGTATTCCCTTACCGCCATACTCCGAGTTCCCTCTGCGCCCTCGCACTTAACGCCTGCTTTGAGCAGGTGTTAAAGTCGAGGGCGCAAAGGGGCCCCCAAGCCAATAACGGTGACCGTAATGAGCGGTCACCGTTATTTGCATCTTCCCCATTCCCATTGAGCCCTACGGGGGCTCATTTGGGAATGGGGAAGAGCCTTGGTGAATGGGGAATCACCGCCCCGCCAACCTTGGAATGGGGCGGTGGTTCCACCATCCACCAAGGCGCTGCCGTTCCGGGTACGGCGTCAACCAAGGCGTTAATAGCGCCATTGGTTAGCGCCGTACTCGGAATGAGGCCCATTCAAACAATTAGGTGTTTGTATCTACTTCTCCACTGGCCGGAGGATAGCTCAGGGGAAACGTGCTCGCCTTGGAAGCAAGACGATCCCCGGATCTGCACTTAGAAACCTCTGGGTATTAAGCGCGTTATAAATAACCTATCATATCATAACACTTTACTCTTAATTCATTAACAATATCATGAGCTTTGTGGATAGAATTGTCAAGGGAAATACAATAGCCCGCCCACCTTTTCCGCCACGTGACAAATGGGACTTTAGCTGCTGGCTGCCAAATGCACACCAGCTTCAGACACAACTATGGAAGTGACATCATAATTCTGCAATACCTTTAATACCTTGCACACAATCGACACTACACACCATATACTCCAAGTCCTGATTGGGACCTGGCTACCCAGAGAATACTGGCAAAAAAATATCACTCATGCAGTCCCTTATGTTTCACTTCTGACTCTGCTAACCCTAGCCACTAATATTTTTTACGCACAACCTTAATGCAGGAAAACCAACAGAGCCACTCACACACGGCTTCTTAATATGTCTCTCATTGCATAACACACAACAGAACACTACAACCAACATATACACCACAGCCCCCTGGCCAATGCTTCTGTGCACTATAGGCGCAGAAGGTCTCCTTTTTCGGCACAAACGCCTCAATGTTCTTAACACAAAACACTGGAAAATTTAAATGGATACAGAGATCAGGGTGCTTCCATCATGCATGCATCAACACTATTCTCCCTCTCTCTCTTCCTGACTAACAAAACCCGTCCACTCTTTCAGAGATGCCAGAGTGCCCCAATACCATTAAAGTGGCAACGCAGCATGGTGTAAATCCTAATTAGCACATAGGAATTGTTATTGACCTCCTCTTAGCCAATCAGAATGTTTATGAATGTTATGTTTATAGAATGTTATGAGTGCATTCAACTACTGGTATTGACTGCATTCTAAACATTCTGTCTTCAGAAGGAGAACTGGAAACAACAATGTCATTTTCAGGCATGATTTCCTTTCAGCAAGACAATTCATCTCTGGGAGGACTTTTTTTGCTGCAACATGCTATTTAACACACATAAGAGAAAGATAAAACATTGGAAATTGCTTTCCCTTTCTAATAGAGAAACAGTTTACTTTTACATGACACCTGATACATGTTCAGGTAAACCTGTTCCAGTTTAACCAAGGTGCAATTCAAATGCTTAACTTATGAAGACAACCATGTTGTTTTAAATACTACAAAATAAAATCACATTTCATTTACTAAATTCACCTATTCACTTTACTCAATCTTGAAGCACCATTTTAAAGTTTACCACAGAAGCTCTGAAACATGTATTTCTACTACCACCATGTGGTAATAACCTCATAGACTCAGGAGGGGTCATTATCACATGGGAAAAACGGCTCACCCCTCAGTCTATAAGGTCATATTAATTAATACAACACCACAAAGTTGTGAGTATAGGTGTTGTGTCGTGTCTTAGGTAGTCATCTCATGACCAAAAAGGGGATTTGTTGCCCCCACCCTACATTGTTTCCTTATTTCAAACTCTGGAATATTAAATTGTTAAATGCCACCAGTGAAACTCCTGTAATGGATGTCCTCCGATGTGGATTGCAACAGAGCCATTCATTAAAATCAGACATCCTTGTCGGCAGTGTAAGTGCATTGGCTATGACACATTGCCCCAATGGCTCCAATTAGAAGTGATGTAGTGATTTCCTTTCGAGGAGCACTAAGTATTAAATGGCGACGGTTTGTCACCCTACAGTTAAGGTGAAATACATCCACTGACTTTCACAAAATTCTAGAACTAATAATTTCTTACCGTTTGACACATGAAAATACAGTTTTCCCAAATGTAGTTTTGCACGGACCAAAAAATAACTGGCTAATTTGGTGCCAATTCATCCCATGGTGAAAAGTTCATAGAAACAGGTGTGCGTTTTACTATTTGCACTGGTTTTCTCATAAGGAAAAAGTGCAATTTTCGCTCAGGCCCACAGCCCATAACTCTGCATGGATTTTTTCCAAGTCTTTTGTGAAGGCGGCAGAAAACACGAGAATGCATTCAAAATATGTGCAATAGTTTTTCAAAAATTAGGCAGAGGGGTACCCCCCGCACAAACATTCTTTATTTCCCCCATGGTGTGGTGCAGCATCTAAAGCTTTTGGGAGATGAAAAACAAACTCTTGTACTCAAGAGTGTTTGCTTGAGGGAAAAGGTTATTCACAAAAGAAATAGGGGGTCATTCCGAGGTTGGAGGTAAGGGATTACCGGCGCTTGTAAGGGCACCGATGGCGGTAATCCCTTACCTCCGTATTCCGAGTTCCCTTTGCGGGTCCCTCTTTACCTCCTGCTTTTAGCAGGAGTAAATTACGGGACCCGCAAAATGACCTTGGAGTAATTTACGGCACCGTAATTTACTGTGCCGTAATTACCTCCTTCCCCATTCCCATTGAGCCCTATGGGGGCAGAAATGGGGATGGGGAAGGGCTATGGTGAATGGGCAATTACCGGTCCATCCAACCTTGGGATGGACCGGAAATTACTCCATTCCCCATGCCGGTATTCCATGGAGTAAATAGCTCCATGGTTGCCAACCATGGAGCTATTTACTCCATGGTGTAGTCCTAACTCGGAATGAGGGCCATAGTGTCTCGGGACACGGCTGCCTGAAGTATTATGCTCTTGATATGCTGCTTGCACTCATGGTTTACACTGGCTCTCCTTGAAAAGATTGCCACATCTACTCAAACGACAGGTGGCTACCAAGATAGCCTGCAACAATACCAAGGTTATTTAAGATAAACGCGTAAGAAAAATAGAGTAGTTACCACTGCCACCAGCCAAGTCTTGATGAAAAGGGAGCAGAACAATGCTCCAAGAGAAACAGACAAAAAGGGATAAGTATTAACCCTTTCCAGTACTCTATGTAAGATAGTTTGCACTGGGTCTGTGGATTTTAAAGAGACTAATAAAGTCAATGGCAATTTTACATGTTCTGGGAGACAGTAGTCAGTCCCAGAAAATGGAATCTGAGTTGGGAAGTCTAAAAGACAACCCTGTGTCACTGCAGTGAAGATACTGTGTAACACACAGTAAAAAGATGATGCTTATGGAGTAGGTGAGGCTCCACAGTCTATGAACACAAGAATGTTGAAACACACACAGCAAAACCCATGTAAGTTGGAAAAAAGGCTCACACTCTTACCAGGTGAAAAAAATAAATCCTAGAAATCCAGCAAAGCTGCTGAGGGAATCAGTAGGTAAGGGAAATTAGCCATTCTGGAGAATTCTACCTAACATGCACGTGCACTAATCCTATACAAGTTGGATTACTGCAATGCACTATACTTCGGTAGCAACAGACACAACACCAATAAACTCCAGACACTCCAAAATAATGCCTTAGGATCGGCATTAAGCATCCCTAAATCGCATCCATCATATATCCCATGTGAGACGATCCATCAACTGGCTCGTCGTAAATGACAGAATCAAGTTCAAATCACTTAATCTTACCTACACATGTCTCACCAATAATGCACCTATTTACTTGACAGATAGATTCACCAAACACGCCAGAACGACCCATCAGAAAAGCGCAATCAAATAGCCTTAGAATCCCCAATTTCAGACTCCAAAAAACAGGAGGCTTTAGCTTTCAAGTCATGGCGGCTGTTAGGGAGAATTCTCATAAATGGCTAATTTCTCTTACCTATTGAGTGTAACGCTCACCTGATTCTCGCAGAGGCGCCGGTCTTGACTGGGCGACTACCGTATCTTCAAATGTGATGTGCACCACCCGGTTGGCTCTTTGGGCTGGACCTCTGTGCACTGTATGCCTGACTCGAAGAGTAAGATGTCTTAGGTAAGTGAACGCCGAGCTCTCCATCTGCCTCGGGGCAGGGTGCTGTAACCAGTTTCTTCACTGGATAGGTAGCGCAGGCCTCTTGACTTCAGAGGACTGCTGTCCGTCGTTTACTTCACGAACGGTGAGTTCCGAATATTTCAAATATCTTTAAAAGTCTTTTGTAATGTTGTCTCTTATTTTGCGGCGATGGCGGTTGACTGGCTGAAGTGAGTTGAGGATGGACCCGTATGCGGAATAGAAGCGCCTGGAAGCGCGTAAGTAAGCGCTTGTTGCTTGCTTCACGATGCGCACTAACTGTCCTTTTATTTTGCAGGTACCAGTTCGGAGCTGCTGAAGGATGCCGGAATGCCCACTGAGTTCAGCGTGGATGGAGTAATGGCACGTGAGTATTGAACGTTACCCAATGTCTTTAAACGCACCTTCTTTTGTTTTACAGATGCGGGATGCAGCGCCGAAGGCCTCCGGAGCGTGCAAAGAGTTGGTAAGCTTTTGTCTTTCAGATGCCGGAATGCAGTGCAATGACCTCCGGAGCGCGTGAAGAGTAGGTAAGCCTTTGTCTTTCAGATGCAGGAATGCTGCGCGAGGCGTTGATGACAGCCGATGGACCAGGTAAGAGATGCGCTGTCACTGAAGACCGTAGTGCTAACCTGTTCTTTCTTGTCTTTATAGATGTTGCTGAAGACTGGATTCAGGATGGTAAGCCTTTTTCCTTTAGGCCCAGGATCAGATGCAGAAGACACGATGAGCGTTCTGCTGCAGAGGATGCAGAATAACGCAAAGCAAGATTCATCCATCGGGTGTGGTTTAAATAGCCTCCTGTAGTGCTTAGGTGTCTCCTTCCACAGCCACGCCTAGGTAAGAAAAGAGTTCCTGCTTTCCAGAAGAGTTCCAGTGTTCTGAACCTAGGGAGTGGCTCCTGCCCCACCCAACAGGAAAAGTAGTCCCAAACAGAAGAGGATCAGGGGTTCAACTGGCAGGTAAGTAAGCAGCATGGTCTGCTGCAGGTAAGTCCACCCAAGCATTATGAGCCCGGTGCTTGCAGCGCTGGGACTGGGCATATTTATGAGCCTGGCGCCACTGGCGCCAGGACAGGGTCCAAAAGGTCACAATTGGGACTGGCTGGCACTCGGAACCTGGGTTATGGGTCTGCTTCCAAGGGAGTTGGGTAAGTCCTGGCCTTTTGGAAGCAGAGATCATGACAGTACCCCCTCAAGGCCCCTCCCAAACCGGGCTTCCCCGGGGGTTTTGGCTTGTCAGGAAATGTTTGATGAAATCTTTTGATTAGACGAGGAGCGTGGACATATTCTGCAGGTTCCCAGGATCTTTCTTGAGGGCCGTAGCCTTTCCAGTCAATTAGGTAAAATAGCTTAGATTTGGAGATCTTGGAGTCCAGGATGCTTTTGACTTCAAACTCGAGTTCTCCATCAACTAGGATAGGTTTTGGGGATTTAGTTAGTCGGGTTTGAGGTTGCACGGGTTTTAAAAGAGAGACGTGGAAGACCGGATGTATCTTCATGTGAGGGGGCAAGTCCAACTTGACCGCTACTGGGTTTACTATGGTAGTGATGGAATAGGGACCAAGGTATCTTGGGTTGAATGTGCGTGGTCCTTTTAGAGGTAGATATTTGGTGGATAACCAGACTTAATCTCCTACTTGATATTGGGGGGCTTCCTTCCGATGTTGATCTGCTCCTTTCTTGTATTGTTCCTTAGCCCTTTGAAGGTGAGAAACGGCTTCCTTAAAAGCTTGGGTGATTGTAGAGTGCAGGTAGTCTACTGCTGGTGTTCCAAGATCTTGGGGTGGATCCAACTCTGAGGTTCGAGGGTGACAGCCGTATAAAAGAAAAAACGGGGTTTTCCCAGTTCCTGAGTGGACAGAGTTGTTGTAGGCATATTAGGCTATCCAAAGGATATCTTTCCAAGTTTTTTCAGTTTGTTGCAGCATGCAGCGTAAATACTGTTCCAGAGTTTGATTGGTCCTCTCGGTTTGTCCGTCGGTTTGAGGGTGGTGACTGGTCGATAATCTCACATCAATTTGAGCCGACCGACAACAACTTCGCCAAAAATGAGAAATAAATTGACTACCTCGATCCGAAATTAGCACTGAAGGAAAACCGTGCAGTCGGACAATGTTTTCGAGAAATTCTCGGGCCAGAGTTGTTGCTGTTGGCAAGCCTTTGAGTGGAATGAAATGCGCCATCTTGGAGAATAAGTCCACGATTACCAGGATCGTATTGTATCCGGAGCATGGAGGTAGGTCGGTGATGAAGTCCATAGAAAGCGTATGCCAAGGGCGAGGTGGGATGTCAATAGGGCGTAAGAGGCCGGCTGGTCTTTCCTTTTGACTCTTGTTTTGGGCGCATACTCCACAGGACATTATAAAGTCTCTGATATCTTTTTTCCAAGACGGCCACCAGAAGTAGCGCTTGATCTTTTCTGAGGTTTTGGCCATACCGGGATGTCCTTCCATTAGAGACTCGTGATAACAAGAGATCACCTTTTTCTGTAAATCTGTGCTGGGCAGGTATAATCGTTCTTGGAAATACAATAAGTTGTCCTTTACTGCAAAGTCCTTTCCCTGCAGATGCCAATTCTGTATTTCTGCTGGAGTTATAAGTTGCCTGGTTTTATCCTTAATTTCCTCTATGGATTGTGTGGTTATTACACCCAGAATTCTTTGTTCGGGAATGATAGGTACAGGTTTAGGGTTGGTCAAGTGTTCCTCCACTCCTATCCGAGAAAGGGCATCAGCTTTACCGTTTTTTGTACCAGGTCGATAGGTAATTATGAAGTCAAACTCGGCAAAGAATAGTGCCCAACGGAGTTGTCTAGAGGATTGGGCTTTTGCGGTTTTCAAATATTGCAGGTTTCGGTGATCCGTAATCACAGTAACGGTGTGTCGGGCCCCCAGAAGATAATGCCGCCAAGCCTTAAAGGCAGACTTGATAGCCAGAAGTTCCTTATCAGTAATAGTGTAATTGATCTCAGGAGGCGAGAATTTGCGAGACCAGAATGCCACGGGATGTAACTGATTGGTTACTGGGTCCTTCTGTGATAGAACTGCCCCCATGGCAAGGCTCGAAGCATCAGTTTCAACGATGTAGGGGAGTTCGGGGCGAGGATGTTTTAGAATTGGTGCAGAGATAAATTTTGTCTTCAAATTCTGGAAAGCTTGTTCCGCCTCGGTAGACCATTCAAAACGTTTGTTTTTCTTTAACAAGGCGGTGATGGGCTGGACTATTCGAGAGAATTCGGGGATAAACCTGCGGTAAAAGTTGGCGAAGCCTAACATGCTTTGAACCCCTTTTACGGAGGATGGTGATGGCCATTTGAGAATTGCATCGACCTTCCTTGAATCCATACGCACTCCGCTAGGTGATAATATGAATCCCAAGAATTCAACTTCAGTCACGTTGAAAACACATTTTTCCAACTTAGCGAAAAGTGTGCGTTGACGCAACCTCTCGAGGACCATTTTCACGTGTTTCCGATGTTCAGATTCCGATGAAGAATAAACGAGGATGTTGTCAATGTAAACGACAACACATACATCTATGAGTTCTCTGAGGACATCGTTCATAAAATATTGAAAGGCGGCCGGGGCATTGCAAAGCCCGAAGGGCATGACCTGATATTCAAATAGCCCATACTTGGTGCGGAAGGCCGTCTTCCATTCATCGCCCTCTTTTACTCGTACCAAGTGGTAGGCTCCTCTAAGATCCAGCTTTGTATATATGCATGCTCTTCTGACTTGGTCCAGGAGTTCGGGGATTAAAGGTAATGGATATCTATTCTTAACGGTGATCTGGTTCAGGGCGCGGTAATCTATACAAGTTCTAAGGTCCCCTTCTTTTTTTGGAATGAAGAACAAAGCTGAAGAAGCAGGGGACTTAGAAGGACGAATAAACCCATTCGCTAGGTATTGATCCAGGTATTGTCGGAGGTGAAGGTTCTCAGGCTCGGTGAGGGCATAAATTCTGCTACACGGAGGAGTAGATCCAGGTATCAGGTCTATCTGGCAGTCATAGGACCTATGAGGAGGTAGAGAGTTAGCCTGATCCTTCCGGAAAACATCTTGGAATTCTAGGTATTCGGGAGGTAACTGGGGAGTCTCCGAAGAAATTGCTGCTAGAGCAACACCAGGTGGAGGGTGACAAGTAGAGACACATTCTGGGAACTGAACCGTTCTTGCTCGCCAATCGATCCGAGGATTGTGTTTCTCTAACCTAGGTATCCCTAGAATAATCTGGAACTGAGGGGCCTTGATCACATCGAACACGATCTTCTCATGGTGTCCATCTTGACTTACTAGCGTCACTTCTTGAGTGGTATGCGTTACTGGTCCGGAGGCTATCTCCGTACCATCCACCGTAGTAATGACGTCCTTTACAGCCTTGGGACAAAGAGTTAGATTCATCCTCAAAACCATTTCCTGATCCACATAATTGCCGATGGCACCGCTGTCGACGTAAGCTTCAATCGCATGTAATCGATCTGGATGATCAGGGCTAATGAGGACCATAGGTATCACGAAATGCGAGGTCACGGAACTGGTTTTAACGCTCGGCAAGAGGACCTCTATTCTTGTTGGGCGAGGTCGTTTCCCTGCTCAGAGTTTGTGACCTTGGTAACTGCAGCTCCTACCGCCTTCTTGGCTGGTTTCACCGGACAGTCTCGAAGAAAGTGCCCTGAGTTTCCGCAATAGAGGCATAATTGCAACTGTTTTCTCCTTTCCCGCTCCTTTTGTGTTAGTGGTCCTTTCAGGCCCCCTATTTGCATGGGTTCCCTGGAGTCTACTCCTTTGGAAGGAGTTGGTGGTTTGGAAAATACTCGAGCATCAAACTTGGAACGATCGGCCTTCCTGTTCTGCAGTCTGTGATCTATTTGAACGACTAAGTCTATATAATCCGAACAGTCTTGTGGGGGATTCACTACTTGGGCTAAAACGTCTTTGAGCTCTCCACGTAGACCTCTATAAAACAGCGTAATCCTTTTGTCCTCAGGCCATTGAGTTTCCACTATTAGTATGTTGAAAGATGCAATATAAGCCAAAAGGTCTTGATTACCCTGTCGCAACGAAAGAACCTCATTGTCCAAGGCCTGCCCCTGTGAATGTCTTGCGAACAGTTTTTCCATACTAAGCTGAAAGGCTTGAAAATCATGGAGAACCGGATCATCTTGATTAACTAGAGGGATAGACCAGTCTGCCGCATTGCCACTAAGGTACGAAAGCACAAAAGCTACTTTAGCTTGATCAGTTGGAAAGGCTGCTGGCCGGCATAAAAAATGCAACCGGCACTGATTGATAAATACTGCAAACCTCTTTGGGTCACCAGAAAATCGTTCGGGCGGAGCCAGAGGTACATTCCCAGGTAGGTTGATCTGCACTGGATTCATAGGGGATGTTGAAGGAAGATTTGCCCCTGATGCGGGTAACGGGGTCTGTCCGGCTTGTGACTGTAGCAATTGTCTAGCAAGATCGTCTGTTCGCTCCTTGGAAATAATTAGTTCCCTTCTTAGAGCATTCGTTTCCTGACGAGCTGCATGCACTTCTGCCCTTAGTTCCCCAAGTAACCGGGCTAGGTGGTCGGTATCCGAGGTTTCCATAGCGCCTGGGCGAGAGTTTTGCGGTAGGCTTTGCGTTCTGTAACGCTCACCTGATTCTCGCAGAGGCGCCGGTCTTGACTGGGCGACTACCGTACCTTCAAAAGTGATGTGCACCACCCGGTTGGCTCTTTGGGCTGGACCTCTGTGCACTGTATGCCTGACTCGAAGAGTAAGATGTCTTAGGTAAGTGAACGCCGAGCTCTCCATCTGCCTCGGGGCAGGGTGCTGTAACCAGTTTCTTCACTGGATAGGTAGCGCAGGCCTCTTGACTTCAGAGGACTGCTGTCCGTCGTTTACTTCACGAACGGTGAGTTCCGAATATTTCAAATGTCTTTAAAAGTCTTTTGTAATGCTGTCTCTTATTTTGCGGCGATAGCGGTTGACTGGCTGAAGTGAGTTGAGGATGGACCCGTATGCGGAATAGAAGCGCCTGGAAGCGCGTAAGTAAGCGCTTGTTGCTTGCTTCACGATGCGCACTAACTGTCCTTTTATTTTGCAGGTACCAGTTCGGAGCTGCTGAAGGATGCCGGAATGCCCACTGAGTTCGGCGTGGATGGAGTAATGGCACGTGAGTATTGAACGTTACCCAATGTCTTTAAACGCACCTTCTTTTGTCTTACAGATGCGGGATGCAGCGCCAAAGGCCTCCGGAGCGTGCGAAGAGTTGGTAAGCTTTTGTCTTTCAGATGCCGGAATGCAGTGCGATGACCTCCGGAGCGCGTGAAGAGTAGGTAAGCCTTTGTCTTTCAGATGCAGGAATGCTGCGCGAGGCGTTGATGACAGCCGATGGACCAGGTAAGAGATGCGCTGTCACTAAAGACCGTAGTGCTAACCTGTTCTTTCTTGTCTTTATAGATGTTGCTGAAGACTGGATTCAGGATGGTAAGCCTTTTTCCTTTAGGCCCAGGATCAGATGCAGAAGACACGATGAGCGTTCTGCTGCAGAGGATGCAGAATAACGCAAAGCAAGATTCATCCATCGGGTGTGGTTTAAATAGCCTCCTGTAGTGCTTAGGTGTCTCCTTCCACAGCCACGCCTAGGTAAGAAAAGAGTTCCTGCTTTCCAGAAGAGTTCCAGTGTTCTGAACCTAGGGAGTGGCTCCTGCCCCACCCAACAGGAAAAGTAGTCCCAAACAGAAGAGGATCAGGGGTTCAACTGGCAGGTAAGTAAGCAGCATGGTCTGCTGCAGGTAAGTCCACCCAAGCATTATGAGCCCGGCGCTTGCAGCGCTGGGACTGGGCATATTTATGAGCCTGGCGCCACTGGCGCCAGGACAGGGTCCAAAAGGTCCCAATTGGGACTGGCTGGCACTCGGAACCTGGGTTATGGGTCTGCTTCCAAGGGAGTTGGGTAAGTCCTGGCCTTTTGGAAGCAGAGATCATGACATTGAGTCCCTCAGCAGCTTTGCTGGATTTCTAGGATTTATGTTTTTCACCTGGTAAGAGTGTGAGCCTTTTTCCCACTCTTACATGTGTTTGGTTGTGTGTGTTTTTACCATTTGTGTGATCTTGGGCTCTTGAGCCTCACCTACTAAATGAGCACCATTTTTGTGTGTGTTACACAAAACCTTCAGTGCAGTAACACAGGGTTGTCTTTAAGACTTCCCTCTGACTCCATTTTTCTGGGACTGACTACTGTCTCCCAGAAACATGTAAAGTTGCCATTTACTTTATGTAGTCCCTTTAAACTACAGACCCAGTACACCCCATCTTACATGGAGTATTGGAAACGGTGAATTCCTATCCCTTTTCTGTCTGAGTGTCTTGGAGCACTGTTTCGCTCCCTTTACATTAAGACGTGGCTGGTGGCAGTGGTAACTACCCTAACTTTTCTACTGCAGTTATCTTATATAACCATGGTATTGTTTTAGGCTATTATATTAGCCTTAAACATAAACCCGCTTGACCAAATACATTTTATTTTTGCTCCGGCTGGGTTCAGTCGCTATTTCTTTTTGTTAAAGTCTTTCTGGTGTTCTTCTCTGCACGCCAAACCGGGGTCAATTCCTTTGTTCGCTGTCTTTTCGCGGGCTTCTGCACAGAAGCCCTCCTTAAGGTGCCTGAAAGTCTGGGTAGGCAGGATGTGAGGGAGGGGTTTTAGGACCCCTGCCATGGGTTCTCTTGGTAACCCAAGTCGGACTCCTGTTTGATTGGCTAGGTGACTGTCCCGCTGCTGCTCAATTTGTATCTAACTTTGTCTTTCCCTCCCTTTTTAAATTGTTGGAGTGCCATTTTGGTCACACTTCATTTTTGAGCTTAACTTGTCCAGAATATATTGAGAGTGGTGTGGTGTATTAAGAGTGTGATTTTTCAACTGCTTTACTTTAGTGAGATGTTCTACAACTGATGTGTAAATACATGTATATTCTTTTACTCAGAAACCTTGAGTCAGTGTTTGTTTGAATCATAGTAATTGCTGTCCTTTGTGTAACTATTGATACTGCTCACTTGCTCTTGAGATAAGTCTGGCTGCTCAGCCATCACTACCACTTTACTGTGTAGTACAAGCTTGTACCAAAGGTGAATTTGTACTGACACTTGTAGTCTTAATTGTGTGTGGTGTTCCCAAAGGATACTGCATATAATTCTGCCTAACAGTGCAATCGTAGTGCAGCTTTCAGTAGTCAGGAATGGTTTGCGTGCGTGGGTCAGTTTACAGATTTAGCTAGTGGCAGAGCCTGTGGCATTTACTTGTCTATTGAGGTTGAGTGCAGAGTCCAAGTAGAAACCAAGGGTTTTTACTTCCTTTGCGACTCTAATTTTGATTCCATCGATAGTGACGGAATTATATTGGTGGGGAAGTTTATTCAGTCCGTTAGTAGACCCAATGATTAAGAGTTCTGTCTTTTCATCATTGAGACATAATCCATGGGTGGACATCCAGGTTTGTCTAATTAGGTACATTTTATTGATCAAATCCACATCTTTGTCATAGTCTCCTTGGATAGGGATGAGTATCTGGGTGTCGTCAGCATAGTACGTGTATGAGACACCCAGATTGTCAAGTATATCGAAGAGGGGCCTAGTGAATATATCATCTAAGGTAGGGGAGACGCACGATCCCTGTGCTACTCCGCGCGTTATTGGTACTGGGTCTGCTGCTGAGGAGGGGGAGAACACTCTTATGGATCAGGAATTTATCCATGTAGTAGCTTCCTTTGAAAAGTGGGCGGCTAATTTTAAGTGGTTGCACAGGACTTTATGGTCATCCAGGTCAAATACGGCAGATAAGTCCAAAAGCAGAAGAATGTAAGCTTCTCCTTTGTCTTTACGATCGAACAGCTGGTTCTTCAGATCAAGAAGTTATTAATCTCCAGGTATGATTGAATCTGGAGATAGGCAGCTCTGCCAAGGATTTTAAGGAGAAATTGTACTGTAGTGATGGGCCTATAGTTGGTGGGGATGCTGGGGTCCAAGTTAGTTTTTTTTAATAGAGGTAATACCCATGCATCTTTAATGTTGTTGGGAACTGAAAAGGATTTGAAGGAGGAGTTGATGAAGGTGGTGATGAAAGGAGCTAGGTCCTTCACAGCTTCTTTAATAATAGGTGCTGGGCAAATGTCACCAAGGCACCTGGAGGGTTTGAGATATGTGATGATATTTTCAACCATAATTGTTAAAATAGAATAGAATTTGAACTGGTTACACGGTTTGATTTGTTTATCATTGATTTCTTGCAAGATGGCTTCTTGTGTTTCTAATGCAATTCTATGTAGTGTTGTTTTTTTGGCTATAATTTTATCTTGGAGCATAGAGATTTTGTTGCAGAGGGCTTCTTGGTTATCGTTACACCACATTTTATTTTTGATTCACGAGTCATTGGGGGCGATAGAGATTTTACTTCTCTTAGTATGGACAAGATTTCCCTGGTACTTGTGTTGGCTTTTTAAATTCTTTTGTTGAATGTCTCTTTTTTAGTCTGAATTATTTCTTTTTTGTACCTATGTGCCAGGGATGTGAGAAGGTTCTTATTCTGATCAGACGGGTTATTTTTCCAACTAGTTGCAGCATGTCTCTTCTCATTGCGCAAGGCTTTCTGACTGGGAGTATACCACTAATTAAGGTGAGCTAGAGGTTTTTCTTTGCTAGGTTTCAGTGGTGCAATGGCTGAGTTGATAGTATTGTTATATAAGTCAACCAGGTCTGTTGGGTCGGAAGGTAAGTGCATAGAATTAGTGATAGGTTGGATCAGAGGTAAAAGGTTGGTGAATGTTATGTTTTTCTTATAATCTAGTTAGAGCCAGTGGAGGAGATGCAGTTCATATCTGCGATCCAATCCAGAGTGCGACCTTTGATGTGAGTGGGTCCATTGTTCCTGAGAGTGAGGCCTGCTTCAGTGATAGTATTTACTAGGATGGTAGCATTGGCATCATTGTGATCATTTAGACCCAAGTTAAAATCACTAAGTATGATAATTTGGGACCCGGGTTTAGTATTGGTTTTCAGAGGGGTCGTTATGTCTTCTTCAAATGTTCCTAGTGGGCAGGGTGGTCTTAGACCAGATGCATAGTAATTGTACATGAGGCAGATAGAGCCAACTTAACTGAGAGTAGTTCAGCAGGAGGAAGTGGGCTGAGTTCAGTCTCTCTTATGACTAACTTGGAGTTGCAGATGAATGCCAAGCCACCCCCTTTCGATGTTTCTCTATCTCGTCTGATGATAGTGAAGTTTTTTGGGACAGCTAAGGAGAGGGCGTGTCCGGCTGCTTTGTGGAGCCACGTCTCTGTGACAGCTAGGAAATCTAGCTGGTTGTCTGTAATGATGTCTGCTATTTCTGTAGCGTGGACTACAAGTGATCTAGCATTAATAAGGGTTCCCTTAACTTTGTGATTTTCCATGAATGTGTTCTTAGTTGGGCCTATGATAGTGGGACAGGAGGGTCTGCGCTCCTGATTCCCCTTACATTTGAGATTGAGTCTACATGTCCTGGGAAGTGTCTGGGTGTTCCCTCTTATGGGGATTGGAGAGGGGTGAGTTAGTCTGGACCCAAGTGTGTGGTTTCTCCAACTAGTAGTTCAAGGCTGATTGGGTTTAGGCTTACTAGCGAATCGCAGGATTCATTGGGTAGGTATTATGAGCTCTGATGACTGTTGCGTGTCGGAGCTAATAGAGCATGTTTGCTTCTGTCTCAGAACGAGAGGATGCAGGAAGTAAGTTGGCCTTATTAGGTTAGATGGTGGCAGTGGTTTTCTTGTTGAAGAGGAGTTAGGGACCATGTATGTCATGGTAGTATTAGCATCAAACGCTGAGGATGGAATGATACAGGAAAATACCTTGGAGTTTGGGAAATGAAGTTAATATACAGATGAGCACAGTGTAGGTGGCCGTCTTAGTCAAGGCATGGATCATGGCTGGGTTACACAGTGGGCTTGAGCAGAATAAGGGTGATGAGTGTTTAGGGTGAGATGCAGAAGTTAGAGTGGTTGGGTCAGCGGCTGCATAAACTCTAAAGTATGCTGTCCTTAGGAAAGGTGGCGTGGTGGTGAATACAGGGCTAGGAATAAGGCAGTCAAACCACACAATAGGGCTTGGAAGGGTATCAGGTAATATTATCCCCACCAAAAATATTGTTGTACATATGGTCGTCGGGAACAGCCATAAGCGATATTTTTGGTGGGGATAATTTATGGGGTAAATGGGTGGTAGGGGCTGCGGGGGTGTCCCCCGCTCCCTTTAAAAATATATGGGGGTTGCGGGGGTGTCCCCCGCAGGTTCCATGGGGTAATATTGCTGCAAAAATATGGCAACATTTTTGTATGGCGATATTTTTGCGGGGATATTATCACATGGAACCCTTGGAAGGGCTCAGACAGGACTGCAAGGGGTGTGGTGGCGGTTACTCTAATGGCACATCAAGTACAGTAGGTATAGTATATGTATACAATTAACTCAGTAAGTGCAGGTTTAGATATGTATGCATGATGCGCAGAGGTCATTCATCATTCTGCGAAATTAAGAAATGGTGCGGCCTTCAGAGCGAGGTTGGGCGAAACCTTTCCGGTTACACAGGAGGAAATATATCATGGTAACTTGCAAATATAGGCAGTTTATCACAGTAATATGCAGGTTTAAGCAGCTAGTCACAATAAAGCAAATTATGAGTTAAGTCTATGTAATAATATGGGTAGTGCTGACCACGGAGCTACGTGTGAGAAGGCGGATTGGATTTATCACTAAGAAAAGCAGTTTATCACAGTAGAATGCTGGCATAGTCAACTAACACAATTAAATCTGATGCTAACACTGAGTGGTGGTGGCACTGTAACAGCATACAAGTGGAATGAATGTAGCAGGGGCAAATATATTTGGCAAAAAAGGTGCAAAGCTCGACACCACCTTGGACAAGGGGGCACATATGGATGTTGAATAGGAGAGGGGACACTGAAGACCTTCAGGAGCTCCACAGTGAATCAGACAGCTGGTGAGTTAAAATTACCCAGCTGATCCCACCGTTTCCTGTTCTTCAAAATTAATGTAAACAAGGCCAAAGCGTGCCCCTTATTCGCAATATATTTACCCGGCCGTGCAATAAAATCCTATCGTCCACAGTGTCAAGTGCAGATGATAGAGCTAATAATATCAAGGCAGCTAGTCTACCCCTTTCACCCAGGTGGAGTGGATTTTCCTGTCTCAGTGCATATTTTAGTGATATTTTGATATCACCTCACCCACCCTCTGGGCAACCACCCTTTTGCAAGGAACTTTCCAGTTATCAATGCTAAAATAAAAATTACATGACTATTCCGATGCCTCAATCTCTGCACTTGTGACGGCTAGCTGCTTAGATTTAAGAATCCGAGATTTAATTCCCCTCTCGCACTCCCCCACATCATTGTGCTGGTTGCCCTCCCCTCCCTCCTTCCCTGCATCAGACCAGCTTTTCCACCTGTGCCTAAGTGAACAGGACCATGGTTAACAAAAATATCATTAGTTGTTTGGTCTTGCCCTCACCGGCAAGTTGATGAATCTTTTTCCCCAGAAAACCGTTCCCTGTGTATCAGTATTTCCCTACGGTTTGGGAAGGCAATTGCCACTCTGGCTCTTCGAGCCCTAATTTACCCTGTTGTTTTTTTCAGTACTCCGCCCCCAGGATGGCAGCATGATCGGCCGTCTGCAAGAACGTTGTCTCTGTCAAAATAACCCAATAGTTTTGTCATGACCTCTACTTCCAGAGTTTTTTCTCATAAAGAGGAGGCTGGAAATGGTTGGAAAATTAACCAGAGTCATAGACTATGTTTTCCTTTTTCAATGGGGAATAGCTAGAGCTTCCCTCTGTTGACTTGGAAATATTCCTTTTTGTAGGAAAGCATTTATAATAAGTGAGAGCTCATCCACCAAGATTGAAATATAATATTTTATACATTACACTGGATAAGACTCTAAAGAGGATAACTATGTTTTTAATCCACGGACCTTTCAATAACAGCTTGAGCTGATAAATATTCAAAAAAGGTCAAACTTAAGAGGGTGCTAATTGAAGCTAGTACAGACAAATCATTAACTGAGCTGTGATTGAATAGCGCAGTGAGATGATCCTATTCTTAAACAAAGAAGCCAGAGACCTCTAGTGCTTCTCTTGACGTCACACTTCTCTTATTAACTCAAAAAGACCTGATGTAAAACAATGGTTACGTGAGTGCAACATTGGTCTCCTACAACATTACAACAAGAGTAAACCGTCAGGAGGCTGAGATGTAACTATGAAAGTTTTGGACGAATGGTAGCTAGTTTCAAAATGTTCTGAACATCATTTGAATAAATGCGTGGGGGGCATACTTTAACGTTCTTTCCCAACTGACGAAGGTCAGGTAATGAAAACATGATCTGAGAAGGACATAGGAAAAAGCATATGGCGGTCTCTCGCAATACTTTTACACATTTGTTTGATGGTATGTCTCAACAAAAATGCGCTCCAATGTGGTTGGGAACCTAAATGCGTGGCCTAAACCCTAATAAGTCTAGCAGTCCTGAGCCGTGGCATGGTCTTGACCGCACAAATGCAAGTTAAAATCACCTAAAAGTACATTTTTAGCAGAGATTTACTGCAGTTCCTCACAAAGTGCTTGAAGAATGAGACCAAAATAGGACATCATTTTAGGGGACTGATAAAGAACTGTTATTAGTGCATACAAAACAATACCAGGAGTCACTTTCAGTGTTAGATGTTCAAATGTTCAAAGGTGGAATATCTGTGTGTTTGAACAACTGAACCATTGAATACGTTACTGTGATGCATTAGATGCATCCCTGTACCCCTAGTGTATGTTTTTGGGCACCTGTGTGTGGCCCACAGAGCAGGGTATCGGGTATCGGCTGGCAGCAGCTCCATGCTGAATTTGACAGGTGCTCCGAGTGTTCTCCATTTTGGGATACCCATGCCCTGCCATAGGAATCAGTGGATTCCTGATAAGAGATTAGATGGCCCCCTGGCCTCTTGGTTTCTATTACCTGTTGCCTTGTTTTCCCAAAGTCCTGGGAAGCCTTGACTCTGTCCCTTCCCCTGTCTGGCTGTTGGGTGGAAGAACCATATATGGCATTGTGGGGAAGTCCTGACAGCTTGAGACTTGATTGCTCATCCTTCGTTACCCTATTGAGAAACTTGGCTGGGGTGCTCTGTGCTTCTACTGTGCCATATAGAGGGCAGGGGTACAGAGACACCCCTCCAGTCTTTACAGTTATACTGAATAAAAGCTACCACTCATTCCTGCGTCACCCATGCAATTCCATTAAAATGCTGAAAATGTAGCAGATACGATGTAATGACTTGTGGTTACAAGGGTTCGCAAAAGTGTTTGCAAGCTCTTTGGCACTGAAAGAATTGCCCTTGTGTGCCTCTTACGGTATCACACAGTATAGGTATAGGTATTGCTGCATTTTCAGTTGTCTGTGGGTGTTCTCGGTTTGTCTCTCAGGGCTGCCTCTGGGCATGGGCACAAAATCTATAAATGGGTCACCACTAATATTATCCACAGATGGGACACCTACTCACTATCAGACAAACACAAATATATCAAACACAGTCCATACATTTCTTAGATACTGGACGTCATCTGGTCATCAACCCCTCTACCAAATCTCCCATAACTTCTCAAAATATTTTATAGCACAAAAAACATATAATTGTATTAAGTTATTACAAATCGTTCAAAACATGCATATTATTTGCATAATTGTAGAAACATATCTCCACTCATCTGCAGTAAAGTGTAACAATATAAGCAACTCTAAAAAGTGCACGTCCTTTAAAGTGCAAAACAAACACATGTATCTCATCTAGTTTTCATGGTGGAACATGGATAATTTGGCCAGATTCCTAAAAAACCTTAAGTTAATTTCTGTATTTAAACAGAATAATCGTATTGCTGACTCACATAGAATGTTTTTACAAACTCTTGCATTTATCTGCCTTAACAATTTCTACACCACAACATACACTTCATAATTTAGAGGCCCATGTGAGTGAGTTCATTGTATTGTCACTTGATGTGCAATGTTTGTAGATGTCAATTCTGCATGGTGTTGAGATTGATGCCCTTGAGTGGATGCTCTTACGGCATGGACATTTACAGGCTCACACAATCTTCACAGTAGAACTTATCAAAATTATTTTTTACAATCATTTCTTCACATTTAACAGCACATTTTACCTTCTAGTAACAGGTACATAAATGGGTTCAGCGATGGCCCCAGTTTATGCCAATATCTTCATGAATCATTTTGAAACCACATACATTCTAAATAATCAATTATAGTGCCTTAAGGTGTCTTAAAGTGTTCCATTGGAGGAGATACATTGATGATCTTTTGGGGGTGTGGAGTGGCACTTAACTGGAACTATTACGGTTTGTGGAATCATTGAGCAATATTCATTCTCGGATAAAATTCGCATTGGAGATAGCTGAACCTGAGCTGCACTTTTTGGTTGTGAAAGTGACATTGGTGAACAACACATTTAACACAACAGTATATAGAAAGCCTACTGATGTTAATGCTACCATGAGCTATCATCCACAACCCCTTAAGAATAGCCTACCATACAGTCAGCTCCTTGGGCTAGACAAGAGGATTTTCCATTCATCCACACCATAACGTTTTCCTGACAAAGCTATCATATAACACAGATCATCAGGAAGAATTGGAGGTTTACCCAATTAGATCCATTACAGCAGAGACCTTTCCATAAACCTCCAATGATAACGTATAAGAGTGGCTGGAATTATAGGGATCAGCTTGCCAGAGCAGAGAGACCCAAACAAGACACACAAGGGGTTTTAACTAAACCAAAGGTTGGCATATTCCCATGCCTGAAATGCCAACATTGTAACAGTATATTCAGAGGAGACTCCGGGTATGATTCTGAGGTGCGTGTTGTAATGGAAATGCGCTGTGTCTGAGTTCAAAGTGCCTTTTCAATGAACACATGTATTCTGATGTAATACAGGAGTGGAGGCAATAAACAAAGTCCACCACTCCTGCAAAGCCTTCATTTATGGCCTGGCAACAGCCTTGCCAAAGAACTCACATGTAAGAGGCTGGCAAGGACTGTATTCAGAGGCCAGAACACCCTTCCTGCACCAGCCTAAAGAGGCATTCATCAATGGTACCCTGGGAGGTGCCGTTCAACTTCACAGCACACTTTTTCCCATTACAAACATAGCATTTCTCAAACTGCAGCACCACTTTTGTAGTTTAATGAAAGTTTAGGAAACGTTCTTAAATTCGAAAAGAGGCACTTTTTTCAGAAATGCTCGCAGTGGCACTGTAGCACATGTTTCCCCCACAATGTGTGATTTTAGCAGCTTTTGCTGCTCGAAAGCACCACATTTGCCTGCAATATTCACATCCATCTCAGAAAGATGATGTTGGAAACTGAAGGGGAGAATCTGGGCTTTCCTCGGTATATCAGGCCCTCAGTTAGAGACCCAGATACTGGGCAAAAAATTGCATTTCATCATTCTGTCACATGACACATGGAATGTGATTTATGGTATCTGTTGCACATGTGGGAAATATTATGTGGCACAGACTATGAATGAACGCTGGACAGAGCATAAATCCACCATTCATACACGTAATGGGAAATCACCAGTTCATGGGCACTTCCAAGAAAGGAATCACAATATCTCACAAATGAAATTCGGTATGCTGGTAGTGACACACTCCTCACCCAGTGGTCGAAGTGTACGAAAAGAAGTAGTGGAACTATGTTCCCTGCTGGCCTACCCCTGATCCCCACAAATCCCATTGCCACAACCCCTCCCACACACAATACACCCCCCACCCCGGCTGTTTAAGGGAACGTTCAGTGTAGTGCACTGAAAGTGAAGGTTTCAACTTCTTCCTACACTTTTATTTTAAAACAAAACCATTCCAGAACGGTTACTTTTTAAAATAAAAGTATAGGAACTCTACAAGGTCATTTTAAAAAGTATAGGAGCACCGCTCCCAACCGCTCCCGCTCACTTCGCCCACTGTCCTTACCAAGAGGTGGAGATATTAATAGAAAGCTGTCTCACAGGGATATTTTTGGGATCCACTGTTTGGACTCCTTGAACCCTCTTGGGATGAATGGAGACTTTTACCTGGTTGTGTACCACTGAATGTATTCTTAAAGTGTTTTCTGGGTGTGTTGTAAGTGCGCTATTTTACATTTTTACTGTGAGTGCTCTACAGCTCAGACCACAGCGTACTATGATTTAGACTATTTGGAGAACTATAACCATCATCTTTGTAACCAGAAGATTCTTTAATCTTCAAATTGTTAATGCACATAATAGTCACTTGATATGAATTATACAACTGTTTGGAGTCACACAATATAGTTTCTTGTAGATATGTGCTTATTATTTCAAACAATCAGATGTTTGCGATTATTTTTGCTATTTCTCTTGTGAAACTGTTGCCTGGGTGTGAACAATATCAATGATCTTATTAAAGATCTTCATATATTCAAATTGATTCTTGCACAATAGCGAGTTTCAATGCATTTTAATGCCTATGATTTTTCACTTAATGATGTGCCTAATATTATCAATGTTACCTCTTGAATGCGATAATATACTTGAATGTGAACCGCAATAACACTTTCATTGAAGATTCTTTGACATTATAAATGGATAGATGCTTTTTGTGAAACATGTACTTGAGTGTTAGTATTTTGTTAGAAGCTCTTAAACACAATGCTTACTTACTAAGCAATAATCCCAGAGCAGAGGATGTATATCCACTTCAGGTACACCCCCAGGGCCCATAGTTACAGACATGAGCGAAGTGAGGCCCTTAACCAAGGCCCAGGGGCATTACTTGAAGTGGTACTAATGCCCCCCCTCCGAGGGACTTATTGCTATTAGTAACCCGGCCCATAAGACCGAGGAACTAAAAGCATTTTTGTTTTTGCTCTGAAACGCTCCAGCATTTCGGACAGAAAACAAAAGTTTAAAAAATGAACGTTGGGGACGGGAAAAAGAAGTCCGTTTTCCATTTCCATGGTGGCCATTGAAAAAAGTAAACAAAAAAATGGCCACCATAGAAACGGGAGACGGGACTACATGTAGTCCCTTCTCTCTTTCCATTGCATCCATTAAAAAATATAAATAAAAAAATGACTCCCATTCAAAGGAGAGAAGGCACTACGTATAGTCCCTTACTTCCTTTCCATGATGGCCTGACGCAGATTGGGAGCAGAGGCGCTGCGGACAAAGTGTTCCCAGCGCGTTCACTCCTGTAATGGACTATAAAGAAGGTAAGTGGGGGTTGGGGTGGGGAGGGAATTCTGTGGATGGGGGGCAGAGGGAGGGAAGAGCAGTAGGGGGACCACACTTACCTCGTTCCCCGGTGGGGCAAGATGGCGGCCTCCAGCTGTGAGGCAGCTTGGAGCCGGGGGATTACTGCTGGTAATTCCCCTGTTCCCTGCCTTCGTATTGGCTGAGAGGCTGCCATCCCCCCCGCCGGGAACAAATGTTCAAAAGTGACTGCTACTTAGTTATCATTGTGTACCAATTCAAAGCATGGCACTTATATATGAAACAAAAGGAGATTAATTTGCATTGTATACCCTTGAATCTCCTACATGCATTAGCCTCTAGGGTGTATGACATAGATATAACATCACATGCTCCAAGATGGCGCTGGATTTAAAAATGTTGGAATCCAAGATTGTGCTCACAGAATGTCACGTGATATTACGTACACTTGATTTCATCCACATGATTCCTATAAGAAGAGTGGCCATGTTTTTGCCACATGTATTGTGCTGTACAAGAGTTTATGTGAGATTCTGCTGTAAATAAAACCTGATTCTTGAGAGATAGATAAAGGAATTTGAGGTTTTTACGCTCAAAATTTTACGTTCTACAACTTTTATTTATGTGGACAACTACACAATAGAGAACTTTTCTCTCTTTTTGTATATTTAGGTCTACTCATAATCAATCACTTCTTCTGATGTCAGCCTAATTGAGAAGGTAGGATTTCTAATTGATCACCAGCATATGTCAATAACCACATGTAAGTTGGACCTTTGTGGTTATCTGATACAGCCTCTTGTGTTGGATTTCTGGATCTGAACTTGGCGAACATTTAAGAGTAGCATTATCTTACTGTGAACTCTTGGGTTGGCTTTAGAATGGCTCCTATAGCTGAGTCGGAACCCTATATCTGAACAATAAAGCTGTGTTCGGTTCACAGAGGATTGGAGCCTATGTAAAGGATTTCTTTAAAGTTCTGAAATCCTCTTGAGCAAGAGTAGAGCTTTAGAACTTGTTTACCTTCTTTGTTAA
The DNA here is from genome assembly GCF_040938575.1 of Ambystoma mexicanum. Lineage (NCBI taxonomy): Eukaryota > Metazoa > Chordata > Amphibia > Caudata > Ambystomatidae > Ambystoma > Ambystoma mexicanum. The sequence goes on along the minus strand of NC_090928.1, from coordinate 920,536,721 downwards.
GTTGGTAATCAGTTGAACAATTCACAGAAATTTGGGAGAAATGTACTACAGAAATTTGCTAGACCAAGATGGTGTTGTATATCTTACACTGTTTGAGGCATTGGCCATTCCAGGATAGACAATAATTTTCTAGAGTTCATAGCACTTTCCGTTTGTCAGGCAACACCCTTTGCCATGACAAGTCCTCGCCTATTTGGCACAGTGGCAGTTTCAATTGCGTTTACAAGACAGCAGCATTAGGAACTACACTTCCCAGAGGGCCGCGTGCCACATGTTGCGTCATCGCTAGTGATGCGCCTTTCAAGAAGGAAATTCAGCATGCTTGTTTCTGCAGCACTGCACTTACCAAGATTTTCCAAGAGACACTAGATGGAGTTTCCTCGTGTTTTGCTGCAATCTCTGCGTCTTGGTAACTGACATTTTGCCTGTGCCTGGATCTTTTTGCTGATTAGCTTCTCGGTATCTGATCATTGGAACACTGTGCTTGACCCTCTGTTTGTCTCTGGATTGCCTTAATCATCGTACCTTGGTACCAGTGCTTGGAACTGTGTATCTGACACTCAGTCAGTCCTTGTTTTTGTTGTGGCCTAAAGCATGGGTTCTCTTGGGAATTGCATCTTGGTGTCTGTCCTTTGGAGTCTTTGTCCATGTTCTGTTTTGTGTATGTTTCTCTGGAACTACAGTTTGGATTGCCTTCTCTGCTCTTCCTCACACCCTGACTACTCAAGGATTGTGGAACAGAATCATCGGTTTATCTTCTGACCGTCTTTAGGCGTATACACAACTGCTGGTTTCCCTGATTGTTAGTTCTCTATTTTCTAAAGGTGTCCTTGTGCCATCAGGGTGAGGTCCCCATGAATTGTGAAACTTGTTGCTCGGGTTTTCATTCATGGCAACTCCATCAATAAATCCCTGATCTATGCACTTCCATCCTTTGTACTGACATCATTGGTAGGAGAATCAACATCTTAATCAGGAGGAAAGCAGGTAAGGTGGTGAACTCGGAGAGGGTGGGGGGTGCGGGGTGTGTGGGGCTTGTGTTATTCTGTACTTTACCTTTGTCTCTCATTTCCTTCAACCTATGTGCTTACCTTACATGGAGTGTGTTGGTACCCTATATCCAGTGACCATTTCTGAACATTCCTGGATCCTGGTTTCCACTTTTTGCCTAATAATCCAGAGAGAGCAGTGCACTATTGTTTTCTCTCTTCTCTGGTATATCAGGAGAAAGGTCTCAGTGTTTAAGGAAGGGGTCATTTTCATAAAACACCCATTGGTTGTTTCACTAGTGTGACACCTTTTAGAAACGATGTGGATGCAGGTTCATTTATGTTCCCTAATCCCTAATCTTTTAATACTGGAATTCTTTAATGTAGTAGTATGAATATACCATTAGTCCTTAATAGCACAAATAACCGTTTTCCTTTTCAGCTAGCATGTACAGACTTACTGCAATGCTCGATTCACTAACGTATAGCATTATACTTGGTTTCCCCAAAAAGTTCTCAGTTATTGTTTGCATTGTTTGATCCCAACATGAAAACTGTTGAGTCATTCCTTGTAGCAGGGAAACACCATTGGTGTCACGTGATGTGGACTGATGTGGACTTGGCACTTATACAGGAACTGATGGAAAAATACTTATTCTTGTGAGGTGTGGAATTGGCAATGTTTATCATCTTTCAGATGGTAGCCATCTAGAATTAACTGGGACATGTGACCAACAAGAACAATATATCTGTCTCAATGACAGGAATACCAGTCCCTCAACATGGACTGGACAGGGGAAGGAAGCCTCCTCCCTGGGATGGATTCGTAACTGTGTTTAATTTCTTGAAGGAATTTCTGTGGTTACAGTTAGGTCACAAGGGCTCGGCCTATAAAGGTGGACGTCTGGTGGGTGGGGCAGGTTGTCACAGGATTGTTCCAGTAGAGTAAACAGAACGACAAAATAAGTGTCTGTGCCCTTGCTACTTTCTGAGGATTTTGAATCCTTGAGCTGTTTCTATGACCATTTGGCTCTGAAACTCGAACTTATGAGCTTCGAGGGAGCACCACCGATTTAAGGATCGCTTTCTCCCAAGCTGCTAAAGCTGAGTGGTAATGAGTCTTGTTGAAAAATTCAGGGGGGTGGCTGAGAGGAAGCTGACAATGAACGGTGGTCTTCAAAGCCACACAGAGAACTGATTGTTGATAAAGTAGTGCAAACAAGTGCAGTGGCATAAGTATTGTATCTGGGTAAGAAAATTAGAATAATTACAGTGCCGTTTTTGGTCTATATTGTCATGAGAATAATCAATTTTCTGAAACACGCCCTCGGGTTATCTGTTGTTTCTGGAATTGAAATTAGGCCAGTGGTAATGAGTGGGGGTTCATTGTTAATTTTGTTCCTTTTCAGGGACAGTTAGAAAAGTTTTAATCCCTTTTTTTCCACCATTGCGAGTTTGTATGGATGTATGAATATCCAAACTCTCTCACACTCTTTCTAGCTCCTGGAAGGGATTTTGGAGAAGGGGGGTCATTCTGCTAAATAAACTGACCACACACACCACTATCAACTTTCAGAAAAATGTGCCCTGAGTTTATCTTCCCATCTGCTTTTATCGTGCAGACCACAAACAGAAATCTGCAAGCACAGGCAAAAGTACATTTCATCACAGTATCCCTTTTATTTCAAAATTCGTATGCCTACAAACAACTTTAAAGTTGGAGGTAAATAAGTCATTTTGTATAATCGGTTATATATTTATATATATTTTTTCCAAATAACTTTATTACAAACGTCTTTAAAAAATAGATCCAATCACATTAAATCCAATGGGAATAATGCACGTTTAACATCATTTATCTTAATAAATTCAACTTTCTGTATCCTATTACAATGAATTCATTACAGTTTCTGCACTTGATCTAAATAGAATGCTAAGGCAAAAGTCACTTTTCTGTTGTTTCCTTCCATGAAGCGGCTCCCCCATTCTTCCGCACATGTCGACACTCCCTGCAGTATGCATACACCAAGGTGCTTTGTTCACAGCCATATCAAAGCAGAACAGAACAAGGTCAAGTGTTTTAGAGTATCTTTTGCCCTTTTACAGAATCGACATCTCACTTCATCACGCACATGGGTCTTCAGCACAGATATTCTCTCTTTGGCATCAAAGAGGTTCAGCCGAAACTTCAAGTATAGTACGCTGTGATGTTTAGATGGACATTTTTCCAGGTAGTTCGGTAACTTATTATACCCTCTACTTTCTGCTGCAGCATTTTGCATCAATCTGTGCTGTTGGCGCTGTTCGATGGTGTCCATCCAATCCTGTTTACACAGGTTTTTTTTCACTGCATTTGGGTTAGCTTGTACGGTGTCATTGCCCGTGTTTAGTTGTTTTAAAAGATTTTCACATTTTTCTGTCCACTTATTGAGAATTTTTCATTTTTCACCCATCTTGAGCTATACAGAATCTCAAATTAGAGGGAGTGGGTCAACTGCAGTCATTTTACGGCATAGAGCAAGCATATTCCATATCACTCTAGCATTTATAGAAATTAGTCCCAGCTCTTACCAAATGCAAACCGATGGAGTTCCCTTGGATAGCCATAGGACTTTACTCCAGAAGCAATTTTCAAATGTGCCCCACAAGGTGGCCAGACATCCGAAGGCACATTCTGCTCCATACATTAACGCTGGCACCACCTTTGCTTTATAAAACTCTATCACTGGTTTTAGTGAGAATTTACAGTATGTTTTATTTATCAAGGCACCTTGTGCTGCAAATTGTTTACATTTTGCTTTGTTTTTCAAGACCCATGGAGCATCACTGATGTTACTATTTATTGTCATGCCTAGGTATTCCGCCTGGTTAATGCATTTCCGTATTTCTTTCCCCAATTTCCACTGTCAAGATTTTTTAAGCAAGCTTTCTTTCCTTTGAGACTTTGAAGTATGAGAATCTCTGATTTCGCCTGGTTCACCTTTAGCCCATTCACTTCTACATACTTGTCCAGCGCCATCAACTTCCGTTGTAACCCAATGGGAGTTACATCGAACAAGACTAAATTGTCTGCATATAATATCCAACCCAAATGAGTTCCATTAATTTTGGGTGGAAATGCAGGCACACTTCCCAAGGTTTCTCCTAAATCAAAAATTAACATGTTGAACAATAGAGACGCTTATGGGCTACCTTGGTTATCGCCCCTATATGTTCTTATTGTGGCGGATAGCGTTCCTTCTTGATCTAATCTGATTCTTATCTCAGTATTTGCGTGCAGGGCCTCAATTGCCAGAATCAGACTCTATGGGCATTTCCGTTGTTTTAGCTTCTCTGTCTACGCTATCAAAAGCGTGGGCTAGATCAATGAATGCAAGGTAGATTTTACTTCCTTGTGTTATGGCCTCCATTTTTAGTACATTGATCAGAAATAGATTTAAACCACAGCCCATGCCCTTGACAAAGCCAGTTTGCCTTCGATCAAATGTTGTTATTTTGGTCCAGTGAGTCAGTTGGTGTTGCAATTGAGTTGCAAAGATTTGCACATCAAGGAGAGCAATTGATCGATAGTTGTTGGATTCTGTTCTTATTCCCTTCTTAAATATAGGAACAACAATTGTACTCATCCAAGATGTTGAATTTTTCCGTTCATACAACATGATTTAAAATAATATAACCGGTTATCTAAGACAACCTCGACTGCCTTTGGTTCACAGAGCACTGAAAAAATGATGACTATTTACGCAGGGAAGTTTATAGGCCTTATCTTGTGTGCTGACAAACAAGGCCTGCCAGTATTTCAGAACCAACCTTCCATGATTTCATTCCCCAATGTTTGTAATTTTCTAATGTAGATGTCTGTCTTCTGTATAGACACCTTTTCCCAAATGCAAGCACATGTCTCAGCTTAGAAGCAAGCAGCTAAAAATGGCAGAGTATAATTAAAATGGCAACTATACAATTGTACATGTGACGTGGTCCCAAGGAGGCCTCAGGAATTTAGTCAAGGAATTCTTGTATATTTGGGAGGAGCCCTAAAATTCTGCAGAGGAGTTGTAAACAAGTAATCCATTGCTAAAAAAAAACCCATGGCATGACATGAATCAGCTCATGAGGATAAAAAAGTCAGACAGAAGCTTAATTACCAAGGCCAATGGCCGGTCATTGATCAAGAAAGAGGTACTCCACTAGAGCAGGCCAGGAATAGACTGTTAGCAGCAATTCCCAAAGTGCGCCCTCTGGGAAACAAATTGGGGAAGATACATAACTGCAAGCAGAGCAAAAGGATGTCGGTAGCCGATTATTTGGACAAAATGAAAATCGTATTCACACAACTTTCAGGTATGATAAAACCGGAAGAGACTGCAGAGGAGGAACTACAACCTAAACTCTAGCTGAATTCCAAAATGATTTCTATATGGTGGCATACTATATCCCTCTCTGAGCTACTGGCAGTGGCAAATCAATGTGCCAGGAACAAAAGAACCTGAAAGAATTGAAAGCAAGTGTATGGCCATACAATTGTAAATTCTCCGTGACCAGGCCCCACAAGGGTCTGTGGGAGTTTATAGAGGAGGGGAAAGTTGGAAGGGTCGAGGAAGAGGTAAAGTTGTCCCACTGGAGAAACAGCAGGGGAGGTGCCTAATCCCACAGCCTGTAATTATTGCGAACAGGCCTGCCAATGGAAAGACTGTTGTGTTGTGTGCCATGTTTGAAAATGGCAGTAATTCCACTGCGCAACATGGCGGTAAAGGCAATTCTGCTGATTATTGGTGGAATTACTGCCACAAGATTGGATTTTGGCAGAAATTCCGCTCAGCAGAATTACCGTTAACGCTATTGTGTGCGTGCACCTGCCATGTTGGAACACAGCAGTAATTCCTCTGCACAAACTAGAGGTAACAGTAATTCCACTGATAATTGGTGCAATTACTGCCACAAGCATTCATTTTGGCAGATATTCCGCTGAGCGAAATTACCATTAACGCTATTGTGTGCGTGCTTCCGTCATGTTGGAAAACAGCAGTAATTCCACTGCACAACATGGCAGTAAGAGTAATTCCACTGCCGATTCAGGCCAGGACTCGTAATGAGACCCATAGGTCCCAAAGCAGGGTCAGACAAAAAATACAGTAAAATACACCCCTCTTATGCCTCCTTGATTGTCCAGGGATTTCCTGTCTTAAAATCAGTGGTTTCATTCCATTTTCATTTTTGAACTTTCAGTTCAGCTCTTACGTCTATGCAAAACCATAGCAGCATAACTCTGAACAAAAAATTGTAATGGGAGACAAAGCCCATTTTTCAAAAAACTCTTTGCCCCCAGTTTGACATCATGAAAAATTGTGTAACCCCATAACTCCACCCCATAAAGTGAAGATGGTTGTGCCTGTAATTTTTAACCGTCAAAGGATTCTAACATAGCTCTCCCACCGAACATCTTAGAAAAGGTTAAGATAGCACCAGCTTGCTATCTTACCACACAGCCGTTGAATTTAATTTGATTATCCGAGGAGCCATTAATGGTCAGACAGACACCCAAATAATCAAAATGTTGAACCTCTCCAATTTCTGTATCATTACATTTGAAAATTATCTTCCGTCAAAATTATCTGTGGCATACCACCACCTTAGTTTTGAATAAGTTAACTTGCATAGCCTGCTCCTCAAAAAAAGTGTCTAAATACTGTGGTTTAGATCATCACTAATCTTTTTACCACCTTCTCTATGAACATCGTAGTCTAGTCTTTGAATCGTCTCCGCGAGGGGTTAATATATAGGGAGAAAAATAAGGTGATAAGACAACCTTGTCTCACTCCAGAGGTACCATCAAAGTTGTCAGTGCTTTCTCCCTCAGTGTAACGCTCACCTGATTCCCGTAGAGGCGCCGGTCTTGACTGGGCGTATACCGTATCTTCAAAGGTGATGTGTAACACACGGCTGGCTCTTTGGGCTGGACCTCTGTGCACTGTATGTCTGACTCGAAGGGTAAGATGCCTGCAGATAGAAAATATGGGATTAAGGAACTGGGTTATTGAATGTCTCTCTCTTCTTCCCTTTCTCTTCTCCTGTAGAACCCCAAAGGTTAACGCTCTCACCTTAGGTAAGTGAACGCCGTGCTCTCCATCTGCCTCGGGGCAGGGTGCTGTAACTAGTTTCTTCACTGGATAAGGGGAGCAGGCCTCTTGACTTCAGAGGACTGCTGTCCGTCGTTTACTGCATGAACGGTAAGTTTCGAGTAATTCTAATGTCTTTAAAGTCTTTAGTAATGATGTCTCTTGTTTTGCAGGGTTCCGGCGATGGCGGATGACGGGCTGAAGTGAGTTGAAGATGGAGCCCGTGTGATGAATAGAAGCGCCTGGAAGCACATAAGTAAGCGCTTGTTGCCTGCTTCACGATGCGCTCTAACTGTCTTTTTATTTTGCAGGTACAAGTTCGGAGCGGCTGCAGGGTGCCGGAATACCCACTGGGTTAGATGTGGAAAGGAGTAATGGCACGTGAGTATTAAAGTTCCCCAATGTCTTTAAACGCACCTTGTTTTGTCTTTCAGATGCGGGATGCAGCGCCGAAGGCCTCCGGAGCGTGCGAAGAGTTGGTAAGCTTTTGTCTTTCAGATGCAGGAATACAGTGTGAAGACCTCCGGAGCGCACGAAGAGTAGGTAAGCCTTTGTCTTTCAGATGCCGGAATGCAGCGCAAGGCGTTGGTGACAGCCGATGGACCAGGTAAGTGAAGAGCTGTCACTGAAGACCGTAATGCTAACCTGTTCTTTCTTGTCTTTATAGGTGTTGCTGAAGACTGGATTCAGGATGGTAAGCCTTTTTCCTTAGGCCCAGGATCAGATGCAGAAGACACGATGAGCGTTCTGCTGCAGAGGATGCAGAATAACGCAAAGCAAGATTCATCCATCGGGTGTGGTTTAAATAGCCTCCTGTAGTGCTTAGGTGTCTCCTTCCACAGCCACGCCTAGGTAAGAAAAGAGTTCCTGCTTTCCAGAAGAGTTCCAGTGTTCTGAATCTAGGGAGTGGCTCCTGCCCCACCCAACAGGAAAAGTAGTTCCAAACAGAAGAGGATCAGAGGCTCAACTGGCAGGCAAGTAAGCAGCATGGTCTGCTGCAGGTAAGTCCACCCAAGCATTATGAGCCCGGCGCTTCCAGCGCTGGGACTGGGCATATTTATGAGCCTGGTGCCACTGGCGCCAGGACTGGGTCCAAAAGGTCCCAATTGGGACTGGTTGGCACTCGGAACCTGGGTTATGGATCTGCTTCCAAGGGAGTTGGGAAAACCCTGACCTTTTGGAAGCAGAGATCATGACAGTACCCCCCCTCAAGGCCCCTCCCAAACCGGGCTTCTCCGGGGGTTTTGGCTTGTCAGGAAATGTTCGGTGAAATCTTTTGATTAGGCGAGGAGCGTGGACATATTCAGCAGGTTCCCAGGATCTCTCTTGGGGGCCGTAGCCTTTCCAGTCAATTAGGTAAAATAGTTTAGATTTGGAGATCTTGGAGTCCAGAATGCTTTTGACTTCAAACTCGAGTTCTCCATCAACTAGGATAGGTTTTGGAGATTTAGTTAGTCGGGTTTGAGGTTGCACAGGTTTTAATAGAGAGACGTGGAAGACCGGATGTATCTTCATGTGCGGGGGCAAGTCCAACTTGACCGCTACTGGGTTTACTATGGTAGTGATGGAATAGGGACCAAGGTATCTTGGGTTGAATGTGCGTGGCCCTTTTAGAGGTAGATATTTGGTCGATAACCAGACTTGATCCCCTACTTGATATTTAGGGCACTTCCTTCCGATGTTGATCTGCTCCTTTCTTGTATTGTTTTTTAGCCCTTTGAAGGTGAGAAACAGCTTCCTTAAAGGCTTGGGTGATTGTAGAATGCAGGTAGTCTACTGCTGGTGTTTCAAGATCTTGGAGGGGATCCAACTCCGAGGTTTGAGGGTGACTGCCGTACAAAAGAAAAAACGGGGTTTTCCCAGTTCCCGAATGGACAGAGTTATTGTAGGCATATTCAGCTATCCAAAGGATGTCTTTCCAAGTTTTTTCAGTTTGTTGCAGCATGCAGCGTAAATACTGTTCCAGAGTTTGATTGGTCCTCTCGGTTTGTCCGTCGGTCTGAGGGTGGTGACTGGTCGATAGTCTCACATCAATTTGAGCCGACCGACAGCAACTTCGCCAAAAATGAGAAATAAATTGACTACCTCGATCCGAAATTAGAACCGAAGGAAAACCGTGCAGTCGGACGATGTTTTCGAGAAATTCTCGGGCCAGAGTTGCTGCTGTTGGCAAGCCTTTGAGCGGAATGAAATGCGCCATCTTGGAGAATAAGTCCACGATTACTAGAATCGTATTGTATCCGGAGCATGGAGGTAGATCGGTGATGAAGTCCATAGAAAGCGTATGCCAAGGGCGAGGTGGGATGTCAATAGGGCGTAAGAGGCCTGCTGGTCTTTCCTTTTGACTCTTGCTTTGGGCGCATACTCCACAGGACATTATAAAGTCTCTGATATCTTTTTTCCAAGACGGCCACCAGAAGTAGCGCTTGATCTTTTCTGAGGTCTTGGCCATACCGGGATGTCCTTCCATTAAAGAATCGTGAAAACAAGAGATTACGTTTTTCTGTAAATCTGTGCTGGGTAGGTATAATCGTTCTTGGAAATACAATAAGTTGTCCTTTACTGCAAAGTCCTTTCCCTCCAGATGCCAATTCTGTATGTCTGCTGGAGTTACAAGTTGCCTGGCTTTATCCTTAACTTCCTCTATGGATTCTGTGGCGATTACACCCAGAATTCTTTGTTCGGGAATGATTGGTACAGGTTTAGGGTTGATCAAGTGTTCTTCCACTCTCATCCGAGAAAGGGCATCAGCTTTACCATTCTTTGTACCAGGTCGATAGGTAATTATGAAGTCAAACTCAGCAAAGAATAATGCCCAACGGAGTTGTCTAGAGGATTGGGCTTTTGCGGTTTTCAAATATTGCAGGTTTCGGTGATCCGTAATCACAGTAACGGTGTGTCGGGCCCCCAGCAGATAATGCCGCCAAGCCTTAAAGGCAGACTTGATAGCCAGAAGTTCCTTGTCAGTAATCGTGTAATTGATTTCAGGAGGCGAGAATTTGCGGGACCAAAATGCCACGGGATGCAACTGATTGGTTACCGGGTCCTTTTGTGATAGAACTGCCCCCATGGCAAGGCTTGAAGCATCAGTTTCCACGATGTAGGGGAGTTCGGGCGAGGGTGTTTTAAGATTGGTGCAGAGATAAATTTAGTCTTCAAATCCTGGAAAGCTTGTTCCGCCTCGGTAGACCATTCAAAACGTTTGTTTTTCTTTAACAAGGCAGTGATGGGCTGGACTATTCGAGAGAATTCGGGGATAAACCTGCGGTAAAAGTTAGCGAAGCCTAACATGCTTTGCACACCTTTTACGGAGGATGGTGATGGCCATTTGAGAACTGCATCGACCTTCTTTGAATCCATACGCACTCCGCCAGGTGATAATATGAATCCCAAGAATTCAAGTTCAGTCACGTTGAAAACACATTTTTCCAACTTAGCGAAAAGTTTGTGTTGACGCAATCTTTCGAGGACCATTTTCACGTGTTTCCGATGTTCAGATTCCGATGAAGACTAAACGAGGATGTCGTCAATGTAAACAACAACACACACATCTATGAGCTCTCTGAGGACATCGTTCATAAAATATTGAAAGGCGGCCGGGGCATTGCAAAGTCCGAAGGGCATGACCTGATATTCAAATAGCCCATACTTGGTGCGGAAGGCCGTCTTCCATTCATCGCCCTCTTTTACTCGTACCAAGTGGTAAGCTCCTCTAAGATCCAGCTTTGTATATATGCATGCTTTTCTGACTTGGTCCAGGAGTTCAGGGATCAAAGGAAACGGATATCTATTCTTAACGGTGATCTGGTTCAGGGAGCGATAATCTATACAAGTTCTAAAGTCTCCTTCCTTTTTTGGAACGAAGAACAAAGCTGAAGAAGCAGGGGACTTGGAAGGACGAATAAACCCATTTGCCAGGTATTGATCCAGGTATTGTCGAAGGTGAAGGTTCTCAGGCTCGGTGAGGGCATACATTCTACTACAAGGAGGAGTAGATCCAGGTATCAGGTCTATCTGGCAGTCATAAAACCTATGAGGAGGTAGAGAGTTAGCCTGATCCTTCCGGAAAACATCTTGGTATTCTAGGTATTCAGGAGGTAACTGGGGAGTCTCTGAAGAAATTGCTGCCAGTGCAACACCAGGTGGAGGGTGACAAGTAGAGACACATTCTGGAAACTGGACCGTTCTTGCTCGCCAATCAATCAGAGGATTGTGTTTCTCTAACCAAGGTATTCCTAGAATAATCTGAAACTGAGGGGCCTTGATCACATCGAACACGATCTTCTCATGGTGTCCATCTTGACTTACTAGCGTCACCTCTTGAGTGGTATGCGTTACTGGCCCGGAGGCTATCTCCGTACCATCCACCGTAGTAATGACGTCCTTTACAGCCTTGGGACAAAGAGTTAGATTCATCCTCAAAACCATTTCATGATCCACATAATTGCCGATGGCACCGCTGTCGACGTAAGCTTCAATTGCATGTAATCGATCCGGATTATCAGGGCTAATGAGGACCATAGGTATCACGAAATGCGAGGTCACGGAACTGGTTTTCACGCTCGGCAAGAGGACCTCTATTCTTGTCGGGCGAGGTCGTTTCCCTGCTCAGAGTTTGTAACTTTGGTAACTGCAGCTCCTACTGCCTTCTTGGCAGGTTTCACCGGACAGTCTCGAAGAAAGTGCCCTGCGTTTCCGCAATAGAGGCATAATTGCAACTGTTTTTTCCTTTCCCGCTCCTTTTGTGTTAGAGGACCTTTCAGACCCCCTATTTGCATGGGTTCCCCGGAGTCTACTCCTTTGGAAGGAGTTGGCGGTTTGGAAAATACTCGAGCATCAAACTTGGAACGATCGGCCTTCCTGTTCTGCAGTCTGTGATCTATTTGAACGACTAAGTCTATATAGTCCGAACAATCTTGTGGGGGATTCACTACTTGGGCTAACACATCTTTGAGCTCTCCACGTAGACCTCTATAAAACAGCGTAATCCTTTTGTCCTCAGGCCATTGAGTTTCCACTATCAGTCTGTTGAAAGACGCAATATAAGCCAAAAGGTCTTGATTACCTTGTCGCAACGAAAGAAGCTCATTGTCCAAGGCCTGCCCCTGTGAATGTCTTGCGAACAGTTTTTCCATACTGAGCTGAAAAGCTTGAAAATCATGGAGGACCGGATCATCTTGATTTACTAGAGGGATCGACCAGTCTGCCGCATTGCCACTAAGGTACGAAAGCACGAAAGCTACTTTAGCTTGATCAGTTGGAAAGGCTGCTGGCCGGCATAAGAAATGCAACCGGCACTGATTGATAAATACTGCAAACCTCTTTGGGTCACCAGAAAATCGTTCGGGCGGAGCCAGAGGTACATTCCCAGGTAGGTTGATCTGCACTGGATTCATAGAGGATGTAGAAGGAAGATTTCCCCCAGATGCGGGTAACGGGACTGTCCGGCTTGTGACTGTAGCAATTGTCTAGCGAGATCATCTGTTCGCTCCTTGGAAATAATCAGTTCCCTTCTTAGAGCGTTCGTTTCCTGACGGGCTGCATGCACTTCTGCCCTTAGTTCCCCAAGTAACTGGGCTAGCTGGTCGGTATCCAAGGTTTCCATAGCGCCTGGACGGGAGTTTTGTGGTAGGCTTTGCGTTCTGTAACGCTCACCTGATTCCCGTAGAGGCGCCGGTCTTGACTGGGCGTATACCGTATCGTCAAAGGTGATGTGTAACACACGGCTGGCTCTTTTGGCTGGACCTCTGTGCACTGTATGTCTGACTCGAAGGGTAAGATGTCTGCAGATAGAAAATATGGGATTAAGGAACTGGGTTATTGAATGTCTCTCTCTTCTTCCCTTTCTCTTCTCCTGTAGAACCCCAAAGGTTAACGCTCTCACCTTAGGTAAGTGAACGCCGTGCTCTCCATCTGCCTCGGGGCAGGGTGCTGTAACCAGTTTCTTCACTGGATAAGGGGAGCAGGCCTCTTGACTTCAGAGGACTGCTGGCCGTCGTTTACTGCACGAACAGTAAGTTTCGAGTAATTCTAATGTCTTTAAAGTCTTTAGTAATGATGTCTCTTGTTTTGCAGGGTTCCGGCGATGGCGGATGACGGGCTGAAGTGAGTTGAAGATGGAGCCCGTGTGATGAATAGAAGCGCCTGGAAGCACATAAGTAAGCGCTTGTTGCCTGCTTCACGATGCGCTCTAACTGTCTTTTTATTTTGCAGGTACAAGTTCGGAGCGGCTGCAGGGTGCCGGAATACCCACTGGGTTAGATGTGGAAAGGAGTAATGGCACGTGAGTATTAAAGTTCCCCAATGTCTTTAAACGCACCTTGTTTTGTCTTTCAGATGCGGGATGCAGCGCCGAAGGCCTCCGGAGCGTGCAAAGAGTTGGTAAGCTTTTGTCTTTCAGATGCAGGAATGCAGTGTGAAGACCTCCGGAGCGCACGAAGAGTAGGTAAGCCTTTGTCTTTCAGATGCCGGAATGCAGCGCGAGGCGTTGGTGACAGCCGATGGACCAGGTAAGTGAAGAGCTGTCACTGAAGACCGTAATGCTAACCTGTTCTTTCTTGTCTTTATAGGTGTTGCTGAAGACTGGATTCAGGATGGTAAGCCTTTTTCCTTAGGCCCAGGATCAGATGCAGAAGACACGATGAGCGTTCTGCTGCAGAGGATGCAGAATAACGCAAAGCAAGATTCATCCATCGGGTGTGGTTTAAATAGCCTCCTGTAGTGCTTAGGTGTCTCCTTCCACAGCCACGCCTAGGTAAGAAAAGAGTTCCTGCTTTCCAGAAGAGTTCCAGTGTTCTGAATCTAGGGAGTGGCTCCTGCCCCACCCAACAGGAAAAGTAGTTCCAAACAGAAGAGGATCAGAGGCTCAACTGGCAGGCAAGTAAGCAGCATGGTCTGCTGCAGGTAAGTCCACCCAAGCATTATGAGCCCGGCGCTTCCAGCGCTGGGACTGGGCATATTTATGAGCCTGGTGCCACTGGCGCCAGGACTGGGTCCAAAAGGTCCCAATTGGGACTGGTTGGCACTCGGAACCTGGGTTATGGATCTGCTTCCAAGGGAGTTGGGAAAACCCTGACCTTTTGGAAGCAGAGATCATGACACTCAGGCCAAATCTCACCATAGCCTTGTAGCCGCTGTATAAGGAGAGTATGGCTCTGAGGATCAGGTTTGGTATAGAAATGCACTCAAGTACCACATAGAGCTTATCTCTGTCAACCCTATCGAATACAGTTTTAAAATTGATAATAAAGTAGATATATAAACATATTCTTTTGGACACAATGTTTTGTTTCAGAGCACACAAAAGAAAACAGAGCTTGACAGTGTCTTAATTCGCTCTCAAACCACCCCACAGGTCTGTTAAAATATGATTCTCTTTTACCCAATCCTCTAAACCAGTGAGCAGACTTTGAAATGTATTTTAGCCATACTATCAATTAATTAAATAGGTCGATAATTTTTGTTAGGAAGGAATATCTCAGAGTGAAATTTTATTTGGTGGAGACTTTTGACAAATATAGGTGCCCGACTTGGCCTGGAAAAGAGATGTTGCAGATTGTGTAAGGGAATTTACAATGAAACGTATTTAATTTGTTATTCCTCTAGACTTACCACATCCAGGGCGTGAGCTATCAGGGCATTGGGTGTTTGCAATCCATTGTTTCCTTGTGCTGCGGGATCCCGTTTATTTATCCCTTAATCAAATTCTGGTCAAATATTAAAGATAGACTGCTTACTGTGGGAGATTTAAGGGGAACTCTGTTGGGGCTGATTGTGCATAATGAATAGTTGGGATTGTGGTTTCTTTTATTGTTTTAATATTGGTGGGATGGTTTTATGTTTATTGTACTGTTCATGTACTTGATTTATTACTCTATGTAAAGCTTATTGTGGGCTGTATTATACTAAATAATTAAAAAAAAAATGAAATGAGTCGAACATTTACTGGTAGTTTCCTGCAACCTTTTTAAAAAATCGGCACAATCTCACCCAAAAGCCAGCTGTTTGGAAGAAGGCCACATTTGTTAATTTCAGTAAAAAAAACATTAAAAAGGGACCCCATCTTAATGGTTCATTTTGAAAGAGATGAACCAGTATTTTGTCAACGTCAGGGGATTTCCCTGCTTTGTGCAAGAGCAACACTGCTCTCATTTCTGGTTCACTAAAAACTAAAGCTACCCTAGAATCAAGATTTAGCTCTACCCATTAATTATCATGTGCAATTTCTTTATCTGCAGTTGAATTTTTATATAAACATTTGAAATGATTGTACCAAACCTCAGAATTACCATTGATATCCTATTTTATCACTACTATTATCACTACTATCGAAACTGTTAGATGCTATCCTCCAGAAGCAACGCTGAAATTGAAATGAAATTCTATTTATACCGCGTTCCACTGACCCTGATGCTTAAAGGCGCCAACAAGCAAACATTTACTGGTCCTTATTGCTTCTCTAAGAGACTGCCAAAGTTTAATAACAGCCATACTCAACGTATCCAACATCATCTTGCATTCCTTGCCTAATGAAGGAGCATTGCTTACATTGGTATTGTCATGTACAGCTAATTTCACTTCCACATTTAATTTGGCCAATTTGCATTCTTCATCATACCAATTTCACCATCTATGTCTTACTCTTTTAATTGTTGTATTACAAGTAGCAAAGGGGACAATCAACATTTTGACATCGTCATACGTTGAATTGATATTGACATCATTCTGCATCAGTTGGTACCCAATTAGAATATATAGCTGGAAACATTTTTCCTAGGTCCAAATTGGTGTCAGAGTTTGGTACCCGCCACGGTCTCTCAGGGATTGCTGGTGCAGATGAATGCCAACAACCGCCTGTTCCCTCTGAGTTTGCCATTCTCAAGATGGCCACCACGTTTTTGTCACGCTACGCTGTATGTCCTGGAGGAGGAGTTCCATGCCGGACTTCAAAATAAATGGTCTGGTTCTCGGCGGTGCGTTGCAACTTATCCCATTGCAGGTACACTCTGTTCCTATTGTTCTCCCATCCTTCCTTGGTCCTGCCTTCCTTTCCAAACCTGTTTCTCCCTAGTGCTCTCTTGATGTTCCCCTTGCCTGTCTACCGGATTTCTGTCCCTTCCTTCCAGCTCCTTTGGTCTCGGCGCAGAGCCACGGCTCCAACAATCTGCTTCTGATTCTCCCGCCATTGATTTCTTCTTATGCTGCTGGAAGTGTTTGATAACATTGCACCCGGATTTTCTGATCTATCCGGACCTCATCTAACAAGCCACGGAAAATCAATCTGGATACCCAAGGATTTTTCACTCTTGGAGTTTTCCTTAGGTTGGGCCTCTCCCTTTGCCTGGCCAGTCTGTTTTCATTCACACAGCCCTGGCAGCAGGAGAGGAACAGCTTCTTTAGAAGAGAACTCTACTAAAGAAGAACCGTCAGCAAAGCACAGGTAAAACCTAAAAACTGGCCCATGTACGTCTCTGTTTATTGCAATTGGCATGAGCATTAATAGCTAAAACGTTGCTACAAGTACAGTCCTGGTTTATGAGGGAGTTTTCAGTTAAAATTACAGGGTCATAATAACCTTCTGTTTGTGTAACAATTTTTATCCTCTTCAGAAGGTACCAGCAATCCAACCCAACCAAGATATAGTCAATATCAGAGCAATAAAACCCCTTTTTAATGTTGACTTTTGCAGGGATATCTCTTGGTAGACATCCATTACTCTTTCTCATGCCCAACTCATAAACAATAGAATCCAGTTGAAATGCATCAGGATGACAACGATTTGGAGAGGTGGATGCACGTTCTGATACATTCCATATCATATCCTCTTCTTTAACAATATCATCCAACAACATCAGTGGTTCAAATTGAACATTAAAATCACCGACCATAATCATTATTGTTCCTGTATTGATTTTAACAAAAGATGGTGAGTCAAAGACATAATTTGAAAAATCATCTAAAGTTGTCAGGTCAATACGACCACTAAAAGGTCTTAGATATATATTACATAAAATGAATTGCACAACCCCTTTGAACAAAACATTAGGCAGAGCACATCTGGATTACTAATCATCAACACAGATACCTAAAACATTAGCTTAGATAGTTCAATTACAACAAACATATTGTCTGTTGGATCTGAAAATCTAATGGCAGTGGTAATGTCATCTTTTAAAATAGCACAACAGCCCTTGGTATGACGTATCCAATGTATAACATTGTTTATTAAAGTATCCCAGTACTCCTTCGTACCCTTGGGTAGCTTCAGGACCATTGTCATATAAAACACTTTGCTAAGATATTTCAAAGTAGTAATTTTGGCCCCCGTTGTAGCTGAAGCATGAAAAGAAATACAAGGGCATTTGTTATTCACATGGTTTCTTCTATCACTTTGTAGTGATAACATAGTGTTAAGCGTGCAAGTTAGTGCAGGTAGTATAGTTTCAGGGTTCGAATAATTTGTAGTTTCCACACTAGCTGACTGCAACATGGTCATTCTATCCCTTTCTTTAATAGTATTTGTAGCAACTTTGTTTATACTGTTCCTTCCCCGCATTATGTCTAGGGTTGGCATTCTCTGACAGACTCAGGGAGGTGGTGTCATATATATTTATACTTTTTAACAAAGAAACCACATTATGGTCACAGGTAATCTGAATTACAACCACATTGCTGGATTCTTTAAAAGCCACTAAAAAACCTATCGTCTGCAGGTTTCAATATTTGCGTTTGTGTTGCTGCGTTATTTTTTCCATTCTCAATCACTTTTTCTTCTCATTGTACCTAATCCTCCTTATGCTTCTTTTTGCTTCCGATCCTATTCCATATTGGCTCCATATCATTGGATCCCTCTGCCTCTGGACATTCGTTCCAGTGCCTCTCTCCTTGCCTTGTGTATTTGCTTGAAAACCCATCTCCTCTCTGTCCTGCTCATAACCTCTTACCCCTATGCCTGCCCTCAATGTTTTTTATCATGACATTGCATTGTTTGTACCATTGTTCTTAAACCTGTTAAAGGGCTTTGGTGAAAGCACGCAACAAATAACAATACATACAAATACACTTCCCTCGCTACTATCCTCACCCTCGCAAACAATCTCTCACTCACTACTTCACTCTCACAAACTGGTCTGACCATCCCTAACAAATACTTCACCTGCACTCCGCTCCAATTCTGCCACCAACACCTCAGCATGCCACTCCTCTGTCTGTCCTCCACCTGGTCTCTTGCTCTACCTCCACACATACTGACCCTACTCCTACAGCCCACACTCTGCCCTTGGTGCTTCTCTTTTATACTGTGGCTCTCCTGCTTCTACCATCCCCACGCCATTGGCTCCAGTGCTCACCTGACTGTAATGGCCAATCTTTGCCTGCATTTTTCTCATGGGCTGGATTACACACAGCAAAAGCTTCAACCCCACTTTTAGCCCTGCCTCCTTCTCCAGTATGGTTTTAGAAACAGTCTGGTATGGTGGTTCTTTGCTCTTGGAGAACAAGCTACTAGCACATAGCCTGTTAGCAAGACTCTGATATGTTAGGTTTCTAAATTAAATGGTGGTACAATCCGGTCCAACTGGAACATTTGGTTGGGGGTTGAGAAGGTGTTGTTACTACTTTCGAAGTCCAAACTTCTCCCTTTTACCAGAGAAGATATGCCATGACTTGGCACCGGGTAACCTGTGATCTAAGAGGGACTTGGCAGTCCAAAATGGACTTGATACTAGGATTACTCTCACCCACAAAGTATGAAGGGCAGGTTGCATACCCCTTCTATATCCTTCCTAACTGCAAATGAACCCCCAATAGCTTCTGCACCAGTTATTCATTCTTTTGTCACTGTTATCAAAACAAACTGTCCCAAATGAATTGAACCAGACCAAGCCTTCGCACATGTCTAACCTAGATTTTTATTGTGTGTCCAGTTTGTATTTCCTAGAGAAAGGAAGATTTATGGAAAGGATTCTCATTTGGTATAATAATAATATTGTACAGATAAAAGTGTGGGACATAACAGCTTGTGTTGTAAGCCTATCTGAGACCCTGCATAAAGTAAATTTTACTGAAGCAGTGGTCATTGTAACCATACCTTGTTTTGTGGCATAGAGGGGGAGAAAGATAATTACAACGGCCCCACCTGATATCTGATAACCTGCTTGACCACAAAGAATGGGATGTAACAAAGAGTTTGTACAGATAGGGCCTGGTTATGGTCTTCTCAAAGGTACAGCCAAGGTGCTTTTCATGTAGTTACGCAAGCTTCTGTCTCTTATGTTATAGGTCCAGTAGAGGTTAGGAAAGTCACCATTGTAGCTAGCTAGTTGTTGTAGGCTGATAATGCAACCAAAAGTAGAGAAATTGGAATATAGATATGCCTATGTCTGCCTTTCAGGTTATAACTCAGTTTCCCAACTGCCTCCATGGTGCAGCAATATGCTTAACACAGTAGAGAGAAGTTATGCTGCCACAGAGAAGTAAACAGGGCTTAGGGGATTGGGTGTGGCATGGAGCAAACACAGCCCTTACAGTCTGGAGTGTTTGTAGGGTTCTCTTAGCGACCATTTAGGTCGTCTGGAAAAGGAAATAGGAATTATTCCTGGAGCTAACACTGATGTTTTGCATTATTTCATTCAGGGGTTTGCCCCACACTATGGTCATAGTCCCTCCTGCCAAGTGAGGATTAATATATTATGTGACCCAAAAGAGACACTTACATCATCACTAAAACAACATGTTACCCTAAACGTTTAGAACCTTACTGACAGCCACTAAACCAATGTGTGTGGGCTGTGTGTAAAAATAATTAATACCAATTACAAACCATTCACTAAAAAACATATTTTAATTCATTTACTTATTCATAGCACATAATCAACAACATTAAAAAACATATACACCACATAAAAGTATACAATGTTAAAAAAGTAGTTTTTCCACCACACAGAATCAAGTACACATATGCTTGATATAATCCACAATAGCAACTTAATTTCTCTTGTTTTCTACTGCGTACACAATAGCCCAACTTATATAAGTTTCTGTCTTTGGTGTTGTTAATAACTGGACATTCTTCAGGGGCAGAAGTATGACTTGTGCTTTCTGTAGGCTTTTCTATTCTCTATAATCCTGGTTCCTAGCAACCCTAATCACCTATAGGGGGCAACAACATATACTTTTCTTAATACACATGTGCAGAAAGAAACTTGTAACAGTGAATGTATTCAAGTTCATTAACAGTTATAATTCTTGTTAGTCACCTTTAAAGCTGTATAGAGAGTTCCCCTATATCTACAATCAATCCTTAAATCATTTATTCACAATTTTTTTGTCATGTCCAAAGATACCTAATCAAAAACACCTAATAAAAAACAGTTTTTTTGTTATTTTTGCTAACACTGATGTTAACATTGGAAAACTGAAGATAATATCTGAACTGTTAGTGAACCTTATATGGAATGTCATCTCGTCTGTGTAGAAGTTCAAGAATGACTCAATGAACGGCTGATATGAATCCAAGAAGATGTGCACCATCAGGTCTGGCCACAAGTACTCACCAGAACATTTGGAGTATCTGTTGAGCTGTGACCAAGGAGAAAGCTATAGGAATACAGTAGTTGGAGCTGTCAAAGAATGCACTGCCCGTTTGAAGCTCAGGGACACATTGAGTGAGACTGGGCCCGACCAGTCAGATCCTGCAAGTTTAGTTGGCTTCGTGCTCAGGTACACATGATGCACCATGATTTCTGGCAAATGAAAACCAGGCCTCTTCCTGCTCAATGCCCCCGGGATAACTCTGGATGTGTGGATAGATTTGGGAACTGATTTGTTACTGTGGCCCCTCAGACCTCCCAAGCTGCAATTTATGAAGAGGTTAGAGCCAGGATAAGTGATGTTGGTAGGAAAAGTCTCAGTTGGGAGAGTTGAAAAACTGGGATCTCCTTGCAAGGACCTGGGTCATTAGAAGCAATTCAAGTTGAGTGTAGGTTAGGGCAACACCTTCTATGGCTATACCTTTCTTGCTTGGAACCATTTACAGGGCGCATAATGTTCTCTGGCTGTTGGAGAGATCCAGGTCAGTAAGTTTGGATTAAAATTGGACATCAATGGTACTGCACAGGTTTGAAAAACTTTTAAACACTTTTAAACAGAAGTTGCAGGTCCCTATCGGCATTTAAACGCAGACTGAAGACACATCATTTTTTAATAATTCTCCTTGGACCCGTGGATGTCTTCTTTTGGATTAAAATTCTGCTTTTGTTTTGTTCTTTCTGTTGTTTTGTACTGTCTCCGTTCTTCTATGATTAAGGGAGCTACTCCAGCATGTTCTAAATAAATAAATAAATCTCAGGTCCAGAGAGTCACTGATGTGAGGAAAAGGCTACTCCTTTTAGAGATTGTGTTTGATGAAGAAAAGGAAGCTTTTCAAAGTTACTCCTCAGAATGTCACTCTGTGGAATACTGATGATGGTATGTGCTTGAAAACATAGCGTCAAGGATACACTTGTCACCATGACAGTGATATTTCTAACAGTTCTTTACATTCTTTTTGCAGGACTAATAATGTGCTGTTGTAAACGCTATGGTATTAGGTCCTACAAGTATATACACCACCAGACCTCCAGTGATGGCAGAGTGTATGTTGTTATATTTAATGCACAGTGAGGACCAAGATATATAGGACTATGATGGATATGTAGAGAAGGAAATGGAAGCCCTGATAAGTATTGAAACCCCTTATCCTTAATTCCTTCACTACTTATTGTAGTGTGAGAGATAATAAAGGTCTGTCCATGTACACCCAGTTCCCGTGAAGCCCATGGATTTGCAACAGGGTGAGGAATTATTTAAGTATATGTTGCTTTCTTAGTGCAAATGTGGTGAACGTTGGTCTAGGTTTATTTATTTTCTCTCTGTTCTAATATTTTATGATGTGACTTATGTAATGCAATAGCGTGACTACTACATAAGTCTTTAATAGTCCAAATAACCTTTTTCAGATGTAAAGCAATGAAAAATGTATTAACCTCTTACCATGTTTTTCTCTCCAGGACAATTTGCATTGTTTGATTGGAACTTGTGACGTGGAATAATGTGAACTGTGAGCTTGCAGAGTAGGTGATTGAAAAACACAGATACTTTTGGGAAATCGCAATCCTGCTCATCTTTCTGGCGGGAACCAACTAAGATGAAACTAGGATAGGTAACAAACACATAGAAGACAACAGCATGAACTGGACAAGTGAGAGAGGCTTGTCCCTGGGAGTGATGATTGTATATCGTTTCTCAAAGGATCTTTGTTGGTTTCAGTTAGGTCACAAGGGCTTGACCTTTAAAGGTGGAGGTCTGGTGGGTGGGGCATGTTGTTATGGGATTGTTCTGGAAAAGTATACATGAAGCTCGCTTGATGTTTGTGCAAGATATTAAGGCTAACTCTGTCTTCGCTACTTTATCAGAATGTTTGTTTGTGCTCTGCTCCTAAGATGTTAAACTCCCACTTTTAGGTCTGGCTAATAATTTGTGCTGCCAAAGTCACCTTAATAATTCGATGGCATATTGTGTACGCTTTGCCGGGATGGAGGAAAAGATACGTATGTCATCCACATAGATAATGAAAGATTGGTGAAGGAGATCAGCACAAATGTGGTTCATAAAGCATTAAAATAGTGACAGAGCATTTGCCAACCTGAAGGGCATAACTATTTGTATTAGCCAACGGACCCCCCTACCTTTCAGAAGCCATCCACTGTGCCATATCAGACAGACCCAAACGGGCCCAGCACTGCAGGCACTCCGAACCTTTAAAAGATCCAAAGCGGGAGGCTCGAGCTTTGCCGTACTAGCACTGAAGAACTGGAACGCACTTCCACCCGCACTCAGGAAAGAGACATCCCTCACAATGTTCCGCAAAGCACTGAAAACTCAACTCTTCCAATAGCCACTATCACATCTGTGAACCTTTTCTTAAAGGTGGGAATCAAATGTTATGCCATTACCAATGTATCTCAGCATTGTATGAATGTCATACCACTGTATCACACTTTGTAAACTGCTGTAAACTGTTTGTAAACTGTTGTCCGTCTAAGCAAGTATCCTGTAACAGCGCCACAATGCCCCTGGGCCGCTGCGCTTTTTATAAATTCAAATAAATAAATAAAATAAATAAATAAAGACCGTTTTCAACTCATACCCCTCTTTTATCAAGATAATGCAATTACGCACCCTGTAGATCCTGCTTGGTATAAACCTTAGCACATCTCAAACCTTCCAGGCATCCGAACCCAGGGGCAAGGGATATTTGTCTGATGCTGTAATCTTGTTGAGTTTGTCGTAATCCAGACATGGCCTCAATTCAGTTGTGTTCTTCATAGGAACGAAGAAGAGTGAAGCACCACCAGGTAGCCTGGACTCTGCTACAAGCTGATTCTTTAATTTGACATTCAGATATTCCTTCAAGGCTTTTTTTCTGATAGTGACAGTGTGTACATTCAGCTAAAGGGTACAGACGAGTTAGGTAATAGTTCAATTGTACAATCCTCTGGTCAATAGTTTCTATGTGAAAAGACCTAATTTAAAAGCTCTCAAGAAAAAGAGACTGATTTACATTGACCGATTTCCTATTGATCGGAAAAGCAGCATTGTAAAGGTATTTTTGTCTTCAGAGTTCCAAAATGAGTTATTTTTAAAAAATATATTTGGGTGTTTTCACCCCCCAAACCCTCATTGTTCCTACCTCCCTCCACCAGCCCCACCTCCACCCTCTCCTGTGCGATTTCTCTCAAATCAGATGTTTTGCTGCTCAAACCCCCATATCTCAGCCCTGTCCCTCCCCACCCAAGATTCCCCCCACCCGAGACTCCGTCAAACTAAAACACAGCCAGACACACAACACACACACCAACACACACACACACTTACCCATTCTCCTCTCCCTCTGCTTCCGGGTCCCGCTGAGCCTGTCAGCCTCTGTGCGTACTCATGTGTGGCAGGGGTATGACAGTTCGATTTAGAAAGACCGCTCCGTGCGGGCACAGAGCAGTCTTACTAAATCAATCTTTTTGTAAAAAGATCTTTATAAAAAGATCTTTTCACCTAGTACCGGTTAATGAGGGCGAAGTTCTTTTTCGTCGTTTTCTGTGAAAATGTCAAAGAACTCATGATATTGAATCTGAATATTGTTAACATGAAGAAGACACTGGGCAGTTCCTGGTCAGATGGCCCATTGATTCACAGTATATACACAAGCTCAAAGTTCTGACTCTATTCCTCTCTTCAGGGATCAAAGAATCCCAAGCGCCTCCCGACTGAATTACTTCAGGCTCAGCTTCAGGCTCTGTGGGATGAGCTGTAGTGGAGTAAATGGTTTTTTGATGAAGGAAATGGCCCTTTTCCTACTCATTCTGCCATTCTTTTAAATAGAAGAATAATTGCAAGACCCACAAGGCATTGAAGCAGTCAAGCCAGGGTACTCCAGCTAGATCATCTTTCAGGTAATCTCTGAGTCCACACTTATATATCGTGAAACAGGCTTACTCTGGCCAGTCTGGTTTCTTTGGCTGTTTGAATTGGGTGGTGTATGTCAACACGTTTTGAGACTCTTGTATAAAGTCCAAAAGAACATCTGTGCAGTGCAGGTCATGTTAGGTGGATCAAACATGTCTTTAAATGCCTAAAGAAAAATTCTGTACCGCCTTCAACAATTACAATACAGCCATCCTAAAGACTAAAAGCTCCACATATAATGAAAGAATTCTGAATCCCAATTCTGGCACTAAGGAACTGTTCGCCATTGTTCGCGAATTAGAATCACCTGTAACACCACAAGGATCTTCTACAAAAGATGCAACCTGGTGCACAAATATTCAGAATGCCCTTTTGGGTAAAATCTTCTTCAAACAAAAATGGAATCTACAAAACTGAGCCTACCACCTAACAGTCAACTTGCCAAATCAACTGAAGCCCCTTTCAAACAGATCACCCCATTTGAATTCACCTCGGTATCTGTAGCAGACGTAAACAAAAATTATCTCTGGCCTCATGGCATCCAGATGTCAAGGCGACATCAACCCAGCCACAGTTATCAAACATGCGGTTGTAGAACTCCCCCCTTTTATTACGGCATTAATAAATGCCTCCTTTGAAACAAGTACTGTCCCGACCAACCTCAAAGATGCCTGGGTCCTCCCCCTTCTAAAAAAACATTGGACTCTAACATTCCTACGAACTACCAGCCCATCACTACTGTTCTGTTCCTACTTAAAACACTGTACAGGGCAGCCTGTTACGCTCACCTGGTATCCACAGGGACGCCACCCAGACGGGTTACTCGCTGGTATGCTTCTCAGCTTTGCCCTGATGTGGTCTGCAGGGAAGGTTCTGCCTGAAAATACAGGAGGACTGGGTTCAAGACTGACCGACTAGGTTAAGTGTCCTTCCTCCACCCCTGTATGATTTCAGTCCCTCTGGTGCCCTCTCCTCCCCTTGTGGTAGAATTAGGCGTGCTCTCCATCCTGCCTTCTTTGCAGGAGCGCGTTGTCTTTCATGGGCGAGTGCGGTCCAGTTACTTCACTGACGACGGCCCGTTTGATATTGTTCAGGTAGGTCTTATTGCTGTTCTTTAGTTTTGTTGCTATCCTGCATGCCTATCTTTGTTTAAAATGTCTCTTTTTTCTCCCTTAGGTATGCAGAGCTTCAGCGCGGCGAACTGGCTTGGTTGAGCCCCGCTGGTAAATGATGGCGCATTAAGAGTGCTATGATGCGGTAAGTGCTATGCACAGCGCTGCAAAGTCTTGCCTTTGCCAACCTGTGTTTTCCTTCCTTGTATGTCGCGCTGTTCTTCAGCGCGAGTGGAATGTCCGGAGTGGTGCCAGCCGAGAGGCGACCAGCCAGGTAAGCCTTTTCAGCAGTTCGTAATTTGTAAATGTCTCTACTGCTTTCTTTAATGTTGCATCTATCTTCCTCTTTCAGGTCGTTCTGTCCAGAAGGCCTGCAGATTCGAGATAGTTGTTCTCAGTAGCTGCGCGTGTTTAAAGATGAAGACTGCAGGTAAGATGCTGCTGCTAATGATGTTCCTTTTGTCTCCTTGCAGGTTCTGCTTCTCCAAGGTTCGAGGGAATAGCTGGACACGGTGAGCATCACGTTGCAAGCTGCAAAGTAACGCGAAGCGTGTTGTCTTGCTCGGGTGTGGTTTAAATAGCCCCAACAAAATAGTCCAGGTAAAGTAGTCCCTAGGCTACCACACCCAAAACACTAGACCGCATAGCTTGGTTCTCAGGAACCAAGCTATGTGGATGCCTCCATGTTGGCTGACAATACAATAAAGTAGTTCCCAAGCACATTGTTTTTCATGGTGTATGAGCCTGGCGCCAAAGGCTTTTGAAGAGGATGCCAGGCTCTAGAAGCCCGAGTCCTGACTGCACCTAGGCAATGGGTTTGCCAGAAGGGGTTTTGGACGATGGTCGTGACAGCACTCCCCCCTAAGGCCTTTTCCATGGTGTTCCTTCTGTCTGGCCCAGGTTTGGTTGGGAAGTTCTGATGGAATTTCCTGATTAGATGTGGTGCGTGGATATTCTCACTGGGCTCCAAGGATCTATCTTGTGGTCCAAATCCTTTCCAATCGACGAGATAATATAGCTTGGTCCTAGAGTATTTAGAGTCCAAGATATCTTTGACTTCGAATTCTGGTTCTCCGTCAACAAGTATGGGCCTAGGTGGTGTCCCAATCCGTGTGCCGGGTTGCATTGGTTTCAGGAGGGACACATGGAATACCGGGTGGATGTGTAGATGAGGTGGTAAATCCAGTTTCACGGCTGCTGGGTTGATAATTGCCTTAATGGTATAGGGTCCTAAGAATCTGGGATGAAAGGTCCGGGTTCCCTTGATGGGTACGAATTTAGCGGCTAACCAAACTTTGTCTCCTACTCAATAATCAGGAGACCTTTTCCGGTGTTGGTCGGCGAATCTCTTTTGTTTTTCTTTGGCATGAATAAGGTGTTCCTTTGCCCTTTTGAAAGCCTGAGTAATGATTGTGTGTAGAGTCTTTACCACTGGCATTTCCAAGCTGGCTGGAAGGTCTAGTTCAGAGGTAAGTGGATGTCTGCCATAAACGGTATAGAAGGGCGTTTGTCCCGTGCTTGAATGCAAAGAATTGTTATATGCATATTCCCTATCCATAGTAGGTCTTTCCAATTCCTTTGTTCGTGGTGCAGCATGCACTGTAAATATTGCTCGAGTGTCTGATTGGTTCTCTCGGTTTGGCCGTCCGTTTGGGGATGGTGACTGGTAGATAGCCGAATGTCGATCTGCGCCATTGCACAACATTTTTTCCAGAAGTTTGAAACAAACTGGCTGCCTCGATCAGAGACCAGAACCGAAGAGAAGCCATGTAGCTTAACCACGGCCTCCAGGAACACTTTTGCTAAAGTGGCTGCGTCTGGGAGGCCTTTGAGAGGACTAAAATGGGCCATCTTTGAGAATAAGTCCACAACTACAAGGATGGTGTTGAACCCTTGGCTTGGAGGTAGATCAGTGATGAAGTCAAGGGAAAGAGTGTGGCATGGAACTGGAGGAATGTCCAATGGTTGTAGGAGACCAGATGGTTTTTGTTTCTGTGATTTATTTTGTGCGCAGACACCGCAAGACTGGATATACTGAATGATGTCCTTACGCCAGGTAGGCCACCAAAAGTTCTCTTTCACATTAGCTAGGGTTTTGGCGATCCCAGGATGCCCTTCGATCAGTGAATCGTGATAGTTTGAAATAATATGCTGTTGTAATTCCTTCTTGGGTACATATAGGCGATCCCTAAAAAAGGGTAGATGGTCCTTGATGGTATATTGTTCTTCTTGAGTTTGCCATGCGAGGTAGGCATCAGGATTCATTGTCCATTGGATTTCGTTTAGTAGTTCTGCTTGTGTTAAGGCTGTTGTGATACCCAAGAGTTTGTCTTTAGGTATAATAGGTACTGGGTCTGGAGTTGTATATACTATTTCATCTATGCCCATTCGAGATGAGGCATCCGCCTTTCCGTTTCTGACTCCTGGTCGAAATGTGATTACATAATCATATTCGGCGAAGAAGGGCCCACCGTAATTGGTGCGAGGACTGGGCCTTGGCTGTTTTGAGATATTGCATGTTTCGGTGGTCTGTGATGACTGTAATGGTGTGTCTGGCCCCCAGAAGGTAGTGCCTCCAGGCTTTAAAGGCGGATTTGATAGCCAGGAGTTCCTTGTCTGTGATGGCATAATTAATCTCTGGAGGTGAGAACTTTTTCGACCAGAATGCCACAGGATGTAGCTGGCCAGTTTCCGGGTCTCTCTGTGAAAGGACAGGCCCCATTGCGAGACTGGACGCATCAGTTTCAACAACATAAGGGAGGTCTGGACGAGGATGTTGCAGGATTGGAGCGGAGGTAAACCTTTGTTTAAGTTCCTGAAAGGCTTCTTCTGCTTCTTCGGTCCAAGCAAACTTTTTATTGTTTTTTTGTAATAGTACTGTGATTGGGTGCACAACCTGAGAGAAGTCTGGGTTGAACCGGCGGTAGAAGTTTGCAAAGCCAAGCATGCTTTGCACCCCTTTCAGAGACATCGGTGAAGGTCATTTCAGAATGGCATCTACCTTGTGCACGTCCAATCTGATGCCTCCTGGAGTAAGGATAAAACCAAGAAATTCTACTTCTTGGTCCTTTCGGAAAACATCCTGTTAATCATGGTATTCACTTGGCAAGGTATTAGTTGCTCCCAGGGTTGATACTGTTGCTCCGGGAGTCATGGGGATACAGACGTTGGGTTTCTCCTCTTGGTAATAGCAGGCAGGGGAGCAGTCACCGGGGAAGGTTAATTTTCGTGCCCGCCAGTCTATCAAAGGGATGTGAGCAACCAACCATGGCATCCCTAGTATTAGCCTGAACTGAGGTGCCTTGATGAGATCGAATGAAATAGACTCCCGATGTCCATCTTGGCACAGCAAGTTTACCCTGGCTGTGCACTGGGTTACTGGTCCGGAAGCGATTTCTGTCCCATCCATGGTGGTTACCTTGTCCATAGTTGGCTTAGAACACAAAGGAAGCACCATCTCTGCTGCCAGTTCCTGATCAATATAATTTCCAACTGCTCCGCTATCTATGTATGCTTCAACGGCATGCATTCTTGACGACTGTTGGTGGTTAATTAAGATCACTGGTATTGCAAAGTGCGAGGTCAGCAACTCTTTCTTCTCACTCTACAAACTGACCTCTATGTTTGTCGAGCTTGGTAGTTTTCCGATTCCTTATCTTCATCCTTCTCTGTGGCCCCGACTGTTCTTCTTGGGGGTTTTACTGGACAGTCCTTCAGGAAATGTCCTGGTTTCCCACAATACAAACAAAGCTGTTGTTGTCTTCTTTTGTCCCGCTCTTGTTTTGTTAATGGAGGCCGTATCCCTCCAATCTGCATGGGTTCTAAGCATTTTCAGGTGCACAGGGTGTGTTTTCCCTTGGTCGAACATACACGGTCTGAGGGTCCGTCTTAGACTGGTCTGCCTTTCGGTCCTGCAACCGGTGGTCTAGCTGCACGACCAGATTTATGAATTCTGCACAGTCTCTGGGTGGATCAACCACTTGGGCTAAGATGTCCTCTAATTTGCCTCGTAAGCCTCGATGGAAAAACATGGTTCTTTTGTTTTCTGGCCACCTAGCTTCGGCAACCAGTCTGTTGAAGGTAGCAATGTACGTTAACAAGTCCTGATTCCCCTGTCGGAGGGACAAGAGTTCATTGTCTACTGCTTGTTCCTGGGTATGGCGAGCAAAAAGTTTTTCCATTTCTCTCTGGAACCCCCCAAAGTCATGTAATAGAGGCTCGTCATGGGTTACCAATGGCACCGACCAATCTGCTGCACTACCACTCAGGTATGATAAGACAAAAGCTATCCGAGCTTGGTCATTTGGAAATGCTCCAGGCCTACAAAGAAAATGAAGGCAGCACTGATTGATGAATGCTGCATACTTCTGTGGGTCGCCTGAGAACCTTTCTGGTGATGCCAGGGGCACTGTTCCAGGTAACGTGATCTGTACGGAGTGGGTGGTATGGTGGGGTATTGCCTGCTAATCTCTTCAGTGTGTTCTTTGGTCAGTATTAGGTCTCTCCGGAGGGCATTAGTCTCTTGTCGGGCAGAATGAACCTCAGCACGAAGCTCTCCTAGTAATTGGGCCAATTGGTCCATTTCTGATGTCTCCATGGCGCCCAGGTGGATTTGTTATGGTAGGCTTCGCGTTCTGTTACACTCACCTGGTATCCACAGGGACGCCACCCAGCTGGGTTACTCGCTGGTATGCTTCTCAGCTTTGCCCTGATGTGATCTGCGGGGAAGGTTCTGCCTGAAAATACAGGAGGACTGTCTGCAAGACTGACTGACTGGGGTAAGTATCCTCCCTCCACCCCCGTATGATTTCAGTCCCTCTGGCGCCCTTTCCTCACCTTGTGGTAGAATTAGGCATGCTCATCCTGCCTTCTTTGCAGGGGCGCATTGTCTTTCATGGCCGAGTGCAGTCCAGTTACTTCACTGACGCCGGCCCGTTTGATATTGTTCAGGTAGGTCTTATTGCTGTTCTTTAGTTTTGATGCTATCCTGCATGCCTTTCTTTGTTTAAAATGTCTCTTTTTTTTCTCCCTCAGGTATGCAGAGCTTCAGCGCGGCGAACTGGCTTGGTTGAGCCCGCTGGTAAATGATGGCGCATTAAGAGCGCTATGATGCGGTAAGTAAGCGCTATGCGCAGCGCTGCGAAGTCTTGCCTTTGCTAACCTGTGTTTTCCTTCCTTGAAGGTCGCGGTGTTCTCCAGCGCAAGTGGAATGTCCGGAGTGGTGCCAGCCGAGAGGCGACCAGCCAGGTAAGCCTTTTGAGCAGTTCGTAATTTGTAAATGTCTCTACTGCTTTCTTTAATGTTGCCTCTATCTTCCTCTTTCAGGTCGTTCTGTCCGGGAGGCGTGCAGATTCGAGGAAGTTGTTCTCAGTAGCTGCAAGTGTTTAAAGATGAAGACTGCAGGTAAGATGCTGCTGCTAATGATGTTCCTTTTGTCTCCTTGCAGGTTCTGCTTCTCCGAGGTTCGAGGGAATAGCTGGACACAGTGAGCGTCACATTGCAAGCTGCAAAGTAACACGAAGCGTGTTGTCTTGCTCGGGTGTGGTTTAAGTAGCCCCAACAAAATAGTCCAGGTATAGTATTCCCTAGACTACCACACCCAAAACACTAGACCGCATAGCTTGTTTCTCAGGAACCAAGCTATGTGGATGCCTCCATGTTGGCTGACAATACAATAAAGTAGTTCCCAAGCACATTGTTGTTCATGGTGTATGAGCCTGGCGCCAAAGGCAACAGGACTGGCCCCATGAGGGCTTTTGAAGAGGATGCCAGGCTCTAGAGGCCCGAGTCCTGACTCCACCTGGCCAATGGGTTTGCCAGAGGGGGTTTTGGGCGAGGGTCGTGACACAACCTACCTGCAAATACAAAAGTATCTAGAATCAAACAATCTTCACCAATCAGGCTTCAGACCAAGACATGGGACTGAATCAGCCTTGATAGACCTTAAAGTTCAAATGGATGAAATTAAAGATAAAGGCAATTTAGCTCTCCTACTCCTGCTAGACTTATCAGCGGCCTTTGATCTGGTCGACCATAAGGTTTTGTGTAATCATTTGACCCTGGCTGCCCATTTCTCCAACAAAGCTTCGGAATGGATTCAATCCTTCCTATCAAACAGGACATTGAGGGTCTTCGCACCGTCGGCTTTGGCCAAGCCTGCCCCAGTTGATTGTGGTGTTCCACAAGGCTCCTGTGTGTCCCCACCTTATATAACATCTTTACAAAGCCACTATTTGGCCACCTTGACAACTTGGGTGTCACCTACACTAATTATGCGGATGACACCGAAATCCTCATTCCCATCTCAGGGTCCTACGACAAAGATTCTAAGAGACTTAATGAAACGTACCAAATCATTCTGGCATGGCTGGCTATCCATGGCCTTTGTCTTAACAACGACAAAACCAATTTACTCCTTATTGGCTCATAGAATCAACTACAGAAATTAGACGACCAATTTAAATCATTCAACATTGACAACATAACCATCAAGGTTTCTAAAGAAGTTAAAATGCCAGGCATTTACCCGGATTCAGCCCTCACGCTAACAAGACAACTAAATGAGACTGCCTCAGCGGCCACCTACCCCTCACAACTCGTAAATGCCTGTAGACCCTTCCTGTCACCTGACAGTTGCATTAACTTGGCCAGGACCCTCATACTATCCAGAATTGACTATTGCAACGCCCTGTACGTTGAGACTAACAGTCATAACTTAAAAAAACTCCAAGATCTACAGAACAATGCACTGAGGGTAGCTCACAGCATCCCGAAGACCAACCACATCTCAGCTGCTAGACGCAATGCCCACTGGCTCCCGGTGCAGGACAGGATTGTGTTCAAAACACTATCACTAACTCACAAGTGCCTCTCCAATGTAGCTCCAAAATATCCAACCAACAAATTTACAAAACATCTCAGCCATAGACCTATCCGGTCCACCCCTGCTCACCTCCTAAATATACTGAGATTCAAACTACAAAAATCAGGAGGCAACAGTTTCCCAGTCCAAGCTGCGAAACTTTGGAACGCCATGCCCCTGACATTAAGAGCAGAACCGTCCTCTTGGACTATTAGAAAAAAAAATGAAAACCTGGCTTTTTGCGCAAGAGCAGTAAGTCATTTAAGGTCCCTGCCTACCTCCTTAACCGCACTGCCATGTATTGTCTATCACATTATGTAATTCTATGTATTGCCTACCACACCATGAAATTCTATGCACCCAATGTACTGTAATGTCTTTGTAACTCGTTGCACCCACTGTATCGTAATGACTCATTCCCTTCAACCTACCTGCATTCAATTATATATTGTAAAATTATTCTGTACTGTAACTGCTGATATTAAGAATGTGCCCAAATACCATTGGGTTAGGTGCATTATATAAATAAGTAAATGAATAAATAAATAAAACAAGAAGTGGCTGTTACCAGGGGGGTAGACCAAGCTTCCATTGCCAATCATATTCAATATTCAGCACTCCACCTGGGGTCTTTAGAGTTGGCATTATTGCAGATAGTTGAAAGTGATGTAGATAGTGCAAGGATCCAGAATTTCTTTGGGAATCCATTATACCTTCATGCCGCCCAAAGTAGGAACTAGCAGCGGGGCATCTTATGCTACTGATGCTTGACAAAGAGTAGTATTCTCTGTCTTTAGGGCTTGCACTTCTGTTGTTAAGATCTGTATTGGATGGATAAGTCCTTGAAACTGTATCATGTTTGCCTGATTTTATTGACATTGCAATCTGTCAGAGATGGGCCTCAATTTAGGCAGATATTTGATTCCGGGGTGGTGAGATACAGTCTGTCCATTCTTGAAGGTGCACCTCCAGCAGGGGGTGAACAAGTGAGTGTCAGGTGACACAGGAGGTAGGCACCCAAAGCACAGAAGTAAAACACTTAAGGGTAGAACAAATCTGGACCGATATCAGTAGTGTCCAGGTCATGCTTATGGTTGAGAAGAAACCAGGTCAGACTTCTCAGGAATACAAGAAGATCCAGAAAAGGAAGACTCCCAGAAACAGAGCTAGAGACTTGAGAGGTGTGACAGAATACCATCTGGTGACGGCCTCATAGCCTGAACATTTTTTGATTTTGTTTAGACATTAAAATATGCAGGTAATTCTGCTTTGGAAAGTGAGTTCTGGTAATCTGATCAAACTTTCATAATGTCAAATGGCTTAATGCATTCATGTAACTTGCTGTGACTGTCTACTAACATTTCTGACATTTGCCCTGCAGTGGTAGCAGGGAAGGTTGAAAGGTCACATGTGCATTACTTAAGAGCTGGTGGAATATAAAGTTCCAGCATGCAAAGGTGGCTTTTTAATCATTTGCGCTTCTGTTTCAAAATGTACAGATGGGCCTCTAATCACATTAACCCAAAGCAGGCCCACCACTTAAGAGGTGAGTGCACGTTTGTACGTAAAGCGAGTTTATTGTACAATGGTCCAGTAGGGGCTAGTTGATTCTGTAGAGTCAGACTAACCCGAGTCTCCCTGAACCACAAAGGTTGACATATTATATACATTTTTGCAACAGTTAAAACACTCCCATATATTTTATTACAAACCCCTACACATGATTGGTCAAAACCTGTACAAAAGATATCCAATCTTTCTCCAATTGCCCATTCTCATTAGTCACTAGGTCATGACATCATCACATAGTTACACATTCACATACAAACATAATTCATTACAAGTCGCAGCTTGCCTGAGACCTCCTAACCCTAAACGTAATTGCACATGGTTTTCATGAATACTTCAAACAACATGAGGAGAGGAAGAATAAGCAGGTTTACTTTGAAGTGATGATAACCATCTCACCCAACCCAAAATGCTGGCGTCTTCAGAACACTTTTATCTAAACGACTACCACTTCAATACGCAAGGCCTCTGGTCACATCCTGGTCACATCCTGAGTATACAATCTAAACCCATGAAGTATCGGTCACTCTAGCCTCGAGCGTCCCTTCACCCCAAGTTTATTGTTGGTCAAAAGAAAATGGCCAGATCCCTCTGAACAATAAATAACGAGCTTTGATGCACTTAAAAAGATTGCATTTTCCTTCTGCGATACTGACAAGCCATAAAAACCCTTGCCTGCTTGTTGGCTGACCATTTGCCTGTGTAATCATTACCTCTCATTTGGCCTCCAACACTTTCCAGTGGCTCAGAATTCACCTTGCAACACAGACTGCAGAGTTAACAAATTTATCAAAAAAACCACTAAATGTAGATTTGTAAATTCCCTATGTATGGCTGTCAGTGTGCATGTATGTTTAATAACTACTGTGTCTTCTTCATAGTGGGTTTTTTCGTGACAAGATCCCTTCCTCGCATGCACATTATAAAACTCCTCGTTGCCCAGCTTCTAGGCACTTCATAGCACCTCATATCTAGATTGTGTTTATATTTCATTGGCGAGTTTGACATTTATCTTGCTGCATACGTGTAAATCTAAAATGTATCAGCTTAAAAGCAAAGTAGCATTTAAAGTAACACATATCTCATTCACATTAACTACACTTGATACATATAAATTTGCAACATTGTGCCAACTTTGCCACACCCCCAGTCACAAGTACGGCTTCCCTCTTCTGCCTCCTCCTCCTCCTCTCTCACCCCTGCTATTCAGTCCCGGTGTACTTACAATGATCTCTGCCTCAATGCTAGTAAGTCTGAGATCCTTCTCATTGGGACCCCAGCTCTAACCTTCCCTCACACCCTCTGGCTGCCCTCCATGAGTACCATCCCCTCACCCTCCTGTGAGGCAATAAAACTTGATGTCATCTTTGACTCCTCTATCTCCTTCTCTCCTCACATCACAAACCTTGCCAAGAAGGCCCACTACCAACTGCGCCTCCTCAGAGGAATTCTCCCTTTCCTCACCTTACCCTCGAACCTCAATGTCTCAGGAGCTCCGGTCCTCACTAGCCCTGAGTAATACAACAGCCTCTTCCTCAATCTTCCTTTATCCTCCCTTCGCCCCTTTCAAATAATCCAGAATAGGACTAAGAGAATTATCCTTGGCCTCAAGCCCAGGGGCAGCATCTCTCCAGCCCTAATGTCTCTCCACCGGCTCCCGATTGCTGCTAGGATCAAATTCAAGACCCTCTGCATCATTCACAAGGCTTTCAGGGGCCTGGGGCCCTGTTACATCCATCTCGCTGTCCCTAAATACACCCCTGCTAGAGCCCTTCGGTTTGCTAGCTTCACTCTCTGCAGTTCAGCCACTTGTCTAAGCAGATAGGGGGGTAGATCTCTCTCCTCCGCAGGAGTCTTCCTTTGGAACGGTCTCCCTGTTCCAGAAGGTCTTCAAGAACCTCCTTTTCTCCTTTTCCTTCCCACTCCCCTCCCCTGCTAACTCCTCCCTCTGCTGCAGTGACTGGTTGCCTGGTTCCCTCTGAGTTCTACAGGGCTTCAGGCCACCCCCACCCAGCAATTAGCATGTGGACCTACACTACCGCAATCCCTCCTGCTCCACTTTACCCTGCCGTCCTTCCCATCATAGCACTTCGCTTATTGCGCAGACCGGCACCATCCCCCTCCCTTCTCGCACTTCTTGTTCTGCACTTGCCAGGTCCGAATGTCACAAGGCCTAGCAGGACCGTTATTGTATTTTTTTCCCTTGTTCCCCCTCCCCTTTTTTGTCTTGTGGAACCTTGAAACATCATTTGTTGTATAGGCGCTTCACAAATATCCAATAAAAACAATAAATATAATGGCATTAGTCGTTGTAGGGGCATGAGGTTGTTATTTCATTGGGGTACTGGCAGATACTGGTGCAGCCATCATAAACATGTTGTCTTGGCTCTATGGGGAAAATAAACATTAGGTTGTACTTGTAATCACTGCATTGACCCACCTCACATCCATGCCTCTGCGTTAACCTACCCCCACTTAACCACACTCTTTAAATTGCCTCACTCAAGCTTGTGCCTCTGTGAAGTGTCACAAAGTTGAGTGAGATCAAGGACAGGCCAGACACAAGTGCCTGTTTTCAAACTTCTTTATTAAGGTTGTGTTACAGTGAAAACCAAATCAAATCCTTTAAGGCTGAGAATGTGCACAAAATAACGTAGTTTTTGCCAAGATATTAGTTCCCCAGAATGTGGTCAGATCGCAGGGTAAATTCAGAACTTAGTGTCTTTCTCAGAAGTTCAAAGGAATTCCAAGTAAAAGTTCTTCAGTGCTTGTTAAAACCGGTCCTGGATTTACCTGGCAGCTTTATGCCATAAATCCAGGAGGGGCTCATTCATAATGGAAGAGGGGGCTTCGACTCCCCAGGTTTTGGCCCCCTTTCAATCATTATGGAGGACCCAGCCGCAGCTGTTTTTTTCAGCTGAGGGAGCGATCTGAAATGTCAAAGGGAAACTATGTTTCCCTTTGACAGTTACAGTTCTGCAGCCGTGCAAGCTCAATAAGCCATGCAAGGCTGGAGGCGTTTGGCTTCCCTAGCCTTGCATAGCTCATTGAAAATGCTGGCTGGGGATACTGCATGTATGTATGTGCAAGGGGGTGCTACTGCGCCTCCTCACATATGCAGACAGAGCAGGCTGACGTGGGGCGTCTGCTCACCCACCCTCAGGCCCCTGCATGTGCAGGAACCAGGAAGCTTCCTGATTCCTGTTCATGCTAGCAGGGGCAGGAGCGCAGGAGAGGAAACTTCAGTACCTATAGCAGAAGCTAAGTAGGTTCATGTTCATGTAATTTTTATTTAAATGAGGTGTATGGATGCATGCATGCTTGTGTTGTTAGGTGAATGTATAATGATGGATACTGGTTTGAATGTAAAAGTGCTTGCTGTGTGTATGTTGTGTAAATTTGTGTGTGTTTATATGTTGATATATTTATTATTTAAATATGTGTATGGATGCGTGTATGCTTGTGTTATGAGTGAGTGCATGATGATGGGTGCTCGTGTGAATGAGAGAGTGCTTGCTGTGTGTATGTTGTGTAAATGGGTTTGTTTTTATGTGCATTTATTTATTATTTAAATATGTGTATGGATGTGTTTATGCTTGTGTTATGAGAGTGCACATAATGATGGTTGCTTGTGTGAATTAGAGAATGCTTTCTGTGTGAATGTTGTGTTAATGCATATGTCTGCGTGTGTGTATTTGATTGTGCTTGTCCATGGGGCTGATTTTTTTGCGAGGTCGGGAGAGGAGGTTTGTACAACAAATGTATTTTAAAAATGCCTTTGTTGCACAATCCCCCTCCCCACTGGCCCAAACCAGCTCTCCATTTGAGGTGTTGTGGAGCCTAGGGGACAGGGATTGTACTTTTTCTTTACTGGTCATCTATGATAGATGTCTAGTGAAAAAAAAAAACATACCTGCCCCCCTGCACGCCACAGCGCCTTGCATACACACATAATCATTTTGATTGTGCACTGTTAGGGAGAATTCTCATTATATGGCTAATTTCCCTCACCTAATGAGTCCCCCAGCAGCTTTGCTGGATTTCTGGAGTTTATTTTTTTCACTTGGTAAGAGTGTGAGCTTTTCCCCCACTCTTACTCATGTTTTGCAATGTGTCTTTTACCTGTTATTGTGATTGTGGACTCTGGAGTACACCTCTTCAGTAGTCCCCTTATTTTGTGTGTTACACAGCACCTTCAGTGCAGTGACACAGGGTTGTCTTTTAGACTTCCCACTGACTCCATTTCTGAGGCTGACTACAGTCCCCCAGAAAAGGGTAAAGTTGCCATTAACTTTATGTAGTCATTTAACCACAGATCCAGTACACCCCATCTTACATGGAGTACTGGAAAGGGGTACTCCATATCCCTTTTTATCTGTACCTCCTGGAGCATTGGTTCACTCTTTTAACATTTAGACTTGGCTGGTGGCAGTGGTGTTTACCCTAACTTTTCTACTGCGATTATATTATATAAATGTGGTATTGTTTTAGGCCATTATATTAGCCTCGAACATAAACCCGCTTCACCAAATACTTTTTCTTTTGGCTCCAGTCGGGTTTATTTGCCTTTTCTTTTTGTTAAAGTCCTTCTTGTGTTTTACTTTGCATGGCAAACC
Source organism: Ambystoma mexicanum (assembly GCF_040938575.1). Taxonomy (NCBI): domain Eukaryota; kingdom Metazoa; phylum Chordata; class Amphibia; order Caudata; family Ambystomatidae; genus Ambystoma; species Ambystoma mexicanum. Next base: position 920,497,958 of record NC_090928.1, on the reverse strand, counting down.
AGGTTTGCCTCCTTTGTTCACTGTCTTTTGGCGGGCTTCTGCCAAGAAGCCCTCCTCCAGGCGCCTGGGTGTCTAGGTGTGCTGAATGTGAGGGAGGGGTGTAGTCACCCCCTGCACAGGGTATCCTAGGAAACCCAAGTCACACTTTTCCATGATTGGCTGAGGTGGTTGTCCGGGCTGAACAACCCCCCTGCTGCGTGCTTGACAGCCAGGCTGTGTGAATGGGGGATTTTCGCATAAAAGGCAGGTCTCTTGGGCTAGAAGTCAGAGTCGCCACTGGAACTACAAGGAACCAAAGAGAAGCGGAGAAGAAGACGGCTGCTGCAACTACCCCATCCGGGTGAAGCCCTGCTGCAGTGCTGAGCTATCTACCCTTCGACGACCAGAGAAGATCCAATCCGGAGTCTTCTTCCCTTGAGCCTGGTGGGGATAACCAGCTCATCTTCCACAGCCAGAGGATCCTCTTCTTGGTCAAAATCGTGGCACACTGCTGTAGTGGTCCGGATAGTCATCTGGAGTCTATTTTTGATGTCTGCTCTCCTGCGCTTAGACAGCACTTGGCTGATTCAAAGGAGATAGATCCTAAGAAGCTAGCTAAAGCCGCTGACTTGTGGGTTGCCAACAAGGATACTCACAAGGATTCTGGGGCTACTCAGAAAAAGGATGCGGGGAAGAAGCCCAAGAAAGACAACAAAGAGAATTCCAATAACTCCAATCCAAAAGAGGGCCACAAATATAACCAGGGTAAGCCACCAGGGAAACCGAATCAGGCTAGTGTACCATCTGGTCCCAAAGCAGATGGAGGTCAGAACAAGCCCCCATTCCAGAGAGCATTTGGGAAATGCTTTGTTTGTGGGTTAACTGACCGTGTGAAAGGAGATCCCATATGTAAGGGTAAACCTTCAGGGGTCCACACTGCCTCCTTAGCCTTCTCCCAGGTGGATGAAGTACCTATAGCCAGTGGAAACTTTCAGTTACTAGCTGATGAGCCCATGAGAGTCTCAGCTAGTGTTTCTTAAGTGTCCTTGGGTCTTTGGGAACAACAGAACTTAGATGTCTATAACTCAATCCCAGATAATACTAAAGAGTATTACAAAGATAGTGTTCTTGTGAATTGTCAGGAAACCCCTGCCATCAGAGACACTGGAGCCAGCATAACTGTGGTTGATGAATGTTTTTTCAAGGTGGAGGATGTTGCTAAGGAACACAAACACCTAATCAAGTTAGCTGGATGCCCTGTGCAAATGGTTCCCCAGTTACCAGCTCTCATCCAGTGTAATGACATGACTGTCAGAATACCTGAAAGTGTGCAAAATAACGTACCTGGGAGGGTCCTGCTGGGTAATTACCTTAAAACTCTTGGAGTTGTTTCTAGTAGCCCAGGACCCACAGCAGAAGGAAGCAGGAGCTCACTAGGTGTGCGAGGGAGAGAACCTTGAGAGGCTCTCTTGGGGACATGATAGAGGAAACTATCACCCCAAGTCCACAGGACTTACTTACTGCTATTGCAGGACAGAAAGAGACAAAGGGGAAATCCATGTCTGCCAGCAAGAAACCATCAAGCACTCCTGTGCCCAGAGGGACATCTCCAAGACTGTCCAAAGTCACATCTGTGACTCCTCCACCAGCTGAAGCTGAGTGTGAGGCTCAACCCTGTATGGTTCAGCTAGATACTGAGGAATCAGATCTAGAAGAAGATCTTACCCATGTAGGAGATCTTGACCCTGTTGACCATCCTGAGCTGCAGTCTTTACTGGCAGAAGGTGGACCCACCAGGGCAGATTTCAGCAAAGGACAAAGAGAGAGTCCTACCCTTGAAGGTCTTCGCCTACAGGCAGCTTCTCATCTCAATGGGGCTGAGCCTGGAAAGTATAGGTTGCACTGGGAAGATGGCCTCTTCTACAGTGAACCGACTGAGTCAACCCCTGGAGACTGCAAGAAACTTGTAGTACCTCTAGTGAACCGACTCCAGTTTCTGCAGTTAGCCCACGAGATACCTTTGGCTGGTCACTTAAGTTTTAAGAAGACCAAGGAAAGGCTCTCTCTTTACTTCTACTGGCCTAGAATGGGTTCAGAAGTAGACAAATTCGGCAGGAGCTGCCACACTTGCCAAACCTCTGGCAAGAGTGGAGCCAAGAATGTGGCACCCTTGGTGCGTCTCCCAGTGATGGGAGTTCCTTTTGAGAAGGTTGGGATTGACATTGTTGGTCCTCTTGACCCTCCCACATCTTCAGGCAACAGGATTATCCTGGTTGTAGTGGATCATGCCACTAGAATTCCTGAAGCCATACCTATGAGGACTGTTACGGCTCTGGCTGTGGCTAAGGCCCTACTTGGTATTTTTACCAGAGTAGGTTTTTCTAAGGAGGTGATATCTGACAGGGATCAAATATTAGGTCCCACTACATGCAAGCCATGTGGAAAACCTGTGGAGTCACCTACAAGTTCTCAACTGCCTACCAATCCCAAACCAATGAATTAGTGGAGAGGTTTAACAGAACTATGAAGAGCATGATAGGTGCTTTAGAAGAACCCCTTCGAAGAAAGTGGGACCTTCTACTGCCATGCCTTCTCTTTGCATATAGAGAAGTCCCTCAGGAGGGAGTAGGATTCAGTCCCTTTGAACTTCTCAATGGCCATCCAGTCAGAGGTCCATTGGCCCTGATTAAGGAGGGGTTGGAGAGCGCTCCTTCCCCCAAGCCAGTCAGAGTGACTGACTATGTGATAGGTCTCCGGAGGAGAATGTCACACATGATGGCAGAAGCAAGTGATAACTTGAAGGCTGGTCAAGCTCTGGTCAAACATTCTCATGACCAGAAGGCTAGCATGGTTGAGTTCACTCAAGACCAGCTTGTTCTTGTTATGGTCCCCACAAGGCAGAGGGCCTTGCAGGACAAATGGATAGGACCCTTCAAAGTTGTGGGTAAACTTGGAGAGGTGAACTATCTGGTGGACTTAGGCAATCCTAAGGAGGCTCCCAGAGTCTTTCACACCAACCGTTTAAAGGCTTATGTCTCTAGACCTGACATAGGAGCTCTGCTTCTAGCTTCAGCTCAGGAGGAGGAGAGTGAACCTCTGCCTGACCTCCTCAGAGGTTTACCTTTAGATGAGCAAGTGGAAGGAGCTAATCTTTCTTTCAGTCTCACATCTGACCAGCAGGATGAGTGCAAGTTACTGTTGAATCAGTTTGCCTCCCTTTTCTCACTTTCACCAGGCTTGTCCCCTTGGGGCCAGCATGATATACTCACTGGTGACTGTTTGCCTGTCAAAAGCAGGGGTTACAGAATGTCTGACAATGTAAGAAACCATATAAGGAATGAGGTCAACAAGAGGCTTGATCATGGGATTATAGAGCCCTCTACTAGCCCATGGTCTAGCCCAGTTGTGATTGTACCAAAGACAGGATCCAAAGAGTTGAGATGCTGCATGGACTATAGAGCTCTAAATATAGTCACAAAGAATGATGCCCATCGTTTGCCTAGGACATATGAGCTGGTGGACAAACTTGGTGCAGCCAAGTACCTCAGCACATTTGAACTAACGTCAGGCTATTGGCAAATATCCCTGACAGACCATTCCAAGGAGAAAACTGCATTCTCCACCCCAGCTGACCTCTACCAATTCAAGGTAATGCCTTTTGGACTAAAGAATGCACCTGCTACATTTCAGAGGACAGTCAATCAAGTTCTGAATTGGATGGAGGACTTCTGCATGGCATACTTGGATGACATTGCAGTGTTCAGCCCTACATGGAAAGAAAATATTGAACACCTAGGATAGGTATTGCAGGCTCTGGAACAAGCCCATCAGACCATAAAGGCAAGTAAATGTCAAATTGGTCAGAGTACAGTGGTCTACCTTGGACATGAGGTAGGAGGAGGTGAAATAAGGCCATTGCCTAGCAAAGTACAAGCTGTACAAAACTGGGCCACCCCTACTACTCAAACCCTTGTTAGGTCTCACTGGGTATTACAGGAACTTCATAGAGAACTATGGGACCATAGCTTCTCCCTTGAATGTCATCTCATCTCCCAAATTTCCTAAAAAGGTCAGGTGGAATGAGGAGTGCAATCAAGCCTTTGAAGGTCTGAAGAAAGCCCTTTGTCAAGCTCCAGTCCTAAGAGCTCCTGACTATCACCAACCCTTCATTGTACAAATGGATGCTTCTAATGTAGGTATACGTGCAGTCCTTAGTCAACTGGATGAGAAAGGTAGGGAACACCCCATTTCTTTCATCAGCAGGAAGTTAAAGGATCCTGAGACAAGGTGGGCAACAATAGAACATGAATGTTGTGCTATTGTGTGGTCACTGAAGAGGGTTAGACCATACTTGTATGGATCTACCTTCATCATTCAGACTGACCACCAACCCTTCAGATGGCTGATGCAAATGAAAGGGGAAAACCCAAAGTTACTCAGATTGTCAATCTGCCTGCAAGGATTTGATTTTTCCATTGAGCACAGAGCAGGAAGTCAACTCCAAAATGCTGATGGTCTCTCTAGGATGTTTTTAACCGACTAGAGGTATGAGATCCATCCAGGAGTGGATAAAATCCTGCTGTCCCTTAGTCTGGTGGGGGTGAGTGTTAGGGAGAATTCTCATTATATGGCTAATTTCCCTCACCTAGTGAGTCCCCCAGCAGCTTTGCTGGATTTCTGGAGTTTATTTTTTTCACTTGGGAAGAGTGTGAGCTTTTCCCCCACTCTTACCCATGTTTTGCCATGTGTCTTTTACCTGTTTTTGTGATTGCGGACTCTGGAGTACACCACTTCAGTAGTCCCCTTCTTTTGTGTGTTACACAACACCTTCAGTGCAGTGACACAGGGTTGTCTTTTAGACTTCACACCAACTCCATTTCTGAGGCTGACTACAGTCCCCCTGAAAAGGGTAAAGTTGCCATCAACTTTATCTAGTCATTTAACCACATATCCAGTAGACCCCATCTTACATGGAGTACTGGAAAGGGTTACTTCGTATCCCTTTTTATCCGTACCTCCTAGAGCATTGTTTCGCTCTTTTAACATTTAGACTTGGCTGGTGGCAGTGGTATCTACCCTAACTTTTCTACCGCGATTATATTATATAAACGTGGTATTGTTTTAGGCTATTATATTAGCCTCGAACATAAACCCGCTTGACCAAATACGTTTTCTTTTGGCTCTGGTTGGATTCATTCACCATTTCTTTTTGTTAAAGTCCTTCTTGTGTTTTACTTTGCGTGCCAAACCAGGTTTGCCTCCTTTGTTCACTGTCTTTTGGCGGGCTTCTGCCAAGGAACCCTCCTCCAGGCGCCTGGGTGTCTAGGTGGGCTGAATGTGAGGGAGGGGTGTAGTCACCCCCTGCACAGGGTATCCTAGGAAACCCAAGTTGTACTTGGCCATGATTGGCTGAGGTGGTTGTCCGGGCTGGACAACCCCCCTGCTGCGTGATTGACAGCCAGACTGTGTGAATGGGGGATTTTCGCATAAAAGGCAGGTTTCTTGGGCTAGAAGTCAGAGTCACCACTGGAACTACAAAGAACCGAAGAGAAGCGGAGAAGAAGACGGCTGCAGCAACTACCCCATCCCGGTGAAGCCCTGCTGCAGTCCTGAGCTATCTACCCTTCGACGACCAGAGAAGATCCAGTCCGGAGTCTTCTTCCCTTGAGCCTGGTGGGGATAACCAGCTCATCTTGCACAGCCAGAGGATCCTCTTCTTGGTAGCAATTGCTGCACTCTGCTGTAGTGGTCAGGATAGCCATCTGAAGAGCCTCTCCTGTTTTTAAGGAGCGCACCTTTTATTCACCGTCGCTGCTGCCGGCTTCATCCATGTGTGGTGCAGACCCCTCCAGAAGTCCACCTTCGCACCGAAGCTCCAGGAACTGTGGGTCTGCAGGAAACCAACAGGAACAACTGACGTGGCACCAGCTTCTTCATTGAATAAGGTACTGTGTTCTGCTTGAGGAATTAGGGTGAATCCCCTTTCTTCGCCTCCAAGGCTTGCCCTTGTTTTCCCTCCTTCTTATAACTTTTGCTTCCTCTGTTGACAACATCTAAGTACTCCTGGCAACGTAGAATCTTGAACTGTCCGACTGTGTGATCCTCGACAACAGGAACCTGGTTCCACTTGACATTGGCTCCGGCCTATTCACTCTTGAATTCCGTCAAATAGTGTTCTCTGATTCTGTCTGCCTTGACAAAAGTATTTCCTATGATTTTTGCCCCCAACTCTCTCTGGTTAACTCAGGTGCTAAGTGTGTTTTTGCCCCAGTAACATTTCTTGCCGCGGATACGCGTTTCTTTAGTAAGACCGAACTGTCATTACTGTCAAAAAGTGATCATAAGTGTATTCCCGGTAACGTCTTTTGTTTCACAACACTGGTACGTTAAAACATAGGGTACTTACGTTGAGTTAGAGTGTACCAAAGTGAATTGGTTGGTTGTAGTTTATCTTACGTGTAGTTTTGAATTAATAGAAGTGTTGTGTTCATAACAGATGGTTTAAAAATAAATGTACTTATATTTTTTTACCTCTAACCTTGAGTGGGTATTTTCTTGAGTCACAGTAATTGTGTTCCCTTTGTGTAGTCTCTGCTACTGCTCATATACTTTTGAGATAAGCCTGGCTGCTCTGCTACTGCTACCACTTTAACATAGTAGTACAGGCTTGTACCAAAGGTAAAACTTGTATTGTCACCTGTAGTCTTAATTGTATGTAATGGTCCCTAAGGGCACCGCACAGGATTCTGCCTAACATGCACATGTGTTTGGCACGATGGGGCCCAGGGGACAAGGGTGGAATTTTTTTACTGGACATCCATCATAGATGTCTAGTAAGAATGCCATTCCTGCCCCCTGGGAACCCCAGCACCTCCCATACACACATCATTAAGTTGATTGTGTATGCGTGTTAGGTGCTGTAGAGCCCAGGGGACAGGCATGAGGCCTCATTATGAGTTGTGCGGAATGGGTTTAACGGCGCTGGTAATGGTGCCGGCGCCGTTAAACCCACTCTGCACTATTAGGAGGACCCTCGCGGGGACCCGCTCTGGACGTCTGGTTTTTCCAGACGTCCATAGCGGGTTCCTCGAGGGAACCAGGGAGCTAACAACAGGCCCGTAATTGACGGGCCCGTTGTTAGCTCCCTCCCCATTCCCATTGAGCCCTATGGAGGCTCGAATGGGAATGGGGAAGGACCGGGCCCGGGTTCCCTGAAGGAGGAATTACCGGACCCTCCGAACTCGGAATGGCCCGGTAATTCCCCATTCAGGGAACCCGGACACGATTTTGGAGGCAGCCATGGCGCTAATAGTGCCATGGCTACCTCCAAAGTTTAAATGTGGCCCATAGTCTTTTTTTACTGACATCTATGATAGATGTTTAGTGAAAAATACCATACCTGCCCCCCTGTACCCCCAGAGCCTTGCATACACACATCATCACTTTGATTGTGTGCGTATGTTTGGTGCTGTGGAGCCCAGGGGACAGGGATGGCATTTTTGTTTGTAAAGGACATCTATCATAGATATCTAGTCAAAAATACCATGCCTGTCCCCTGGTCACCACAGCACCTCACATACACTGATAATGTAGGTTCTGTGCGTGTGTTAGGTGCTGTGGAACCCAGGGGACAGGCATGGTATTCTTTTAGTAGTGGACATCTATGAAAGATGTTCAGTAAAAAAAAATACCATGCCCTCCGCCTGGAACCCAGTGCCTGGCATATACACACAGTCACATACATTGTGTGCGTGTGAGGCACTGGGACCCAGGAGGCAAGCATGACATTTATTACTGGATATGTCCAGTAAAGAATGCCAGCCCAGTCCGCTGGGATTCCTAGCACCTCACATGCAATGTCATCCCTGACCCCTAATCCCCCCAGTGCCTTGCATGTACACATAATTGATTATCAGGCATGACGGCCGGGAGGATAGCTCAAGGGCAACACGTTTGTCTTGGAAGCAAGACAACACATAGCAACACAGGTTCGAATCTTGGTCTCTTGCTTAGAAACCGGTCCTGTATTAAGCATGTTATCAAACAACCATTATAATTTGAGGCGCTGAGGACAATGGGGAAAGTAATGCCATTTGTTAATGGGCATCTGATAGATGCCCAGTAAAAAATACCATGGCTGGGTGTCCCAGCACCTCGCACACACACAATTAAAGTGAGTATCTCAGGGCCTCAGGGGGTGGGCATGGCAGTTTTTACTATATGCCCAGTAGAAAATGCCATGGTTGTAGCCTGGGACCTCAGCTCCTGGCACGCATTTGACCCTGGGCCCCCCAGAGCCTTGCAATCACACATAATCACATTCATCATTAATGTAATTATGTCTGAGTGCAAGGTGCTGGCACACCATGGAGCAGGCATGGCATTGTTTACTGGGCATGGTTGATAACGCAAGCATGATAAGTGTTATGCAACTTGACTGGCATTTTACTGCAGCCAGTCTAGCCATTTATCATTGTTGTATGACATTTTATATTGGGCAGCTTTGATAAAGCAAGCATGATCAGTGGTATTATTCTTTCTGTGTCATGACATTTTATATTGGGCATCTTTCATTAAGCAAGCATGATAGATGTTAATACGCAGCTAAAATGGCATTTCAATGCAGCCAGTCTAGCCATTTCCTATTGGGCTATGACATTCTGTATTGGGAATCTTTGGTAAAGCAAGCATGATAAGTGTTATTACAAAGCAAGACTGGCATTTTGTATGCAACCAGTCTAGCCATTTCTTACTGAGTCGTGACATTTTGTATTGGGCATCTTTGATAAAGCAAGCATGATAAGTGTTATTATGTAGCATTTTAGTGAAGCCAGTTTGGACATGTTTTCATACCTTGGCATGCATTAGTAATGGTAAAGCCAACTGGAATATGTTCTTACGTGGGGATACTGCATATATATATTGGCAGAACAAACATGGACCTGTTTTCCTAAAGTATCATTACTGGCATTATGCGCAAAGCAAACATGAGCATGTTCTTACATGGGAATAGTAGGGTATAATGGTGCAGTCAGCATCAAAATGTATGGGCACAGCCAGTGTGAAAATGTTTAATGCTTTCACATATTTTGGGAAAAGGCATCATGAAAATGTGTTGGAGCACTGCTCCTGTGCACTGTTGGTGACTTGCAAGTATTAGATTTGATCATGAGTTACCCTACAAAACCAATTGCAAATTGTTTGGCTTTTTACCAAATTTTTCTAAAAAGTGTGCTCTAAAATGCACCATTTTAACCCATTATTTAAAAAGATTTCTCGAGTGGAGAACCCCTAACCCTCGTTTATTGGTGCAGGCTCCCTCACTATGCTCAGTCGCTATGGCATATATGGGACACATATTTACACCCCTCCAGTTAAAATATTCACCAGCCGCCACTGCATAAATCAGATGTGGCTAATAGTGGCAGATTTATCCAAACACAAAATAAAGAACTGTAGATAAAATGCCTCACGATTCCGCTCATGGCTCTTCAGAGTTCCTCTGCGTTGGTCACAGTCTTTCAGGAAAGTCACAGTCGCTAGAAAGTGTAGTTTGGTGATGTTCGTGTGCAGCTCCTCCTGCCAAATCTTAGGTCTCCACAGGAGCCTGTGGTTGTTCGTTATTGGGAGTCTGCTGAAGCTGCCCTTCAACTTGAGAAGACAGGAAGCCACCCTAGGCTGCCTGTGGGATTTTCCAGGGTCTCTCACTAACTCCCTCTCTCAGTACCTGTCTCTTCCCCTCACATCTCGCCCTGAGCTTGTACATTGGGGTCTCTTTTCTAATGTTTCTCCTTCATTCTTAAGCTGTGTTGACTCCTAACATACCCCCTCACCATGCTGCCACATGCTCTTTCCTCCAGCAACTTTATTCAGACACCCTGTAACAGGATAGTGATTTATTCCTCCCCAACTCTTCTTTCCACAACTTTTCTCTTCACCACCTTATTACCATCTCCTCGCCTCTCCTTTTCAAAAAACCCTTTCTTAGACATTTCTTTGGCTCCCCTCTCTCACCACCAACTCCTTCAAGCATTCCGGATGCCTCCTACCGAGGTCACTTACAAAGGTACCACTGATGTTGTTAATGTTATAGAAGGGCTCATGGGTGGCAGTCATTTACCTTTACACAGGCATGGTAGACTTGAGCTCAGTCAATCACAGGACAAACAGCATGGCATGTCCATTCCTCCCTCTGACGTTGCTTAGATAAATAGCATTTCGATTGTTATCGTTACAGTTGAGTTAATGGCAGACCTGTCCCCAGTAATGACCAGAAGAACACATATTTCTGTTTGTGTTTTTTTGAAGGGCTCCCAGTCTGGCAACCTAACCAACAACGTATTAATGTTGCTTTCCACATCTGATAAACTGCCACTGCAGCTGCAAGTTATTATCTCTTGAAACAGCACTTCGTTTCACTAAAGCCTCTGCTAGCAGAAACATATATTACTGTTTCAACCTACTGTTTACAGAACTTTAATCAACATGCAAACGCCATACACTTTCCCAAACCTATCACTCACACTTCTCAAAGGTTTGGGAGGTTTGTTAAACTCTGAATACCTTGAAAATATGGGTTTTTCTGAGATTGGCCAAATAAGTTAACATAGGCCTAGAAATGACCACACACCACACTCCGAGATGAAGCTATATATATATATATATATCTTCCTTATCACACTTTATTTATGTATTTATTTAATTATTTCAAAGGTGCTGAAATCCCGCAAGCATCAGGGCGCCACATGAAGACAGGCAATTACACAAAACACATGGACTAACGGGTACAAAGGCACAGGACGCTTGGCGTGCCAAAACATAGAATGGAACAGATACTACTCTTGATGCTTTGATCATTTGAATAAAAGAGCTTTCAATTGCTTTCGAAACCTGAGGAGGTTGGGTTCAATTCTCAGGTTCAGTGGCAGTTTATTCCAGTGATAGGCAGACCGATTTGGGAAGGCTCTGCCCAAACCGTTTGCCTTCCTGTGGAGGTTAGCTGTAATAAGCCCTTGAGCCTCAGATCTTAGAGTGCGGGTTGGAATGTAGCCCACAATTTTAGATTTAAGGTAGGCCGGAGCTTTCCCATATAAGCACTTGTGTGTGGGTGTCATGGATTTTAACATCACACGGTCTTCGACCTTATCCAGTGTAGTTCCCTCCTTGCCTCACTGATATGATCAGATTTTGCCTTTTGCTTGATTATTCGAACAGCATGGCTCTGAATATGCTGGTATTTTGTTAGGTATTGTTTACAGGTGGCCAATAACAGGGCGTTACTTTCTTCAGAACGCAAACGAAGCTACTGGCTCATGTCTGCTCGCCATTTCAGAACATCTTAAAGTCATGCACAGGTTTTGAGTACCTTTAAACTGACATGATAGGCCTAGATGAGCAGCACATTCATGCTCCTCTGCCCATTTTAGGACACTGGCATTCCATACAAGGACCATGCTTCAGACTATGCTTCAACGTGACCCAAACACTGCTGCACATCATGAAGATGCCCATGCAGGGTCTAAAACCCACCTTGAAGCAAGCAATAAGACGTAGATGCGTCAGCCAGCGATTTAGGTCTCACAATAAGAGAGACGCAAACATTTTGCTTGACGCATCCAGGAGAGCTATTGGCATGTAATTGTTAGGATTGTTGATATCTCCTTTTTGTTTATCTGGAGAATGATTGACTCAAGCCATGTTGGAGCTGGTGAATGAGTAACAAAAATTGATTTAAACAGTACTTCTAAAGGGCGCACCCAGAGTTTGAGGTCACTCTTGATGGCAGCTGGAGCTAGGCCATCTGGGCAAGGTGCCCTCAACGCATTTGCTTTTTTAATGGCCCATACAATGTAATCTGTTTACTATGGACAAACTCCAGGGACTATTGGCATAACAATCTTATAGTCCACCTGGATAGCCCTAGCTGGTTTGGCGTACATGAGTGAGTAAAAGCTGGTCCAATGACTGATCTGAAATGAGGCATAACATAGTCACTCTAGACCCACCTACCTTATTGTTGGTAAGGGCTGAGAATTCAGCAGTATTGCTATTTTTAAGTTTCTCTAGAATATTCTGATTATCATTATTACACATGTGTATCTTTAATGAATGACTTAATATCATTTTTGTGGCGCTGCTGAAAAGACTTCTTTTTGAGCCTAAAAAACTCCAGTGGAAACTGTTCACAGAGCAAATCTCTTAGCTGTTCGCCTATGCAACCCTAGCATTATATGTATGGAGGAATGTTTTGGGCTCCAACATCATACCCTTCTCCATTACTACTTTCAAACACTGCAATAAAGTAGTGCTGAATTTTGAAGCGGAAAATAGGTGAGAAGTAGTTTCTCCCGTTGATTTTCCAATGCGTATTACATTCCTCAGAACATTCGAAAAACCACAACAAGTTGTTGCATTCATTTTTACTGAGAGGTCACCCTTAACCGGTCATACTATAGCCATATATGGAGAAAAGCTGTGCAGCTTAATTGGTAGGTGCAAGTCCAATTGCAGGGCTGCATCACTCATTGCCATGTTCTTTATGATAAAGAGACTACACAATGAATTAAATCATTGTGATAGATATACATGGTCAATCCATGAAGAAACATTTCCTCTCTGCCAGCTAGAGCTCTTTGTGTCACGGAGGTCCCCGCCCCGCCCCCACAGGCAAGTACAAGGTCAAACCCCGACCTTGCATATAAAGATCCAAGTCAGTACCACGTGTAAAACAGCTTGAAGTAGCCGATAGTGAGATGGCCCAAATGTCATTTAACTTAGCGCCATCAACACAGTCTGAGTGGAAGTCACCTCCTATAATGATGGAATAGGAGTGCCTCTTTTCTAGCCAGTTGTTAATGGTCACATACAAAGCTGCTTGCAACAAGGAATTTATGATCTTCCTGGGGTTCCAATATACATTTGTTACAAGGATTTCCATATCCAGGGATTCAACAAGCAACCCAACATCCAGGAGGCCCTCATTGCTGGTGGCAATTTCATATTACTTAGCTTTGATGTTTAGCTTGATTGTTATTGCTAGTCCACCAGAAGGGCGTCCCAACCTCCCTCTTTTGACCATTTTGGTGAATGTTTTGAACCCTTCCAGATCGAAATGTTGTGGTAAAATTGTTTCCTGTAACATTAGAACATGTTTATTCACTACAAAGTTGGTTGACTGAATAGTTCTTGATATATTAATGTAGCCACAAGCATTCCAAGAGGCTATGGATAGGTCTGAGGGGTTAAAGAAGCTTTGGAACATCTCTGGGATCAGCAAACATTTTCATAGCTGCCTCCAACCAAGACCAGTCTTGTGCCGATTCTAGGTTGGAAGGCGGAGGTAGAGTGTTACTAACTATGTCTGTGAACGTTCTGGAGCCTCCTTGCTGTTGGTGTAAGGGCCAGTCAGGTGACCCTATTTATTTTGTGTTGTGCGACTGAAGTAAAAAAAAAGTTCGAAACATCAACAGAACTTTTGAGCTCATATAAATCAAACCCCAGATTTCTTAGGGTCAGTCGCTCATCCAAGACTAACAGCACAACTATGTTTGAATAAAAATAACAAACCAAACGGTTGTTGCCTTGTTCTGGAAAATCCACATAGTCAATGTCCCCTCTATGCAGTGCACGTAATGCAAGAATAGCCTGGAAGATTTTCAGCGGTCTGCCCTTGTTCATTGTCAGGTCTCCATTTATGTGCATGATGTTTTCCCAACCAATAATATTTGCGACCGTACAATTTTGCTTGGGTGATTCTGATTAATACAAATTGAGAGGCATGGCTGATGTTGTTGGTACATCAAACTGGCCTCTGGGCCCTGCACATGAACTTTCTGGGCTGGCTTTGCAAATTTGGTTAGGATTTCACATGGAGGATTGATCGTAATAAATTTGTCTACCATGTGAATGTAGGAGCACTTGTCACTATGCTCTGTATGGTCTGGGACCTCGTCCCTTGTAGGTCGCAAACATGCCCTTTCCAATTGTTGGACCAGTCAAGGGCGCAATCGTATACCCCTGAGGTTCCTGGGAGTTTAGGTCAAAGATCTAACCCTATGTTGGTAATGAACGCAAACATTTCAGTGAGGATTTGTTTTTTGCTTCAGAATTTGTCCAAAGCTGCCTGACACATATTGATGAGGGCCATCTCTCATCCCCCTGTCCTCTGGGCCTTCCTCTGCTCTTGGCGTGTCATACAGCACTGGTGATGCACTCAAACCAGTGGAACTGTCCACTAGTGGTGATGGACTGTTAGGTGTTTCTCTGATGGCAATTGATGGCTGAACTACAGCATTCGGCTCTTCCAGTGTTGAGTTGTCTATGTCCAAATTGAAGGTCAGGGCATCTGGTTGATTTCCCAGCAGCTTACCCTTCATCTTTCTAACCTGATCCAGCAAAGTCTGTATTTTATCATCGGATGCTTGGATTTTTGTGGCACTATCTTGTACAATATCCTTGATGTTATCATACAGTCCAAACAAGGATTCAAGAACCAAGTGTAAAGCCGAAATAGATGCTGGGCCCAAGGAGTCAACGTTTGGCAGTATGTTGGGATGGCGCCTCAGTTGTGTAGTCCTGATCGGTTGCGGATGATGCCTTGAGGGTGGATTTCCACATCAGAGCCAGGGACGTTATTTTGGGGTTGCCAGGTGTCGCACCTGCAACTCCTGTGGTCTCCCTTGCTACCCCTGTGGTCCCCCTTGCTATTCCTAAAAAAATTAAAAACAAACTTGTTTTTATTATTAAACTGAGACTCCTGGCCTATGGCCAGCAGCATGTGGCTATTTGTTTCTGGAGTGGCTGGTTTTCTGATAGCTATAACTGGTAAGATAGCTCAGTGGGTTGAGCGCTTGCTGCTGCAATGTGTGTGATCTGCAGGTTGCAGGTTCGATTCCTGGCAAGGTCAACTCAGCCTTTCATCCTGCTGAGGTTGATAAAGGAGTACCAACACAGTTTGTGTGATAGTGTATGTTTATTTGTTCTAAATGAAGCGCTTTAGCATAATTGCTACATAATAACACATCATTATCATTTGGCCTTGGATGTCTGCTTGCACTCAGTAATTTGGTAATTGATCCTAAACGCGATGATATTGATACATATGGTGGTCCATTCTTGTATAAATGTATATCACTTTACAGTGATATCGAGGGCATACTTTTTGTAATGTACTTAGAAACAATGCTATGTGATGCCACTTCCTGTTTTGTCAAGGGGTGAATGACCATATTCCATCGCTTCCTGTGATGTCACTTCGGGGTGGGGTCAAAAAGGTTGTGTGATGTCACTTACGCTACCCCTGGCATTTTGGTGAGATGACGTCCCTGGTCGGAGCTTGAGAGTCCCACCCAACAGGCTGTCTGTAGCCTGGGTTAAGCTACCATTTGTGGTACAATAAATCCCACTTTGTCACCTAAATCGCCGATTTCTCTGCAGAGGCGGGAAACAAAATATCCCGCCCTTTGTTCAGACTGGTATCCATCCTGTTGACTGGCATAGAATTGTTAATGAATGAAACATCACAGCTTTTGCAATAAGCGGCAGGACGCCAATACCAGTGTTTCATCTGGATGGTTCCAGAAAGTGCCTGTAGAAGCCGGCACTTGTTTTGATGAACAGAGAGTTGGATTAGTCATTACTGAATCATTAGAGGCGACTATGGATGAGGTCATAATCTCGCACACTGGCACTGGCATAGATGTCAGAAGGGAAGGGAGTCTTGTACAGACTCTGTTGCTTGACAAAAGGAAGTCATTTTAACCTGTTTAGCTTGTTCAGATTTGTGAAACCACCCTCCTTGTCCAGTCAAGTCCTTTTTAATTGTACTAGCCAAAACAATCCACATAGTTTCAATGGAGTCATACATTTACAGGCCGATTCATGGAATAAATGTGCGCCGAAAATCCCGGCGCAGAGGGGCCAATACGTGCGCTGCGGCGAAAATCAGCGCAAAGCGCAGGGAAACCAGCGCACGTCGATTCATGGAAGTCCCTGCGCAAGAAAAGCAGAGGACGTGCGCGGAAAAAACGCGCGGCGCAGGCCGGCGCACAGGTCAACCAACGTCGTGCGCCACGGCCACTGCGCCATCACTCCGAGCGCAGCGCACAGCTCTAAAGTAGGCGGGACACAGGGCGGGACACTCGGAATGGGGAATAAAATGGGGCACAACACTCGGAATGGGGAAGAATGTGGGCGGCACGGGGAAAGTTAAGGAGGCAAGTGCGCGGAACGCCCACACGCTCGCATACAACACGTATTCATGGAATAGAATAGGGCAAAAAAGCGCACGCTCAAAGCAGCGCACAGGCACAAACAGGCACAAACACGACCGCCACAAGAAAGCAGGCGGTAGCGTCTCTGCGCCTGCAAGAAATGTGCGCTAAAAGGTGCGCCAACAAATAGCACCTATATACAGACATGATCAATGTCCAATACTGTGGCCCTCCAGGACAAATGACGTACAAAGGGGTACCCACAAACACAGACACGCGCAGAGAGAAAAAATAAACGTGTGCGTGCATACCGGGGTGCGCGGTAAGTTGCACACGCGATATGGCCGGGTACGTGGATTTCAGGGGTGCGCGGGAAGTTCCACACGCGATATGGCAGGGTACGTGGATTACAGGGGTGCGCGGGAAGTTCCACACGCGACATGGCAGGGAACGTGGATTTCAGGGGTGCGCGGGAAGTTCCACATGCGATATGGCCGGCTACGGGGATTTCAGGGGTGCGCGGGAAGTTCCACACGCGATATGGCAGGGTACGTGGATTGCAGGGGTGCGCGGGAAGTTCCACACGCGAAATGGCCGGCTACGTGGATTTCAGGGGTGCGCGGGAAGTTCCACACGCGATATGGCCGGCTACGTGGATTGCAGGGGTGCGCGGGAAGTTACACACGCGATATGGCAGGGTACGTGGATTTCAGGGGTGCGCGGGAAGTTGCACACGCGAAATGGCCGGCTACGTGGATTTCAGGGGTGCGCGGTAAGTTCCACACGCGATATGGCCGGCTACGTGGATTGCAGGGGTGCGCGGGAAGTTCCACACGCGATATGGCAGGGTACGTGGATTGCAGGGGTGCGCGGGAAGTTACACACGCGATATGGCAGGGTACGTGGATTTCAGGGGTGCGCGGGAAGTTGCACACGCAAAATGGCCGGCTACGTGGATTCCAGGGGTGCGCGGGAAGTTCCACACGCGATATGGCAGGGTACGTGGATTCCAGGGGTGCGCGGGAAGTTCCACACGCGAAATGGCCGGCTACGTGGATTTCAGGGGTGCGCGGTAAGTTCCACACGCGATATGGCCGGCTACGTGGATTGCAGGGGTGCGCGGGAAGTTCCACACGCGATATGGCAGGGTACGTGGATTGCAGGGGTGCGCGGGAAGTTACACACGCGATATGGCAGGGTACGTGGATTTCAGGGGTGCGCGGGAAGTTGCACACGCGAAATGGCCGGCTACGTGGATTTCAGGGGTGCGCGGGAAGTTCCACACGCGATATGGCCGGCTACGTGGATTTCAGGGGTGCGCGGTAAGTTCCACACGCGATATGGCCGGCTACGTGGATTTCAGGGGTGCGCGGTAAGTTCCACACGCGATATGGCCGGCTACGTGGATTGCAGGGGTGCGCGGGAAGTTACACACGCGATATGGCAGGGTACATGGATTTCAGGGGTGCGCGGGAAGTTGCACACGCGAAATGGCCGGCTACGTGGATTCCAGGGGTGCGCGGGAAGTTCCACACGCGATATGGCAGGGTACGTGGATTCCAGGGGTGCGCGGGAAGTTCCACACGCGAAATGGCCGGCTACGTGGATTTCAGGGGTGCGCGGTAAGTTCCACACGCGATATGGCCGGCTACGTGGATTGCAGGGGTGCGCGGGAAGTTCCACACGCGATATGGCAGGGTACGTGGATTGCAGGGGTGCGCGGGAAGTTCCACACGCGAAATGGCAGGGAACGTGGATTTCAGGGGTGCGCGGGAAGTTCCACACGCGATATGGCCGGCTACGTGGATTGCAGGGGTGCGCGGGAAGTTACACACGCGATATGGCAGGGTACGTGGATTGCAGGGGTGCGCGGGAAGTTCCACACGCGAAATGGCAGGGAACGTGGATTTCAGGGGTGCGCGGGAAGTTCCACACGCGATATGGCCGGCTACGTGGATTGCAGGGGTGCGCGGGAAGTTACACACGCGATATGGCAGGGTACGTGGATTTCAGGGGTGCGCGGGAAGTTGCACACGCGAAATGGCCGGCTACGTGGATTTCAGGGGTGCGCGGTAAGTTCCACATGCGATATGGCCGGCTACGTGGATTGCAGGGGTGCGCGGGAAGTTCCACACGCGATATGGCAGGGTACGTGGATTGCAGGGGTGCGCGGGAAGTTACACACGCGATATGGCAGGGTACGTGGATTTCAGGGGTGCGCGGGAAGTTGCACACGCGAAATGGCCGGCTACGTGGATTCCAGGGGTGCGCGGGAAGTTCCACACGCGATATGGCAGGGTACGTGGATTCCAGGGGTGCGCGGGAAGTTCCACACGCGAAATGGCCGGCTACGTGGATTTCAGGGGTGCGCGGTAAGTTCCACACGCGATATGGCCGGCTACGTGGATTGCAGGGGTGCGCGGGAAGTTCCACACGCGATATGGCAGGGTACGTGGATTGCAGGGGTGCGCGGGAAGTTACACACGCGATATGGCAGGGTACGTGGATTTCAGGGGTGCGCGGGAAGTTGCACACGCGAAATGGCCGGCTACGTGGATTTCAGGGGTGCGCGGGAAGTTCCACACGCGATATGGCCGGCTACGTGGATTTCAGGGGTGCGCGGTAAGTTCCACACGCGATATGGCCGGCTACGTGGATTTCAGGGGTGCGCGGTAAGTTCCACACGCGATATGGCCGGCTACGTGGATTGCAGGGGTGCGCGGGAAGTTACACACGCGATATGGCAGGGTACGTGGATTGCAGGGGTGCGCGGGAAGTTCCACACGCGAAATGGCAGGGAACGTGGATTTCAGGGGTGCGCGGGAAGTTCCACACGCGATATGGCCGGCTACGTGGATTGCAGGGGTGCGCGGGAAGTTACACACGCGATATGGCAGGGTACGTGGATTTCAGGGGTGCGCGGGAAGTTGCACACGCGAAATGGCCGGCTACGTGGATTTCAGGGGTGCGCGGTAAGTTCCACATGCGATATGGCCGGCTACGTGGATTGCAGGGGTGCGCGGGAAGTTCCACACGCGATATGGCAGGGTACGTGGATTGCAGGGGTGCGCGGGAAGTTACACACGCGATATGGCAGGGTACGTGGATTTCAGGGGTGCGCGGGAAGTTGCACACGCGAAATGGCCGGCTACGTGGATTCCAGGGGTGCGCGGGAAGTTCCACACGCGATATGGCAGGGTACGTGGATTCCAGGGGTGCGCGGGAAGTTCCACACGCGAAATGGCCGGCTACGTGGATTTCAGGGGTGCGCGGTAAGTTCCACACGCGATATGGCCGGCTACGTGGATTGCAGGGGTGCGCAGGAAGTTCCACACGCGATATGGCAGGGTACGTGGATTGCAGGGGTGCGCGGGAAGTTACACACGCGATATGGCAGGGTACGTGGATTTCAGGGGTGCGCGGGAAGTTGCACACGCGAAATGGCCGGCTACGTGGATTTCAGGGGTGCGCGGGAAGTTCCACACGCGATATGGCCGGCTACGTGGATTTCAGGGGTGCGCGGTAAGTTCCACACGCGATATGGCCGGCTACGTGGATTTCAGGGGTGCGCGGTAAGTTCCACACGCGATATGGCCGGCTACGTGGATTGCAGGGGTGCGCGGGAAGTTACACACGCGATATGGCAGGGTACGTGGATTTCAGGGGTGCGCGGGAAGTTGCACACGCGAAATGGCCGGCTACGTGGATTCCAGGGGTGCGCGGGAAGTTCCACACGCGATATGGCAGGGTACGTGGATTCCAGGGGTGCGCGGGAAGTTCCACACGCGAAATGGCCGGCTACGTGGATTTCAGGGGTGCGCGGTAAGTTCCACACGCGATATGGCCGGCTATGTGGATTGCAGGGGTGCGCGGGAAGTTCCACACGCGATATGGCAGGGTACGTGGATTGCAGGGGTGCGCGGGAAGTTCCACACGCGAAATGGCAGGGAACGTGGATTTCAGGGGTGCGCGGGAAGTTCCACACGCGATATGGCCGGCTACGTGGATTGCAGGGGTGCGCGGGAAGTTACACACGCGATATGGCAGGGTACGTGGATTTCAGGGGTGCGCGGGAAGTTGCACACGCGAAATGGCCGGCTACGTGGATTTCAGGGGTGCGCGGGAAGTTCCACACGCGATATGGCCGGCTACGTGGATTCCAGGGGTGCGCGGGAAGTTCCACACGCGATATGGCAGGGTACGTGGATTCCAGGGGTGCGCGGGAAGTTCCACACGCGAAATGGCCGGCTACGTGGATTTCAGGGGTGCGCGGGAAGTTCCACACGCGATATGGCAGGGTACGTGGATTTCCGGGGTGCGCGGGAAGTTGCACACGCGAAATGGCCGGCTACGTGGATTTCAGGGGTGCGCGTGAAGTTCCACACGCGATATGGCCGGCTACGTGGATTCCAGGGGTGCGCGGGAAGTTCCACACGCGATATGGCAGGGTACGTGGATTCCAGGGGTGCGCGGGAAGTTCCACACGCGAAATGGCCGGCTACATGGATTTCAGGGGTGCGCGGGAAGTTCAACACGCGATATGGCAGGGAACGTGGATTCCAGGGGTGCGCGGGAAGTTCCACACGCGAAATGGCCGGCTACGTGGATTTCAGGGGTGCGCGGGAAGTTCAACACGCGATATGGCAGGGAACGTGGATTTCAGGGGTGCGCGGGAAGTTCCACACGCGATATGGCCGGCTACGTGGATTCCAGGGGTGCGCGGGAAGTTCCACACGCGATATGGCAGGGTACGTGGATTGCAGGGGTGCGCGGGAAGTGCCACACGCGAATTGGCTGTGTGCTCCCAGGCATTACCTGTACACCCTCCACGGCCCCTGCAGGCAGCACACACAACAGGGAACTACCCTGCACACCTGCTCATGTCTCCCACCACCCCCACCCCCCATCCACCAGGGACACCCTCCACCAGGCCCCCACCCATGTCTCCCACCACCCCCACCACTGTGGGGAACCTGTCAGCAGGCCCCCACCCATGTCCAACCCATGTCTCCCACCACCCCCAACCCCCATCCACCAGGGACACCCTCCACCAGGCCCCCACCCATGTCTCCCACCACCCCCACCCCCAGCACTGTGGGGAACCTGCCAGCAGGCCCCCACCCATGTCCAACCCATGTCTCCCACCACCCCCAACCCCCATCCACCAGGGACACCCTCCACCAGGCCCCCACCCATGTCTCCCACCACCCCCAACCCCCCATCCACCAGGGACACCCTCCACCAGGCCCCCACCCATGTCTCCCACCACCCCCACCACTGTGGGGAACCTGTCAGCAGGCCCCCACCCATGTCCAACCCATGTCTCCCACCACCCCCAACCCCCATCCACCAGGGACACCCTCCACCAGGCCCCCACCCATGTCTCCCACCACCCCCACCCCCAGCACTGTGGGGAACCTGCCAGCAGGCCCCCACCCATGTCCAACCCATGTCTCCCACCACCCCCAACCCCCATCCACCAGGGACACCCTCCACCAGGCCCCCACCCATGTCTCCCACCACCCCCACCCCCAGCACTGTGGGGAACCTGCCAGCAGGCCCCCACCCATGTCCAACCCATGTCTCCCACCACCCCCAACCCCCATCCACCAGGGACACCCTCCACCAGGCCCCCACCCATGTCTCCCACCACCCCCACCCCCAGCACTGTGGGGAACCTGCCAGCAGGCCCCCACCCATGTCCAACCCATGTCTCCCACCACCCCCAACCCCCATCCACCAGGGACACCCTCCACCAGGCCCCCACCCATGTCTCCCACCACCCCCAACCCCCCATCCACCAGGGACACCCTCCACCAGGCCCCCACCCATGTCTCCCACCACCCCCACCACTGTGGGGAACCTGTCAGCAGGCCCCCACCCATGTCCAACCCATGTCTCCCACCACCCCCAACCCCCATCCACCAGGGACACCCTCCACCAGGCCCCCACCCATGTCTCCCACCACCCCCACCCCCAGCACTGTGGGGAACCTGCCAGCAGGCCCCCACCCATGTCCAACCCATGTCTCCCACCACCCCCAACCCCCATCCACCAGGGACACCCTCCACCAGGCCCCCACCCATGTCTCCCACCACCCCCAACCCCCCATCCACCAGGGACACCCTCCACCAGGCCCCCACCCATGTCTCCCACCACCCCCACCCCCAGCACTGTGGGGAACCTGCCAGCAGGCCCCCACCCATGTCCAACCCATGTCTCCCACCACCCCCAACCCCCCATCCACCAGGGGCACCCTCCACCAGGCCCCCACCCATGTCTCCCACCACCCCCACCCCCAGCACTGTGGGGAACCTGCCAGCAGGCCCCCACCCATGTCCAACCCATGTCTCCCACCACCCCCACCCCCCACCCACCAGGGACACCCTCCACCAGGCCCCCACCCATGTCTCCCACCACCCCCACCCCCAGCACTGTGGGGAACCTGCCAGCAGGCCCCCACCCATGTCCAACCCATGTCTCCCACCACCCCCACCCCCCACCCACCAGGGACACCCTCCACCAGGCCCCCACCCATGTCCCCCTGGCCCCTGGTCCTGACGATACACAATAATGGCAGTAATGGCCAGCATACCCAGCACAAACACCCAGGCAAGGATTGCATGCACCCACATAGTGAATGCAATCACATGACACAACCCCAAAGGCAAGTATGCAAAAGAACACATGTCCGCCACACACACATACACAATGGGTGCAAGTGAATGTCAAAACCCATATCATGACATGTAAGAAACCAAAGAAAAAATGACACAAGTGTAAGGTAATATAAAAATGTATTAAATAAAAAAATAAGTAAACTAATACAACTATCTGGCAAAGCAAATAAAAGGTCCATGTCCGGGAACAAAAATGAGAAACCAAAAAACAAAGGATAGAAAAATCAATAGATTATGTCCAAAGCAAACACATGTAGCATGAAATCAAAGAAAAACCATTACGACATGGTGTAAACAATATGAAATTAAAAAAATGTATCTCCCAAAAAATAACAATATATACAGGAATGTTCAAGGGTCCATGAGCCCAACACCACTAATGAAACCTAATACTAACTAAGTTAAAAAATATGTACAAAAAAGTGGCCATTGTCCAAGCGGTCCAAAATAATAAAAAGAAATAAAGGAAACCTAGCACTAACTAACTAAAAAACTATATACAAAGGCAGCGGGCTAGTCCTGCGGCTCACTTGGTGATGCTGGCCAGGGCATCCTCGAACTCCATGTCAATGTCCTGGAGGCGGGACTCAGTCCTGGCCCCGAGGTCTCGCAGGGACAACCCCATGTGCTCACCAAATTCCCTGCGAGCCTCCTCGAGGCACTCAGCCCGCCTCAATGCCCGATGCATGGAGATCTCCGCCCTGGCCATGGCGAGCCGCTCCTCTTCCGCCCGCTGCCGCTCCGCACCTATCCGCTGGCCAAACTCCTCCCACACGGAACACACCGCCATGCCAGGGTTGCCCTGCCCTCCGGCCGATGCCTGCCCCTCTGATCTTGATGGCCCTGAGCCATGATGCCTCCCACGTCGAGCCCGCTGCTGCCTCCGACGCCACTGCCTCTGCCAGCACGACGGCATCCAGGCTGATGGTAACCACCGACGCCGTCGTGCACGTGCCCTGCCCGATGATGCCGGCACATCTTCCATCTGCTGGGGTCCACTTGCTGTGTCGTCCACCCCTGCTGGACCTCCGACTCCCAACTGCGGCAGGGATGGGATCCCCACCGAGCTGGCTGCATTGGTCGGGGCAGGTCCACAGGGGGCCATGGTGGCATCTGGGCCGGAAGACGGCAAGGAGAACGACCGGTGGATAGCCTGCACAGAGGAGGAGAGGGCCGTCAGATTGGCCAACACATGCAGGAACCCCCCGAACATGGCCGATCCCAATTGGGCCACGTCGGCACGGTGCACTTCGTGATGACGTGCGTGCTCCTCCCGGGAAGCACGCACGGCATCACGAATCACAGCCGTGCGCATCGCGACCCCAATCAGGACCTGATCCACGCGGCCAGGGGTTCCCACGGCCGCAGGTGGAGGGGAGTCAGTTGACATGGACATCCCCTCTACCTGCGGACGGGCCTGGGACGGGGCATCCCTGCTGGTGCATGGTGGTGCACTCACAGGGTCAGGGACAGCGACATGCACAGGCACCTCCACGGTGACCTGTGCTGCCTCCTGCCCCTGGCCCTGGACTGCACCACTTGCACCAGCAGGGATGCTCCCACCAGGCCCCATGTGTGCACCAGTGTCGGCCTCCTCCTCCTCTGTGCAAACCACCAACCTGGATGGCTCCTCACCGTCTCCCGCCGTAGCAGGCCCCTGTGGGGGCTCACCCACCCCTTCCGCTGCAGCCGTGGGGGCATCCCCGCCGCCTTGCTCCACAGCGCCGTCTCCGCCCTCTTCTTCACTAGCCGCTGCGTAGAGGGAGACAAAGGACACAAGCATCAGGATACTGTACAATGGTCCCCTAGACAGGAAGCAATAGCAGATGAGCACCCCTGTCAAAGTACACTTCCATCATGTCCCTCCACAACACATGGGTCAGTCCAGGCAAAACACACACAGTAACAGGCATGGTGCATGCCATGCACATTTCCATGCATGTCCAATTGACTCTTGAGACATTCAATGATATGTAACTCACATGCATCATGGCTCATGCATATCACATGCACACACTTCACCTCAGTCACATCCATCTGGCCCCAATCACACCGAACACAGGCAAAACAAGGGGAAGTTGGGTGCGTCACTGAATCTGTGCATTGTCACACACATGTGTCATGCATCCATGGCATGCACAAGTCACAGACATGCAGGTCAGGCACACAGACATGACTACCATATATGTACCTGGCATCAGCACCCATCCTTCACCCCCATCCATGTCCAGGTACAGAGACTGGCATGCTCTCATGTCCCAAATCTGCATAGTGCTCCCCATGCCGCATTTCAACACATGCAACAACCATGTGGGTCACACATCACTGGTCGCACATGCATTACCATGATGTCCCAGCACACATACATGCATACATGGCCCATGGCACACATACAGGCAAGTATCATAGATCCAGCACACCGCAACATGCACTGTCTCACACAGTGATGCTTGGACACTTACCGCTCAACTCCAGACGGGTCTCCCTCTCAAGGATCTGGGCGTGGAGCGCTGGGCGTACGCGTTCCAGGACCCTCTTCTGGATGGAACTCATGTGGCCCTGGCCCCCCTCCACGAGGCGCCGGGCCTTCACAAGGGTCCTGGACCTCAAGTCCTCCCAGCGCTTCTTGATCTTCAAGACGTTGCGGGTTGCCACCCCCTCCGCGTTGATGGCAACCACACAGTCGGCCCAGATCCTCTCCCGTCCTTCCTTGCTGGCGCGGGACGATCCAAAGAGGGCATCATACTGCCCCAGGACATGCTCCACCAGGACACCAACTTCGGTGGCAGTGAAGCTGGTGCCCCTCTGCCCCTCTGGCCTGGGGTTGCCACTGGTGCCAGATGTAGAAGTGCCCGACATGGCAACCCCAGAGGCAGGTGTGGGTGGGCAACTGGGTCCTGGGGCTGGGCTGTGGAGCGATGTAATCCCAGTTGGGAGTCTTCAGTTCCAGCAGGGGTGGACACAGCAACTGGACCCCTGCAGATGGCTGATGTGCAGGCACCAAATGGCAGGGCACGGTGGCAGCAGGCAGGCAGGCAGGCAGGCAGCAGCAGATAGCACGTGGGAGGCTGCTCAGGGCACTGGGGGGGCAGTAACTCGGCCTTCGGGGCAGGAGCGTGGTGTTCCGTGTGTTTTCGGGTGGCCAGCTTGATACGGAGTGATTTGGCACGTGAAATTCCTGCACGTCAGCGTGAAATCCGAGGAAAGGCCCTTAGCGCGTAAGTACGTCAGCACGCATACGCGATTCTATTGGACCAGAGTCCCTCATCGCGTAAGCGCGTCTGACGTGATCCGCACGGGCGTTCCCCACTCAGCACGTGAAGACGGAGCACACGCGGAAATACTGCACGTCAGAGTGTCATCGCGTGTAATTGGGCAAAAGTGCGCGTACACGCCATTGGCCTATGTACGTGTATTTCATCGCGTGTAATTGGGCAAAAGTGCGCGTACACGCCATTGGCCTATGTACGTGTATTTCATCGCGTGTAATTGGGCAAAAGTGCGCGTACACGCCATTGGCCTATGTACGTGTATTTCATCGCATGTAATTGGCCAAAAGTGCGCGTACACGCCATTGGCCTATGTACGTGTATTTCAGGGGTGCGCGGCCACTTACACAAGCAAGTACGTCAGCGCACCTGTATGCCTGCTGCGTGGGAATTTCCACACGCGATTGGAGTGGGAACTCGATTCCAGGGGTGCGAGGCTCACACGCTCGCCTACAACACGCGCAAGGCATTAATTTGCGCACTTTTCAATAAACAAGCCAGATGCCAGGATGAACATACCGTTCCTAGCAGCAGTGGCAGTGGGCTACCAAAGGAGGAGGAGGAGGAGAGTCAGGGCCAGAATATTCACACCCAGAACCAGCCTATTCGGGATGCCTGATGACCAGGTGTATGGGAGGTACAGGTTTCCAGCACACATCATACTGGACCTGGTCAGTGAGTGGGAGGATGACCTCACATCACCCACCCTGTGCTCCCAAGCACTCAGCCCCTTGCAGAAGGTCCTGAATGTACTGCACTTCTTGGCCACTGGATCCTTTCAGCGGACAAGTGCCATAGTGGGTGGGGTGTCACAGGCCACGCAGTCACGCTGCCTACACCAGGTCTTGAACATCATCACTGCACGGCCATCAGTCCGCAGGCACATATATCTCCCCAGGACTCATGCAGAAAGGAGGACGTGCATCCAGGAATTCTATGGTGTGGCTCAATTCCCCAAAGTGCTTGGTGCAATTGACTGCACACATGTGGCTCTACGTCCACCCAGGGCAACAGAGCACATCTATAGAAACCGCAAGCACTGGCATTCCATCAACGTGCAAGTTGTATGCAATGCCAAGGGAATAATCACATCAGTATATGCCAACTATCCAGGGTCCACCCACGACAGCTTCATCTACAGAATGTCTACCCTATGCCGGGACCTAGAGGCTGGACAGCATGGAGATACATGGCTGCTTGGTGAGCATGAATGCCACTGCACATGCATGCATGTCAGATACTGGGTCATGACACAACACCACTAATGATACCCATCACCACCTCCACAGGGGACAGTGCCTACCCTATCAGCCCCCACATGATGACCCCAATCCGGAACCCCACCACGCCACCCCAGGTAAGGTACAACACAGCCCACATTGCAACACGGGGCATAGTGGAGCGCACATTCGGAGTGCTCAAGTCACGCTTTCGCTCCCTTGACCGTTCTGGCGGGCAGCTGTTATATGCTCCCCGAATAGTGTGCAGGATCATAGTGGCAGCATGTGTCCTGCACAACGTTGCAACACGCTGGGGCCTGCCCGTGGACATGGTGGTGCCCCCACATCCACAACCACATGCACGCCCGCTGCGCATGGGAGGGGAAAGGGCACGGGGGGAGGCAGCCCGTACGCAACTGGTGGCCAACTTCTTCACCTAGGAATCACAGTGCTGGCTAGTGCACACTGCTCTGGCACATACCATCTGACAATCAATGATGACACTACCTGACAATGTCTGAAATTTACTTGACAATAAACTGTCAGATACACATCAGCCTGAGATTGTTAACATGGAAGTGTCAATATGTGTGCACCCCTAGCTACACATACACCAGCAATGCATCACAACGCAAAGACACAACTCCATCAATCTAATATGCATTGCCACAGGCGATTCACTACATGACAACATTGCCATGTCACCCATTCCCTTCACAGTCCCGCCACTGAGGACACCATGTCATGGTATGTGACAGCAAACAAACTGGCCATCACAACATGACACCAGTGTCACAAATAGCAGTGCCCCAAATGGAACATAGCCCCACTTGAGCAGCTAACGGACCTGGAGCCACTACTACACACCTGTGTAAGAGTAATTTCAATCAAATTACACACCAACCCACCCTGAAGCCCACCCAAACAAGACACAATGCATGTAATCAATGGTAGTCTCATTACCTGATTCTGCTGGTATGTCCTCACCGTCCAGATGTACAGTGATGGCGCCATGCAAAAGTGTCAGTGCACATCTACCGACATGTAGTCTGACTCCAGAGAGTATGCCCTTGTGAAGATCTGTGTGAAATACCTGCAAAACATGAGCAACATATGTAAGTAGAGGCACATATCAAACCATCATGCATAGTTAGGTGCAACAACAATGAACACTATGAATGTCTACACAGTATTGACTATGGACTGGCCAACAGCTCATGGGAGTCCAATGTCACCGTGTAATTTGATGTCACTTGGGCACACCCTTTGCAAGCCCATGGAAACGGAAGCAGGAGGGGTGTGGATGTCTGCTACCCAAGCATCGAGACCAAACTCAGGACAAGCCTGCATGTGCCCAGCCACAATACAGTGTATGCCCAGGTACCCACACAAGGCAACACTCTTGCAAAATAAAAATAAAATAGAGAAAAAATGGCCATGAAAGGGCCGGCGGGGGGGGGGCCACCTATGAGGTCCGAGGACAGGATGCACGCCACAATCCACCTGTGTGGATCATGGGAAACGAAAACACCCCATAGGCTCGTGGCCCACAGGGCTACTCTGTTGTGGGAGATGAGTCGCTATGGCTCTGGCCAGACCCTGCAGCTGACTCTGGAGGTGGGGGAGCTGCCTCAGAAGATGGTGTGACAATGGGAGGCAGCCCACGCAAAGCACGAGTTTGCTCCTCCATGGCTGCAAGCAGGCGGGTCTGGTAGTTCTGGTTCTGGGTTATAATCATGCGGAGGTCCCCATGCAGTAACTCCCGGGATGACCTGACCTCCGCACGAGTTGCCTGCATCTCGGCCGAGAGCGTCCGTGTCAGACGCTCCAGCTGCTCCTCTGTCCTTCTATGGGATGAAGCCTCAAGCTCTAACAGGGTCGACCTGAGGTGACGGAGTTCTTCCCTCAGGCCTTCCCTGTGGCGCTGGGACTCCATGGAAAGTGATTCCCGCAGAGTCGCCAGTGCCGCCCGCCTGTCCATGTTGGACGCCAACATATCCTCCCTGTGTGCCTGGCAGATGGACTCTGTAGCCTGCTCAAGTCGCTCCATCAGCCTTTCTGGGGGGACAATGGAAGTGGCCACCCTATCCATGGCCTGTGCAATCATCTCGGATGATGCTGCCTGTTGGGTGGCCATACCGTAGATGGATTGCTCCCAAACGGTATTGCCAGGTGGCATACGGCCACCACGTTGACGGGCACCACACCTGCCTGGGGCAAGGCGGACTGCGCCTTGCTGTGCCGGCAAGGCCTCAGGCTGCAGGACTGCATTCCCTCTCTGATCTGCAGCCCCAGGAACAGGATCAGAGATTGGGTGGTGTGGCCCTGCATCCGTAACCACCGGAGGCTGATCTGCCGACACTGACATCCCCGTTGAGGGCAATGGCCCGGCTGCAGGTGGGTCGGACAGAGGAGATTCTCTCCCAAGAACACTCACCTGCGACTGCACATAGGTGTCATCCTCCGAGTCTACACCTGAATACTGCTCGGGGGAGGAACCCCCAGAGACACCCCTCGACAGCACGGCCTGCAGCACTTGTGGGTTTTCACCCACAAACACACCACATCCCTCACTTGTGGTAGGTCGGCCCGGGTTGCCCTCCTGGGACGGCTCAACCACCACATCCCCAGCATCAACAAGTGCTTCGTCCCCTGCAAAGACATGAAAGAGAAAAATGGAAACAGGCATTAGCACCATGGCATGCAACAAGGGCTGATGAACAACAGAGGCAGTAGTTCTACGACACATGTCCCACATGACTGGGAGACCTCCTATGCATTCACCATCACTGGGTCTGTAGGGGAGGCTCAGGGCATACAATGTACAGATTGGAGAGCAACGCCTGCTCACCATGCTGCCTAGCACTGCCATCACACATTGGCCGGTGATTGCCATGTCAAAGGCACATGCCATCACACACATGGCATGTGACATAGCCACCAAGTGAAGAGGGAGAGGAGGGCGAGTTTTTTGGATTTCAACCACTCTGGTCCTGACATTGCATCGTCACTTCAATAAGTATACATGTTGTACATGGATCTGCTAGTCCAAATAGGCCACGATGCACAGTGCCTTGTCTACATCAACAAAATGCAGTAAACAATGTGATTCCACCTCCCCATCACCTGTAAAGGATTCATATTGCATTCGTGAAGCACCGGTCCAGAAATGTATGAAGGTACAGCGGAGCACTGAGGGGTGGTGGGGCAGAAGGGGATGCCAGTCAACAATCCTACTGGTGCTGGTGTCATTCATGTCACGCAAGTGCAGGGGTGGGTGGCACAATGAAGTGCAAGGGGAAGTGGCGGCTGGAAGTGCTGTACAAGGTAAGTAGGACTTGACGTCAAGGGCAGATGGTGTTAGGCGCAGACAAGTGCTGGGGGGGGTGGCCTATAGGGGTACAGAGTCAATCATGCAGTGCTGTGGGCTCGGAGGGGACAGGGGAGGTACACACTGCATCTGGCTCGGCAAGGTCCTTGCAGATTTCTATGTGTCCTGCAGAGTTGTCACATGCCGCAGATATGTGCCCTTGGATTGGGGATCTCATCTTGGTGAAAAGGGTGAGGCGCTATTGCCTTTGGAGCATGTGGCAGGCCAGTTTGCCAGAGGATGGCCATGATGCAGGACATTCCCTCTCTGCCACCCGGCACCTGTGGTTTGGGTTCACAAGATCCGAGTCATGCCAGGACTCTGCATTGGCATGGGGCTTCAGACAGGTGGTCATGACCGTGGCAAAGACATCCAGTGTACCTGACATGGAGTGGAGCATGGAGTGTGCCCTGTCAGGATGGGAGTGAGCCTAAGGGGGAGCTGGATGGGGGGGAGATTTTGGCAGCATGAGCCTCGACTGACACACACTTCATGGGTCGGAATACCAAGAAGGTGTGTGACAGTGGTGAGGGTGGCTTTGCCTGTGGGGTGGTGAGGGTGAGCTGGGAGGAGAGGAGAATGTGATCACTCCAGGAGAGAGGAGTGCAGAGATGGACGGAGAGGGGAAAGTCAGATGAGATCAGAGCATCAAGAGTGTGCCCTGCAGAATGAGTAGGGACAGACGGGAGTCTAGAGGGTTAGAGGGAGTTGCTGAGGTCACAGAGAGGTCACGTGGGGGCGTCAACAAGCATGCAGGTGGATGCGTACAGCACCAAGGATGAGGATTTCTGTGTCTGGGGACATGAGTGAGGAGGAGAGGTGAGGACACTCAGAAAGGAAGTAGTACATTTGACCAGTTTTCCCAGACACAGTACGCACTGTTTGAGAATGTCAAGGTGTGGTGGAGAGAGACGTCACACAAGCCATTCCAGAGTGGAGTAGGTCTAAGTAGGAGTGACAGTGGCAGGAATACCCTCAGGGAAGCCAAGGGCACACCCCCCCTGCACAGTAGTGGCGGGCCAAGGAGAGGGTCTCCTGAACATCAGGTAGGAGTGTGTGAAGGATGCAGACAGAGCTGGCCGTCAGACATGTTTCCATGAGACCAAGGATGTCAAGGTGCATAACCTCATGTAAGTGACAGATATCGGAGGAATGCCTGATGCAGCCGCAGTGAAAGGAGTGTAATTGTGGAGGAGGTTGACAGCCTTGTAGGACTTACGGGGAGTGCTAGAGATCAGGGGTGCAGCATGTGTAGGAGTTGGAGTGGGAGGCGGAGAAGGTTCATGGGAGGGTGCAGGGAGGCAGTGCAGGATTGATGAGGAGAGAGGAGGGGGGACAGCAGGAGAGGTAAGGAAGTTGATGAGATGTGGGTAGCATTTCTCAAGGAGATTGAGGTTGGCCTAAGGGCCTTGGACTGGGACGCTCCCATTACCATGCACATCAATAGTGGCCTCTGAGGATTGGAAGGAGGCCAGGAGTACACCCCAACGGGTCCCACCATTGATGGTGGAAGAGGAGCAAGGAGAGAGGACAGGGACCATGTGAAGGGTCTATGGGACAGGCAAAGGCATGTATGAGCAGATGTCAGTGAGAGTTAGCTTTGAGTAGGCTCAGATGCACTGGTCAGCAATAGGGTGGGTCGCATTGGAGGGCAGGGTGCCCTCATTTGACTTTTGGCAAGCAGGTGTCGTGAGTAGGGCACGATGGTCTGAACTGTAGAAGTCATGGAAGATAGACCATGAAGAGCAGCATGGAGTGTGAGGGAATGGGGCTCGAAACCAGACGGTACCAAAGCCCACAGGTAGGAGGTGGATGTCAAGGCAACATCCACAGTATGACAGCATGTTGGTTGGCATTTATATACAGAGGACGCATTAGCATGTGGTATCATTGCATGTCAGGCATGTGAAGATGAAACTTGAATGGCTGGGGGAAAGTATAGGAATGGTATGTAAGACATCAGATGAATAGACAGGGGAGTATGAGCAACAATGTAGTGACAAAATGACAATTCAAGGGCAACTTCCATGGTGTCGGGCCATATGTGCACTGTTGCCAGTAGGGATAGTGCTGTGGGCAGATGGTGTTGCACTGAACATACTGGATGGGGCACATGGGTGCCACTATCAACTCTGCCACACACCCCCTTGACAGGCACCCAACATGAATGCTTCACACACACACCATGCACATGGATAATACACACATGCATGTGCACTCACCGGATGATGCCTCGTAATCAGGGAGGTCTCCCACACCTTGGAGTTGTCCCTCGGTGACGTAGGATCCAGCTACGGACTCGTGTGGTGTGAGTTCTATTTCCTGTGCTGGGGACCCACCTCCAGTCACCAAGGTTGCGGCATGACTTGAGGCCAGCTTATCCTTTGCCCTGCGCTTAAGGTCATTCCAGCGCTTCTGGCAATCACTAGCTGTGCGCCTCACTACTCCAAGGGCACTTATTCTGTCAGCAATGGTCTGCCAGTGTGCCTGGCGTCTGGCATGTGTGGTCTTGGACCCTGCAACGATGACCATTTCCCTATCATGATCTGACACATACTGAACAAGTGCATTCAGTTCGGCGTCTGTGAAGCTTGGCTTCCTTGATGGGCCGGACTGTGCAGCCGTGCCTGGTGCATCAGCCTGTGCCGGACGTGCACTCTTCCTCTTGCGCTTGGAAGGGGGTGGGGATCCAGAGTGTCCTACGCCGCTGTGGACACTAGGGGCAGGAGCCGTGGTGGACTCAGTACTGGGTGTGTGGGATTGCCCACTCAGCATGGGAGTAGGTGCAGGCATTGGGGGTAGTGGGATGGGGTCAGGCCTGATCTGAGGTGCATGAACTAGGACCGACACAGTCTTGGCAGGGTGTATGAGAGGTGGGGTGGATGGAGCCACACCCTGGCTACGGGGGCCAGCAGATGACCTATCTGGCATAGATGCGCGTGCCCTGATGACACCAATGTGCACCGGTGCACGTGCAGTGGACCTGCTGACCTGGGTGTCAGCGATGGGATCACCCTCGGACAGGTCTGGTGCCACAATGGCCTGGTCCAACAAGGGCTGATCAGGGTTGGTATCAGCCACATGACTCTCAACTGGGGGGGGGGGCATGGGTGTCCCTAACTGGTCCTCCAGACTGGGGGGGACAGGGGCACCCTGCAAGTCACAACCACGTCCCCTAGTGGATCCTCCACGGCCACCACGTGTGGCTCGGCCACCTTTGCCACCCTTACGGCTTGCACGCCTCCCAACCATGGCACTGATGGTATTGTGCGTATGGGAGTCGGTGTGCACAATTGTCCTGGGCAATTGGGTGTCAAAGGGGTTGGGTACCAGATGGTATTCGTACCCTAGTGCAGTGGCAAGGCTATATGACACCCCTGGGGAAAGATGACGGGTCACGCAACGCACAGGCACCCCAAAAAAGTTAAGGAACGTGCACAATACCCCTCCTAGACCACGTGTGCTGATGGAAAACCCTGCACTACGCTGTGGCATCCAGTAACACAATGAACGTATGCGTGTCACATGCAGCCTAGAATGACCTCTGAAGGGGTAGGCTACACACGGGGCAAGCACAGAAGTTAGATACGTGCGTGACTCACCGTCTGCCAGGTAAAAGAGCGTGAAAAATGAGCGCGTTTGGTTGGCAACACCCCCGCCAAAAGAAGATGTGTACGCTGTCTGAGGAGACAGGACAACAGTAGAAGGGGACACTGTTTGAGGGAACAGGCCCAGGTAAACCAGTACTAGAGGAAAAAGAGAAAAAGCTGTCAGAGGTAACAGGGAGTACGAACTGGAAACGCCGTGAAGTCAATCGCGTGTGAAACGACAAGAAGTACAGAATTCACCCACTCGCTCTCCACGAAAAGCACGTACAAGGAAATGGTGTTCAACACTACCTTTTATACAGGCCCACACGTACAGCGTCACTTACGGCGTGTACGTGCTTGGCCCATGTTCACCAATCACACGCTTTGTCACTTCTGCGTGTGGATCCTTTTTCACCAATCACACGCTTTGACACTCCTGCGTGTAGCTCACTTTTCACCAATCACACGCTTTGTCACTCCTGCGTGTGGATCCGTTTTCACCAATCACACGCTTTGACACTCCTGCGTGTAGCTCACTTTTCACCAATCACACGCTTTGTCACTCCTGCGTGTAGATCCTTTTTCACCAATCACACGCTTTGACACTGCACGTGCAGGTAACTATTGACGCACATATGCTGGGGACGGCTTTTAACGCGATTCGCTGAGTGTGGGGTTTTCACGTGCAAAATCACTCCCTATCAGGCTGTCCACGCGTTCAAACACGAAAGTCCACGCTCCTGGCCAGGAGGCCAAATTAAAGTCCCCCAGAGCCCTGAGCACGCTCCCACCTGCCATCTGCTGCTGCCTGACTGCCTGCTGGCCACGTGCCCCACAGTGCTGGTGGGTGGGGGTGGTGGGAGACATGGGTGGGGGCCTGGTGGAGGGTGCCCCTGGTGGATGGGGGGTGGGGGTGGTGGGAGACATGGGTGGGGGCCTGATGGCAGGTGCCCCTGCACTGCTGGGGGGTGGGGGTGGTGGGAGACATGGGTGGGGGCCTGGTGGAGGGTGCCCCTGGTGGATGGGGGTGCAGGGGGACATGATCAGGTGTGCAGGGTAGTCCACTGTTTTGTGGGCTGCCTGCAGGGGCCGTGGAGGGTGTACAGGGTACACCTGTGAGGGCCCACCCAGCCTATTCGCGTGTGATGATTCCCGCGTACCCCTGTGATACACGTTCCCTGGCCTATCGCGTGTTCTACTTCACGCGTCCCCCTGTAATACACGTTCCCTGGCCAATCGCGTGTTGAACTTCCCGCTACCCCTGTAATACACACACCCTGGCTGTTCGCGTGTGATAATTCCCGCGTACCCCTGTCATACACGTTCCCTGGCCTATCGCGTGTTCTACTTCACGCGTACCCCTGTCATACACGTACCCTGGCCAATCGCGTGTTGGACTTCCCGCTACCCCTGTGATACACGCACCCTGGCTGTTCGCGTGTGATAATTCCTGTGTACCCCTGTAATACACGTTCCCTGGCCTATCGCGTGTTCTACTTCACGCGTACCCCTGTAATACACGTACCCTGGCTGTTCGCGTGTGGTGATTCCCGCGTACCCCTGTAATACACGTTCCCTGGCCTATCGCGTGTTCTACTTCACGCGTACCCCTGTAATACACGCACCCTGGCTGTTCGCGTGTGGTGATTCCCGCGTACCCCTGTAATACACGTTCCCTGGCCTATCGCGTGTTCTACTTCACGCGTACCCCTGTAATACACGCACCCTGGCTGTTCGCGTGTGGTGATTCCCGCGTACCCCTGTAATTCACGTTCCCTGCCTAGTCGCGTGTAGTACTTCCCGCGTACTCATGATTTGAAGATTGCCCGCTTTGCTTTCCTTGTTTGCCTGCCCTGTGAAGTGGTCCAGGGTTAGCGCAGCCCTTAGCGATGATTTAGCGATTTTGATGGCTTTTCCTTGCGCGAGGGCGTTCTTGGGGGCGTTACTGGCGCTGCTGCAGGCTCGCTGCGATTCTCTGCGCCACGGCTAGTTTGGGAGCTTGAAATCCATGAATACGCTGTGCGCGGAAATCTGTTTTAGCGCACGTGCCTGGCGCAGACTATCGCAGGCGCACGCTGTGCGCCAGCCGCGTGCGCTACTTGTGCGCTGGATTCTATGAATTAGCCTGTTAATCTTCTTCAGTACTCATTATGCGTTTGCTGCGCAATGACGCAGTGAAGCTATTTCTGTGTAGTTGAACAATGCATGTGTTCAAGTTGTCAAACGACGTTTATACATATATATCGGTAAACTGGTACCGATCAAGTCAACTGTGAGAGCTCAAAAAAGTCAGCTCGTGTGTGAGAAGATGTGAACAGTGTTTCACAGATCAGAAACAAACGTATTAATGAGATGTTAAGTTGCAACTCACTCCCTCGAGCTCTGCCTCCTCCCAAGCAGCACTTCCGCTGAGTGGCTTCTCGTCTCACCAGCCACACAGCAACACAGTAACACTCAGCGCACTCCGTGAATGTAGGGGTCGTTAGAAACAGGTAGATCCAATGTTCATTGTGCCCACAAGGCACCCGACTGACAGAGTGATCATGCAACATCTCCTCTAATCACGAGCACTGGAGATGGCGCTTCTAGTACAGGCTCGGAATGGCCTATAGGGCAATAGGGCAATGCCTGAACCAAAAACACAAAATACTAGTTTTGGACAGTTTTTTTGGTCTAAGTGGGCCACTTTTTTTGGTCCATGTGGGCCAGTTTAATAGGTGTAGCTAGTAGTTTTGACCATTGGTACTGAATAAATATTCTGTAAAATGCACATTTTGTACCACATTTTATCAATAACCTACCCCTTGGGTACTACTCAAACAGTCAGTCACAAAAGGAATGAATTGTCCTTTGCAACTGTGGGCCACTTTGTCATTGGTGCATGAAACAATTCTATGGCCCAGTCCGACCCTGTTCGAGTACCAACCCTGTCAACTATGTGGAGCTCTGTTCTCCTTGCCTTCAGCACATCACTTCCCTATAAACAACCTTGACCTACTTTACAACACATCTAGGTGCCATTAAAGTATATTCATTTGCTTAAGTCAGCACAACCCGGACCAGTTCCGAGAAATTCTGCAGAAATATTGTATCATAAACATATGAAAAACCGGTTTTTATGGTGTTGTGCAATATAAAAAGAACTGTATACGAGTAGAGCCGGTTGTGTAAAAACTTTCTGTGGGAGATGTTACTGGCAGCTGATGTTACTGGCAGTAAGGGGTGACCTGTGAGGACATGACCGCTTTGATAATTCCTTTTAAATGCACTGCAGGGAATCCAGTCCTTAATTGGGTGGAAATTGTTTTAAATAACGGAAATACTACTGGAAAATGCATACAGCATTCTGCCTGTAAGGTATATGTGTTCACTAAGGGGATACCAATGGCATGGTCCACTGGGCACCATGAAAATTGGTAAGAGAAATATTCTTTAAATGTTTTTTGGGCATGCAAATGCCAGTGTCCACGAGCCAGACGTTAGCCACTCATCAGAGTGTCACTAATCAGCCTTCATTTTTACTGCCCCTGCAGAATCAATTGTGTTTACTTTGAACGGTGGTTGCCTGAATGGCGACCAAGCACTGGAGTCATGTGAATGCAATGCTATAATGGGAGCCTGTAAGAGGCCTGGGGGAGGGAACCTTAAGGCCTGGAAATATGAAGTTTCTACAACAAAGCTGGAAACAGGTGACAGGTGGTGGGAGTTAGATATGAGAACAAAATGGAAGAAGAGGAGTCCTACTCCCAATTTCGGGCACAGTGCAAAAACAGTGTGTAGGTAGGTGGCTGCACTTATGAGTAGGGCTCACAAACATAGGCAAAGGCCAGGGACGAGCTGGCAAGAGGGCCAAAGGGGCAATATTTATTAAAAACATTTTTTTTGTTTTTTTTGTTTATTTTTTATTGAAAAACTACAGTTTCTTTTTCTTTCTTCTTTTTTTTTAAAAAAAAGAAAGAAATAAACTTTTGTTTCAAACTTTTGTTTCATCTTCCACGCGTCGTCGCATTACAGGCCTCAACTGTGGCCACAAAGAAAGTCAGACGTACATGCAACCATCTCAGCCCTTAGGTTGAACGTTCCTTGTAGTTGGGGGGAAACCTCAGGATAGCGTTCAAGTAGTTTACGATCGCACAAACATGTTTGACATTTTGTCCAGAAGAAATTAGAAAATTAGAAGCCACCAGGTAGACATATCTCCATCCTTAGGGGCATATTTGCCTAGATGAACAGAACGAAGGTCGTCAATGGCTGGACATATTAGAATTAGATGTTTCAAGGATTCAACCGAAACTGCACAAAAGCGGCAAAGGTTATTATTTACATTGGGATGATTCCTTTGAAATAAGATTTCCTTCGTATTCAGCATATTTAGGCTGAAGTGAAGGAATTGTTCCCGGTAATGACGAGTATAACATTGAGGGCCTCATCACGACTTCGACGGTAACCCTTAAATCCGGCGGTAGCGCTATTACTGCCGGATTTAAGGGTCTGCCAAAGCAGGACTTCGGCGGATTTCTCCCCAGCTCTGAGCTGGGGGGAAATCCGCTGAAAATTCACGCTATTACCGCCGGCGGGAAATCCGCCAGCGGTATTAGCGCAAAATTTTCCCATTGAGCCCAATGGGGAATGGGGCATTCCCAAATGGGCTGAATGGGGAATGGGGATTGACATTACCGCCGAACTCGTGATCCGGCGCTATTAGCGCCGGGGAGTTCGGCGGTAGAGCTAATACCGCCCGCGCTAATAGCGTTACCGTTACCGCCCAAGTCGTGATGAGGCCCTGAGTCAGGTAATAGGGCTGGCAATTTAGTTTTTTTTTAGCGTTGGCTAGCCATTGGGAGGCAGCGAGATTTGTATGTTTTTCCACATTAACTATCCATGCCCATGCTTCAAATTTTCTTTTGGCCAATTTAGGACGGGAAAATGGATCAAAATTGTTGATATCTGCTGCAGCAATCCACTCTTGAACTCTTATACTCCATTGATCCAACGGGCAGCTAATTCTCGTGTCGACAGAGGCGGTGAATATTCTATAGGCTGGCGCACCCCGCGCTTCTCTCATTTTACACCACAACGAAATAGACTTCCAGATCACATGGGTAAAGAGTGAATTCAGCGATAGTTCATGACGTATCAACATAATTGGAATACCGTTCGGCAAGTTGAGGACACGTTTCCAAAAGAGACCCTCTAATACATTCCAATTTTGCTCGCTGATATTCCATCCTGCTTCTGCACCAAATGTTAAAATTGGTATTACCTTTAGGAGGTAGAACGTTAGGACTGGGGTCAGGGAAAATTTTCCAAAGATTTTATTGATCTTGGCTGCTTGTAGCGCTAGACTTACGGCTTTCTGTTTTAGACCTTTTAGCCATTGTGCTCCACAGATGGAGTTGTTAAATTCAATACCCAAATAATGGATCGAATTAACTGAAATTAATGGCTGGCCACCAACAGCCCATTTGAATGCACGGTCTCTTCTGCCTGATGTAGGTCCAATAGACAAGATTTTAGTTTTTTCTGTGTTGATGACAAGTTCGTTATTGACTAAGTAGTTGTTCAAGCAGCTTAGAAGGCGTTGGAGGCCGATCTGTGTGCTGTCAATCAGAACAAGGTCATCAGCATAAGCGATATGACAAACAGGAGTCTTATTTAGACATGGGGGAAACAGTGGGCTTGTTCGAGGTGAGTCGGAAGATCTGCTAAGAATAATTTAAATAGGTCTGCCGCAAGTGGACAGCCTTGCTTGACTCCTCTTGTAGTTGGAATATTGTCAGATAGAACACCATTCTTATTGATGCGAACTTGGAAGGAAGTGTTCGTATGCAGCGCCATTATTGGATTGAGGATGGTCATGGGGCATTTCCATTTAATTAATTTCGCCCATAACAGGTCGCGATTGATTCCATCAAACGCTTGCTTCATGTCAATGAAGGCTAGATGAAGTTTAGTTTTGCGTTTAAGGGCATTCAATTTCAGGGCAGTTAAGATTGAAAGGTTTACACCTACTCCTGTGCCCTTAGAAAACCCAGTTTGACGAATATCAAGTATTCCTGAGCTTTTCGCCCAATTCACAAGTTTCAGTCTCAAGTTGGATCCAAAAAGTTTTCCGATAGAGTCCAAAAGGGCAATAGGACGATAGTTTTCAGGTTTGTCCCAACTGCCCTTCTTGTGGATGGGAATCACAATAGCAGTTAGCCAGGACTCAGGCAAACGATTGGATTCCGCAATCTTTTGAAAAAGGCACTCAATAAAGGGGGCCCAGATTTGTGGATTTTTCTTTAGTGTCACATTGCTGATCATATCTGGGCCCGCAGCGCGTGAATTTTTGAGTGACTTAATAGCATCCACAATGTCGGAGTGCAGCATTTGCACATCCCAGGGTGCTGATGTCGCAACAAAATCGATTTTTGGAGACTTGGAATAGCTGTTGAACACTGATCCAAAATGTTTGCACCAGGTGTCGCCAGCGATGGTGTTCTGCGACGAATTTACTCTGCTGTACGAGCCCATATTTAGTATTTTCCAGATGTCGCGTGTGTTCTTTGTAATCAGTAGCTTCATCATCAGTTCGGCACGATCTTGGTCAATAATAGCTCTATGGGAAATCATCCAGTTTCTATAAGTCGTGCGTCTGGCTTTTACTTCCTCCACCTTAATCAAAATGGGTACATTTTTTTGATTTTTTATTTTGCGGACATCTTTTCTGAGCTCTTTCTTTTTGTCATCAAGCATTTTGCTAAACAGATGATTATGAAACTTGTGTTGCTGGAAGCTATCTTTGAGGGTTATAATATGATTCATAAGAAGCGGAGTGTAGTCTACACAATTTGGCGAGGCAAGCAGGTTTTCTGTTAAAGAGCAGATCGCTTTGATGTTTAGTCTTAATCGGTTGCCACTTGAGTTTGTATCTACCGATTCGGAATATAAGGGCAAAGCGGGCGACTCCGGCAATAGACAATCAAGTTTTAGCAGTGAATGATCGCTCTTAGACGTTTTCAGGGAATGTAGCGAGATGACCTTTTCCTCAAAATTGCTGGAAGCCCAGAAGTAGTCAATGATACTATGCGTGGTTTGGCGATGCCAGGTAGGCTGAGCCGGTGTGTCCCCCTGCGCATTGCCATTCAGCAATACACAATCATGCGATTCCATTACGTCAGTCCAGCACTGTTCTTTCTCGCCCAGCTCCTCATAGGCGAGCTGGCAATAGGAGTTGGTGTATGGGTCATGCTTAAACCATGAGCCATTTAGATCACCGCAGCAGATTATAATCAGATTATTATAATTCACGATTGCTTCATCCATTAAGGTACTTATCGCTGAGGTAAAGACAGATTTGTTTATTTTTGCAGGGTTCCAGTAGCAGTTAATGAGCAACAAGGACAAAACTGCTTTTGAATTGGCAGAACGTGAGTGCATAATTGATCCTTGAACATAAGGGTTAGGATTGGAGCATGTTGGTGTAGACCAATCTTGAGATATACGGACCATTGTCAATAGGCCTGCACAGGGTCTGCCTTGTGTGTTTTTGATTGCAGGATTGACCAATGTGACATAGCCGTCTCGCATCGGAGCATCAACTAACCAAGTCTCTTGCAGACAGACAGCAAACACATCGTCTA
Organism: Ambystoma mexicanum; assembly: GCF_040938575.1. Taxonomy (NCBI): domain Eukaryota; kingdom Metazoa; phylum Chordata; class Amphibia; order Caudata; family Ambystomatidae; genus Ambystoma; species Ambystoma mexicanum. The sequence goes on along the minus strand of NC_090928.1, from coordinate 920,456,014 downwards.
GTGGAACTTCAAAATCCTGAAACAAATGCTGGAACCCTCGGGTGTTCCATGACAGGATGGAGAGCCTGGCATTGTCCAAACCCAATCATGGCTAGTCCTGGTTCTGCAGTCTGTGATTGCTCGGCTTTTTCTCAAAATGAAAGCGAGGATCCTTTGGTCGCACCTCAGCAGGCTTGTTATTACATAAAGAATTCGCGACTGCTGGGATTTTTCCAGTTGGATGGTCACACGGCAGCACGGAATTAAGGCTTCTCCGAGACATGTCAGGTTCGACAGAGATGTCAAAACCAAATAACAATAAGTCTTCGGCTGCTTTGAGTAGTGTGTTCCGTACGCCAGCAGCGTCGATATTTAGAAGGACAGCATAAGTTAAAAACATTTCAAAAAAGAGAAAATCCTTCAGAACCAAGCCTGACTGGGAGAATGGCGTGCTTTGAGGCCTGCCCGGCTTCTGTCAAGATTGAATGAGGTACTTGTGTAGATTTCAACAACGATTCAAATGTGCCAGTGGTGGCTGCCACACCTGGGCCTCCACAGTGAGGGAGCGAGCGAGAGTTGGAAGAGCCTAGGTAGCAGGCTCTTTTGATAACCAAGCTATATAATTCAGGTCAACATATTCCTGTAAAATAATACATAATAGTCTTACGTTTGAGTTACAGTATAAATCAGTGTAGCCCACCAGTGAGAAGCCTCTTGATGAATGAATTTGATACCATTTAGAATCATCCTCAGTTGCCTCATTCAAATGAATGCCCTTATTTGAGCAGACCTCTCCTCACATATATTAGGTTTCGTTGTAGCAATGTATTATCGTTGACCTTCTAGAATCAATCGCTGCATCAGCCAAGTGGGCAAACATTCATTGATGTCTGGAAGAATTGGGCATGTCCTGATGAAGGCCTGTTTGAAGTTCACAGAGTGGGGCAGACATTTTTTGTGTACTCAATATTCTACTTGCCAAAACACAACAAGGGGGTCATGACAAGGTTGCCGGTCCGGAAACGATGGTGCCAGTATGCTTGCCGGTACCGTTGTTTCCGGACCGGCAAACTACGAGTTCTGCGAGCGGGTGCCTTTCCGCCCTGGCGGGCGGAAAGGCACCCACTTGCAGACCTTTACGGATGCACCAGCACCATACATGAATGGTGCCTGTGCATCTGTCCTCCCCGTTCCCATTGAGTCCAATGGGACTTGAATGGGAATGGGGAGTAATATTTTCCAGCACCCGGCAATGGGCAATTACCAGGACCGCCTGGGCCGTAATGCCCCGATAAGTCCCCATTGCCGGGCAATGGAACAAATATGACTCCGGCGGCAGCCGTGCCGTTTTTACTAGCACGGCTAACGCCGGACTCATAATGAGGCCCCTTAGGTGTCAACAATGTGGTTTTTAAAAGGATGATATTGTGTAACATCTCTATGAGGCCGGAAATAAACATGCAGGAAAATCATGCTGTGTTGTAGCAACTGAAGGGGAGTTTGTAATATGACTTGTATGAGTATGACGTTTTGTATAAATCTCCTTATTTGTTAGAGAATCAGAATCTGTGGCCCACAAAATTCATATTTTAATGGTTAAAATGTGTATTCGTTGTTAGTACAGTGGTTTTTCACTTACTAACCCCACACACTTTAATATATTGAACGAGTTGTGCTTTTTTACTTTTTGGTATAAAATAATAAAAGACTGTGTTTGTATTTTGAAATAGTTGGAAGGGCCTTTCTCAACTTTTTTGTTAAGTTGTATTGTTTTATGTTTACTTTGTTTAGAGAGGCATGTGACTGCTTTTACAGCAAGAGTTCGGAGGAGGTTTGTTGAAAGAATAAGTTGTGTTCGTGAAAGTTTAGAAAAGAGCATCTTTTGAGTACAGTACAAACTTTACTTTGAGACAATAGTGGTTAGGGGTTTCTTGTGAAATATGTAACCTCTAAATAATCAAGTCCGGTGCTCTATTTATGCTATATCTCTTTCCCGGACAGTTAGGACTGTGCACCGGGTGTTAGGCAGAATCCTGTGCAGTGCCCTTAGGGACCACTACACACAATTAAGACTACAGGTGGCAATACAAGTTTTACCTTTGGTACAAGCCTGTACCGCTATGTCAGAGTGGTAGCAGTGGTGGAGCAGCCAGGCTTATCTCAAGAGTATATGAGCAGTAGCAGAGATTACACAAAAGGTCCACAATTACTATGACTCAAGCGAACACTGACTCAAGGTTTCAGGTAGAAAAATATAAGTACATTTATTTTTAAACCATTCATTATAAACACACTTCTATTAAACTTAAAGAAAAACCACACGTTAAATATACTACAACTAACCAATTCACTTTGGACAGTAAGTCTCAAGGTAAGTACTCTGTAAAATACCTGTGTTACGAACAAAACACGTTACCGTGAATATGATTGCGATCACTTTTCGACAGTTTGGTCTACTAAATAAACGCGTATCCGTGACATGAAATGCTACTAGGGCAAAAACACACTTAGCACCTGAGATACCCAGAGGGAGTTGGAGGCAAAAATCATAGGCAATATTTTGGTTAGGCAGACAGAATCGAGAAACACTCAGAGACAGGAGTTCAAAAGTCAAAGGGGCGGACCCAGGGTCATGTGACACCGGGGGACTGTTGCCGAAGATCACAAAATCAGACAGTTCACGATTCAACGTAGCCAAAAGTACTTCGATATTGTCAATGTTCGGAAGCAAAAGTTATAAGAAGGAGGGAAGATAAGGGCAAGCCTTGGAGATGAAGAAAAGGTGTTCATCCAGTTTCCTCAAGCAGAACACAGTACCTTATTCCAATGGTGCAGCTAGTGCCCTGGCAGTTTTTCCTGTTGGTTTCCCACAGACCCATGGTTCCTGGAGCTTCGTTGTGAAGGGGGACGTCTGAAGGGGTCTGCACCACACAGGGATGAGGCCGGCAGCAGCGACGAGGAATAAAAGGTGTGCTCCTTAAAAACAGGAGAGGCTCTTCAGATGGCTATCCGGACCACTACAGCAGCGTGCAGTGATTTCGACCAAGGAAGAGGATCCTCTGGCTGTGGAAGATGAGCTGGTTATCCCCACCAAGCTCAAAGGAAGAAGACTCCGGACTGGATCTTCTCTTAGTCGTTGATGGGAAGATAGCTCAGGACTGCAGCAGGGCTTTACTGGGATGGGGTAGTTGCAGCAGCCATCGTTCTCTAAGCTTCTCTTTGGTTCCTTGTAGTTCCAGTGGCGACCCGCTGACTTCTTGTCCAAGAGACCTGCCTTTTATGCACAAAACCCCCATTCACACAGCCTGGCTGTCAATCACCCAGCAGGGGGGTTGTTCAGCCTGGACAACCACCTCAGCCAATCATGGCAAAGTGCGACTTGGGTTTCCTAGGATACCCTGTGCAGGGGGTGACTACACCCCTCCCTCACATTCAGCCCACCTAGACACCCATGCGCCTGGTGGAGGGCTTCTTGGCAGAAGCCTGCCAAAAGGAAGTGAACAAAGGAGGAAAACCTGGTTTGCCTGCAAAGTAAAACACAAGAAGGACTTTAACAAAAAGAAATGGGAAATAAACCCGACTCGAGCCAAAAGAAAAGTATTTGGTCAAGCAGGTTTATGTTCGTGGCTAATATAATGGCCTAAAACAATACCACATTTATATAATATAATCACAGTAGAAAAGTTAGGGTAGATACCACTGCCACCAGCCAAGTCTAAATGTTAAAAGAGTGAAACAATGCTCCAGGAGGTACAGATAAAAAGGGATACGGAGTAACCCTTTCCAGTATTCCATGTAAGATGGGGTGTACTGGATCTGCGGCAGATTGACTAAGTAAAGTTAATGGTAACTTTACGCTTTTCTGGGGATGGTAGTCACCTCAGAAAATGGAGTCGGGGGAGTCTGAACGACAACCCTGTGCCACTGGACAGAAGGTGCTGGGTGACACACACAAAGAAGGGGGCTACTGAAGTGGTGTACTCCAGAGCCCACAATCACAAAGAAACAGGTAGAAACACATAGAAAAACACAGGTAAGAGTGGGGGAAAAGCTTGCACTCTTACCAAGTGAAAAAAATAAACTCCAGAAGTCCAGCAAAGTTGCTGGGGGACTCACTAGGTGAGGGAAATTAGCCATACATGAGAATTCTACCTAACAGTCGCCCCCCCCCAGACTAAGGGACAGGAGGATTTAATCCACTCCTGGATGGACCTCATACCTCTAGTCGGTTAAAAACATCCTAGAGAGACCATCAGCATTTTGGTGGTGACTTCCTGCTCTGTGCTCAATGGAAAAATAAAATCCTTGCAGACAGATTGACCATCTGAGTAACCTTGGGTTTTCCCCTTTCATTTGCATCAGCCATCTCAAGGATTGGTGGTGAGTCTGAATAGTGAAGGTAGATCCATACAAGTATGGTCTAAACCCCTTCAGTGCCCACGCAATAGCAAAGCATTCTCTTTCTATTGTTGCCCAACTTGTCTCAGGATCCTTTAACTTCCTGCTGATGATGGGCTGTTCCCTACCTTTCTCATCCAGTTGACTAAGGACTGCACCTATACCTACATTAGAAGCATCCGTTTGTACAATGAAGAGTTAGTGATTGTCAGAAGCACGTTGGACTGGAGCTTTACAAAGGGCTTTCTTTAGACCTTCAAAGGCTTGATTGCACTCCTCATTCCACCTGACCTTTTTAGGAAATTTGGGAGGCGAGATGACATTCAAGGGAGAAGCTATGGTCCCATAGTTCTCTATGAAGTTCTTATAATACCCAGTGAGACCTAGGAGTGCTCACACTTGGGATTGAGTAGTAGGGGTGGCCCAGTTTTGTACAGCTTGTACTTTGCTAGGCAATGGCCTTATTTCACCTCCTCCTACCTCATGCCCAAGGTAGACCACTGAACTCTGACCAATTTGACATTTGCCGCCCTTTATGCTCAGATGGGCCTGTTCCAGAGCCTGCAATATATAACCTAGGTGTTCAACATGTTCTTTCCATGTAGGGCTGAACACTGCAATGTCATCCAAGTATGCCATGCAGAAGTCCTCCATACCATTCAGAACTTGATTGACCATCCTCTGAAATGCAGCAGGTGCAGTCTTTAATCCAAAAGGCATTACGTTGAATTGGTAGAGGCCAGCTGGGGTGGAGAATGCAGTTTTCTCCTTGGCATGGTCTGTCAGGGGTATTTGCCAATAGCCTGACTTTAGGTCAAATGTGCTGAGGTACTTGGCTGCACCAAGTTTGTCCACCAGCTCATCTGTCCTAGGCAAAGGATGGGCATCAGTCGTGGTGACTGCATTTAGAGCTCTATAGTCCACGCAGAATCTCAACTCTTTGGATCCTGCCTTTGGTACAAGCACAACTGGGCTAGACCATGGGCTATTAGAGGGCTCTATAACCCCGAGTTCAAGCATCTTGTTGACCTCATTCCTTATGTGGGATCTGATATTGTCTGACATTCTGTACCCCCTGATTTTGACAGGCAAACAGTCACCAGTGTGTATGTCATGCTGGCCCCAAGGGGTCAAGCCTGGTAAAAGTGAGAACAGGGAGGCAAACTGATTTAACAGTAACTTTCACTCATCCTGCTGGTCAGATAGGAGACTGGAAGAGAGATTAACTCCTTCCACTTGCTCATCTAAAGGTAAGCCTCTGAGGAGGTCAGGCAGAGGTTCACTCTCCTCCTCCTCCTGAGCTGAAGCTAGAAGCAGAGCTCCTATGTCAGGTCTAGAGACATAAGCCTTTAAACGGTTGGTGTGAAAGACTCTGGGAGCCTCCTTAGGATTGCCTAAGTCCACCAGATAGTTCACCTCTCCAGGTTTACCCACAACCTTGAAGGGTCCTATCCATTTGTCTTGCAAGGCCCTCTGGCTTGTTGGGACCATAACAAGAACAAGCTGGTCTTGAGTAAACTCATGATACCACAACATGTAGGGCAATTATCAACTGTATTTCTACTTAGGTCAAAACCAAAACATATCTGATCACCAAACAACAGGCAAAACTGCCTGTTTTATGGATAAAAACTACTGTGGTTGAGGGCAGAATTATTCTTGAAGAGGACAACAGAAGTCTGCTGTTGGTATTAACCATTTGCAGAAAAAGGAACAAGGCTGTGAGAGAGGACAGAAAAGGGATAGAGTTACATTTCTAAATATCCCTTCCTCCTATCCAAATCTGTCCCTGTGTGGCGCTGGTGTATCGCCTACAAATAGGAGACAGAATAAGAAGATAAACTATTCACTTCTAGTTGTTGTTAATAACATCCAGCCTTGTTGAAATCATGCTCCTCAACCACTCTCTTCCACTATGTGTCTGTGTTGGAAGAGGCCAATAACCAAGATAGCACTCGGTAGTCTGGTGGTTGAGTGTGTGCACTTCCACTGGGTTGTAAAATCTTTAATGACCCAGGGATTGGGTAGCAACCCCACACACCAGAGTTTTAAAAAAAACAAGTGAAGGCAACACCAACCCAAACACAAATTGTGCCTCCTCACAAGTTGTGTTTTTGAAAAAACAACATAAAGACGATCCTCACTTCACTATGAGTTTCCCTTGATGTTATTGTTACTGCATATAGTGGAGTGAGGTAAAAAATTGCTCATATATACAAAATTGTATCTATAGACTGTAGCAATTACTGTCTACCGGTTTCAGCAACAGCATGTGTAATGTGGTCGCTTTCTTCAGGACAGTCTTGTGGTTTTCAACTACAAGGTAGGTCTGGTGAGTACCAATAGTTGGTTTCAAGCAAAACAAAGAAGGCGGGAGAGTTACTTTACCATCTCCTTAATGTGTCTTGGCTGGGACAGACGGGTGACCCTGTGTAATAAATAACAACAATAAACACATGTCACCGTTTGGTAAATAACTGCCACTAATGGCTTTTGAATGAGCAGTGTTATTAGTACTGTTCAGACTTCTAAATACACAACAAAGGATGTGGTTAATCCCTATATATTATCATACATTCTTAATTCAATGTTAGTCTATAGTCCATAAGCTCTTATTTCAAGGTTAGCCCCCAGTTAGCATATTACCGCCTCCAGATGTTATTTTGTAATACTGGCATGCCCATGACAATTATTTGTACTCAATTGCCCAGATATATAAAATATATTTTCTCATTACATGGACACGGTAGCGTCCATGTAGTTATGGTTAAGTTGGTGTTTCCACAGGAAGAGCACTTTTTGGGTGGCTTATAACTTTGGTCCCTCCGGACGAATCCTCACCAAACTTTGCAAAAAAAGTATATGGCACAGTCTGAATATTTTTGCAAAGCTTGGAGAGGTTTGGTCCAGGGGGGGGGGCAAAGTTATAGGGGGGGTCCCAAAACTTTCGTTTTTTCCTATAGACATAATGGGAAAAAACTTTGCACACGCTACAGCCCGAACCGCTGGACGGATTTACACCAAATTTGCGGCAGGAGCGGCAGCTTGGTCTTGAAAGCGTGCTTTTGCAAATTTGGTGTAAATCCGTCCAGTAGTTTTTTAAAAAATGACCAAAATGCAAGGCAAAAAAATGTGTGATATCTGTGTTCGCTTTGCAGACGGACTTCCCTGTTTGCTCCGCGGACAGCACCCCGATTGGCCCATGGGCTTGCGTCATGTCCCTGGAAATGCGACGTGTTCGCTGATTGGACGGCGTGGGGTGTGGAGCGCGTCAGATTTTCTGTGGCGCCCGCCATCTTGTATTCGCCGTCGACCGCGGACAGCGCGGTGAAACTTGGATTAAAAATTGTATTTAGTGGAGTGTGTTGGTGTGTAAGAGTGTTTGGGGAGGGTGGGGGAGTATGAGATAGGTTCAATGTTTTGTTTTTAAATACGCTATACGCTTTTGTTGTGTTCGATTTGTCCGCGGAGAACACGGCTGTTCTGACATTTTGTAAATAAACTAAATGGTGGGGTGTTCAGAGGACGGAGTATGTGTCCTTTTTGTTTGCAAGGAAGGTAAAATTGAGCTAAAAACACTTGTGGTGTATTTAAATGTTCGTAAATACACAAACTGGGGGTGTCCTGAGGACGCTGTCTGTATTGTAATCTGTCAAGTTGAATGTGTTTTAAGAACACTCGCGGTGTCCCGAAATGGTTGCAATTACACAAAATGGGGGTGTTCTGAGAATGTTGTTTGTATTGTTCGTTGTCAGGTTGAAAGTGTTCTACGAACCCTCCTTTTGTCCGCTGATAGTACAATTTCCTATGGGCCTCACCTGACTTTTTGTCCACTAAAGAAACGATAAATCAGGCTGGTGTGCGCCGACATTATGTGATAATCCTATGACTGGCGCTATTGACCTGGCTGACTTGCTTCTGTGACAGTAAATCATATCTCCCGCCCCTAAGCCTGACATTATGAAAGCATTCATATTCCCCGCCTCTCTCCGTGATGTTACAGGGTGCGTCATCAAACATGGCCAGTCGTCTCCAGTCCTACGCGACTTTACACAGAACCCGGAAGACAACACACATTATGTCACAACACAGCGCGCCACAATTTGGAATATGAATCTGTGATTTAAAAGCAAACAGCAAGATTGTACATTTTGTAAAGTACATTTATTTGACATGAAATGTTTAGAGAATATTCAGCGATTTGCATTTATCTTTGTTGTCGATCCGCAAAAGTTCATGTTGAGCCACGCGATGTTCCTTTGCGGTACAGAGGGTGTTAGATCAGCTTAGAATACAGTGTGCCACAATTCGGAATATGAAACTGTGGCTTAAAAGTAAACAGCAGGATTGTACATTTGGTAAAGTGCATTTATTTCACATGTAATGTTTAGTGACTATTCAGAGATTTGCAATTGTCTCTGCTGTCGATCAGCAAAAGTTTATTTTGAGCCACGCGCTGTTCCTTTGCGGTAGATAGGCTTTTGGTTTATGATAAAAGCAGTAAATGGTCGCACTGATAATCGGAAGGTTGCTCCAACAACGAAGCATTAGACCACCATAATGGTTGGTATCTTGCTTCTAGCCGCTAGTACTGCGTAAGGGCATATTGGTCATTGGCGATTGTCCCATAAAATGGTGAGGGTCATGAAGTTGCTTACATGGAGCTGCACCTGGCAGTTGAAAAATCCATCCGCTGGAGTCTGAAAATCGTGACATTGGCAAAATGGGGCCACATACCCGTTTTAAAAAACATAAATTAGTCTCACCAGCCGATCTTTATTAAAAATATTCATTTTATTTATTAGGGCGTGAACCTGTTTGCTAGCGAAGATAGTGCAAAGGAGTATGTTAATAATAAAATAATAATATTTTCGCATTTATATAGCGCTAAGAACCGTCAGGTATCTCAGCGCTGCTTATTATTACCCACGGTGTGTGGTGCTCATTTATCGACCACGGAGGGATGAAAGGCTGAGTTTGGCCGTGCCGGGATTCGAACCTGCGTTAGCAAGCTGTGCACGGATGTCAAAGCAAGCGCTCTACTCGCTGTGCCACTTGACCGGCTACAGTGAAGTGGCACAGCGAGTAGAGCGCTTGACCGGCTGCAGACCGGTTAAATTATTTCTATTAACCCACCCTGTGTCGTCTGCCTTTTTCAGAGCCCTCTAAACGACAGGGGATCTATTCGGCGGTGATAGTGCGCGGTAGAAAACAATATGCCACATTGAACGAACAAGTACAACTTGACCGGGCTTTAATGCCATGCTATTGTTATTATATTCCGGTCTAAAATAATCTAAAGGGTTACTTACATTATAATTGCATTTTCCATTGTCCAAGTGTAGCGCAGTCCCAAAATACGACTCCGCGTGTGCCAACGATCTTTCTCAAAGTGATATTATATATAAAAGTGGTTTTGTTTCAGAAATTTCATCTTTATCGTGTCTTACGTTTTTGCTACACTTCTTTAAAAGAAGTCTTTGAGCACAATCTCTGTCTGTCAAGGTAAAAAAAAATAGAACCTTATACTGGGAGTCGTGGGCCTCTCCGGGCCGCAAGAAAAAAATGGAAGCAGCCGACCTTCACTGTGAACGAGCATAAATGCTTACTTTGCAACATTCTGTGTAAAGCCATCTGTGAGAACTTGCTGTTTACACTACATCTTTGTATATTGTTTGCATGCTAATAAAATAAGTTTGTTTAAGGGACGTTATGGTTCCAAGTAAAGCCAAAAAAACCCTGAAATTCGCCAGTTATGGTAAGCTAAGCAACCATAACTCGCGCCACCACCGTGCACTGCTAAGACTAACACCCAGGACATCAAAGATGACATTGCAAATGTCATTGATGACATCACTGATGACATCACATGTGCATTTACTTTTCATGAAATTTGTGTACTAGGGGTTTTTATTATAATGTTGCGAAAAAAGTGTCAAGGATCATTGCAATAAATATCATACCGTAATTAGTGCTTTGAACGATGCATTGATTTAAATAGCATTGTATTATGGGTTCTATCTAGTATACTGAGCTACTAATGGAGAAACATAGCATTGTGTGCAGCGTACAAGATGAAAGTATAATATTTGTAAAGTTAATATGTTGAATAATGAAATGATAATTGTCCTGAAATGTTCGAAAATAAACAAAATAGGGGTGTTCTGAGGACGTTCTTCGTATTGTGTGACTGCTTAGCTGTATGCAATCAGGGAATGGCACAGAGAGTAAAGTGGAAATGGTAGAAGGGGTGTCGAAGAGTTATGCGGTCCGCGGACACCGCGGCTGTCCGTGGACAGGGCGTGCTACAGCAGGGGTTTTCCAGCAAATCCAACATGGAAAGAAGACTGTACGGATTAGCCAATCAGATATCGAGGTTGTGGATTTGTGTTGCAAGAGACTGTGTGTGGCGAAGATGGCAGAAGTAGAGAAAGTCAGGGTGTTGGTGCTTGGAGATATGTTTGTGCATGGTTTACAACAGTACGCTCGATGCAGGCATGTTGAAAAGAACTTTGATGTGAAAGGAGTGGAGGTGGTGTGGAGCACTGTGCCTGATTGCAATGTACAGGGAATTGTACAAGTTTGTGAGGATATGGCCACGATGAACAGTCCGCATGTGGTAGTTTTGCACTATGGTGCTTTCCATTTGGGCAACGTCAGTGCCCCTACTTTGTTGGCTGATTTGGAACGCTTGGTTCAAGCCGTAATGAAGATCCTTCCAAATGCGAAAGTAATTTTTTCTGGATTACTACCTAGGGCAATATGGGACAATACTTCAGTTTTTTGTCCTCAGCAAAACATTGCTAGGTGTGTCATCAATCGAGGTATGTGTGCCTTCATGCTTAGAGCTGGTATGTTCTTCTGTAATAATGAGAATATTGATGCCAGTAATACTGTTAATTTTAAAGAAGATGGCATCTCTTTATCTTTTACGGGAAATGCCTTTCTATTTTGGAATGTAAGGGTTGCTTTGGAGAAGGTTATGTGAAGATTTTAGGAGTAAAGTAAGAAAAAAAAACAAGAAAAAAAATACAAAATAACAGGTGTCTGTAAAGCATCTGTAAAAAAAACAAAAAGAAGGCTCTTTTCAGAGCCAACTTCAAAGGGGAAATGGGGCACACTATTTAAATTTACATTCACCACGCTCAGATTCTCGGTATGTCCGCGGACATGGCGGTATTCCGCGGACATCGAAATCACTACGTGGGGGTTCAGTATGTTCTATGTTACATGTATATGAAGTCAGGGATATTATGGTTAAGTTGTGCTACTAAAAACCTATGAAATTCAGTGAAAAAACTTTGTTAAAGGGATGTTATGGTTAAGTTGCGCTACGAAAAACCTATGAAATTCAGTGAAAATGAAAAATCTTTGTTAAAGGGATGTTATGGTTAAGTTGCGCTACTAAAAACCTATGAAATTCAGTGAAAAAACTTTGTTAAAGGGACGTTATGGTTAAGTTGCGCTACTAAAAACTTATGAAATTCAGTGAAAAAAACTTTGTTAAAGGGATGTTATGGTTCAAAGTAAAACCAAAAAAACCCTGAAATTCGGCATTTATGTTAAGATAAGCAACCATAACTCGCGCCACCATGCACTGCTAACACTAACACCCAGGACATCAAAGATGACATCACAAATGTCATTGATGACATCCTTGTTGTTTTTTACCAACAGTTACAATACCACGCAAGAAATAGCGTGTACACTACCGGCAATCAGCCAGAAGAATCTTCGGCTTAATAGACTCAAAGTACAGATTGTTGGTTTTTAATTGAAGTGACAATACTCCTGTATTCTTACCTATTTGGTCACGGTTTGTCACATTTTTATAGTGTTTTACCAAGTGAATTTTGATGAAAAGTGAATTTTGATGATTTTGAATTTTTTTAATGTCTTTATTAAATACTTAATGTGTCTAAATTAACAGTTGATGTTTAATGATTATAACTGTTGTGTAAAGTACTCATGTGGTCATTTGGGAATCCCACTTTATATATTGTATGATATAGTGGCGACTAGTCACAGGATTTTTTCTATAGTGGAGATTGTGAAGTACGTGGTCCAACGGGTGAGCTAACCCAGTAGGAATTTTTGACATTTGTTGACCTGAAAGAAAGAGTCCTTAAACCTAATAATAATGACAGAAGAGAGCACCATGTGGTATAGTGATGACTATGCTACGGCATTGATGAATGCCATATCCATCATAAACAATAGTGAACTAGAACAAATACAAGATCAAAATAGTGAATGGGATGAGATACTACAGCTCAGAAAGAGACTCATCAGAACAGAACTTCACGGAGCAATTATGCTCGAATACTTAAAAAACAAATCACTTCCCCAAGGTCTTACTGTTCAAAACGAACCTCGGCTATTTTTGGATAGTGCCAAATTCAAGCTCCAGTGGAGCTACATAGCGAATTGCTGCGGCCACGATTGGCTGATTTTAATTATTGATACCGCAAAAGATGTGGCCTAAAAGATCGAAATTGACCTCAAAAAGGTGGAAGATGACATTAAAAAACTGATAGCCTTGGACACTCTCAAAAAAAGACTAGACGAAATTGAGAAAGAAATGAGTGAGTTTAAAACTATCAACACTACAGAACGCATACAACGACTTAAAAAAGATCTAGCTAAATTTAGCCACGAAAAGGCATATCCCTACATTGAAGAAGGATATAAAACTACAGGTAACTTCACTAATGGTCCACCTAAACAAAACCGGAGGGTTAGATTTCGACCTACATCTTTCAGCTCCAGTAATAGTAGCAGTGATCCAGACAACTCTACCACAGGCAATAACCAACCTACACGAGGGAGAAGCAACCCCAAAAAAGGACCCAACAATCAGGGCAACAGATCCAAGAATTTTGTATACCAAGGCCCAACGCGGGGCCAAAAAAACGGCGACCAACGCCAACTAAGGAGCGGGAATCGCTCGTAGTGAATATATCTCAGTATATACTTACAGACCTAGAAGAACAAGTTTTAAATAAAAGCCTTGGATACGTGATCTCAAAACAACACGACCCATTTGAGTTTCGGGTAGACTTTCAAAAATTGATGCGGAAAATCCATCTAAAAGAATATTTCACAAATGATACTAATATGGTAGGCTCGATGCAAATGATGAACCATACTGGACTTAGAAACCCATCTCTCTTTTGCCCACCAAGCTCCACTTTTTCAGCCGAGTCAAAAAAAATTTAAAATAGTGCTCTCTGATTAGAAATATTAGAAAAAAAGAACATCCGGACGTTTCACAATTTAAGTAAAATTGAAGCAGAAGCTCTAAAAGCACTCTCCCATAATGATAAAATAATAATCAAAAGAGCAGACAAGGGCGGGAGTATAGTTATTCAAGACACTCAGAACTATATAAATGAATGCCTCAGTCAATTGAACAATACTCAATACTACAAAATCTTGACTGAAAATCCGAGTGCAAAATTCCTAGCAGCGATCGACCAGAAAGTTACTAAAGCGAAAGAGAGAAATTGGACTAGTAAACAGGAGAGCAAATTTTTGGTGAATAAAGATGCGTCCACTCCTACTTTCTACTGCCTTCCTAAAGTCCACAAAACCCTCCTCAACCCTCCAGGACGGCCTATCATGGCAGGGATTAATTGTATCTTAGAACCCTTATCAAAATTCGTAGGCCACTACTTGAAAAACTATGTTGTACATATGAAATCTTATATAAAGGATACTAAAGATGTTATAAATAGGTTCTAACACCAACCATTTGATAACACCACACATCTACTGATTACTTTGGATATAATCTCTTTGTACACAAATATACCTCAAACGGCCACCATTGAAACCATCGAAGAACTCCTAACTCGTACAGACAATGACCCTGCCCCCACATCCTTTATAATGTGGTGTCTGGAAATGGCACTCACTCAAAACTTCTTCGAATTTCGAGGAGTGTACTATCAACAGATAGAAGGCACCGCAATGGGAGACACTATGGCTCCCAGTGTGGCCAATTTATATGTGGAATGTTTCGAGAAATTGTATATCTATACTGATCATCCTTATATGGCCAACCTCACTTCATGGGCACGGTATATTGATGATGTCATAGTGATATGGAAGGGCACTAGTCAAGAAGCAGATGACTTTTTAAGCTTGCTGAACCAAAGGAATTGCCATCTACAGTTTACTATGACTATTAACCAAAACAGTATTAATTATCTTGATGTCACCATTTTTCACCATTTAGGTACCCTTCTGGTACAGCCGTACCATAAGAGTACCGAAAGACATTCGCTACTCCATTACCAAAGCCACCATGTTAAACATTTAAAAGATAATCTCCCATTTGGCCAGTTCTTACGACTCAAGAGGAACAGGAGTTTGAAAGAAGCTTATGAGAAAGAAGCTAATATCTTGACAGACAAACTTAAAGAAAGGGAATACCCTAAAAAAATGATAGGTCGAGCAGCCAAAAGGGCGTATAACAATAATCGCCAAGCCCTTCTAGAGGATAAAGTAAAAAAACCCAGGGATGATAGAATAGTGAGTGTGAACACTTTCACCAATTTGAGTTTAACCATCACAAACATAGTTCGGAAACATTGGAAAATCTTCAATAACTCTACCGTTCAGTTACCCTGCCCGTTGTTCGCCTACAGAAAATCTACGACCATTGGAAATCACATAAGCAGTAGTAAGTTGAAAATTAACCCAAGAAAAGGTGAAACACTTACTCAAAGTTGGGGTTTGAGCCCGATTATAGGACATCATCCATGCGGACACTGCAGCGTGTGTAAATACACCGCTAAATCTAAAGAAGTCGAGATAGGTTTGAACAAAAAATGGCAACAGACTCAATTCTCTAATTGTAACACAGAATTTGTAATCTATCTGATCACGTGCCCATGTGGCAAAAGATATATAGGGAAAACCAATAGAAAGGTCAAAACGCGGATCATAGAACTCCGGAGCTGTATAAATAACAAAGTACTTACAGCACCGATGGTCAAACACTTTCTAGATAACAACCATACTGGAGAAGATTTGAGATGGACAGTTCTCTTTATTATGACAGGCACTGATATCAACATAAAGAAACAAGCCATGATCAAAAAAGAACAAAGACTAATCTTTCTAACTCAGTGTGATAAGGAAGGGCTTAATGATGCAGTGGAGTGGGGCAGAATTTAAATGAAATTTAAATACCATTAGGCACCCCTACTACTGCCATAGATACCTCTGACTCTATGTATCCTCCAGCTGACCAGCTTTTGGACCCTTATATATATAAATAAATGTATATCTTCTGATCACAACCTTGGGTCCTCTTTAATACACTAGTTATCTCTTTGGGCGTAACATGGTGCTTTAACCGTAGCTCGACTATTTCTAAACAGAACCGAATTATCTAAAAGTAGTCAGCCTAGCGAACAGACAGGGTATATATGCCCAATTGTACTTTGAACTGTTTCATAGTATGTGCAATCAACTTTGAAATAGCACTACTAGCTATATTAGACCATTGTTTTATATGACGACTGTTCCCTAGTGGCGACTAAGGGGTCGATTCATGGAAATAATGTGCGCCGAAAATTCCGGCGCAGAGGTGCCAAAACGTGCGAATCGCAGTAAAAGTGCGAAAATCGCAGTGTAAGTGCGAAAATCGCAGGGAAACCAGCGCACATCGATTCATGGAAGTCCGTGCGCGAGAAAAACATTGGATGTGCGCTAAAAATGTGCGCCGCGAATGCCGGCGCACAGGTCATCCAACAGCGTGCGCCACGGCCATTGCGAAATCGCACATAGTGTGGCGCACATTACAAAAGTAGGCGGAACACGGGGCGTAACACTCGGAATGGGGAACAACGCATGAAAATATGGGCGTCACGGGGGAAGTACAGGAGGCAAGTGCGCGGAACGCCCAAACGCTCGCCTACAACCCGTATTCATGGAATCGAATAGGGCAAACCAGCGCACGGTCAAAGACGTGCACAGGACCAAACAAGTACGCCACAAGAAAGCAGGCGGTAGCGCCCCTGCGACTGAAAAAAATGTGCGCCAAAATGTGCGCTAACAAAAAGCACCCATATACAGCCATGATGAATGGGCCATGCAGTGGCCCTCTAGGACAAATGAGGTGCAAAGGGGTACCGACAAACACGGACACCCGCTGTGTGAAAAATAGCGTGTGCGTGTGTTCCTGGGTGCGCAGGAAGTTCCACACGCGATTGGCCTGGGTACGTGTACTTCGGGGTGCGTGGGAAGTTCCACACGCGATTAGCCTGGGTACGTGTACTACGGGGTGCGCGGGAAGATCCACACGCGATTTGCCTGGGTACGTGTACATCGGGGTGCGCGGAAAGTTCCACACGCAATTAGCCTGGGTACGTGTACTACAGGGTGCACGGGAAGTTCCACACGCAATTGGCCTGGGTACGTGTATTCCGAGGTGCGCGGGAAGATTCACACGCGATTTCAGCAGAGTACGTGTATTTCGGTGGTGCCAGGGAATGCCACACATGATTTGGCCATGTGGGTCCTCCCAGGTGTTCCCTCTACACCCTCCACGGCCCCTGCAGGCAGCCCACAACACAGGGGACTACCCTGCACCCCTGCTCATGTCCCACAGGCAACCCATCCACCATGGCCATGCCCACCAGCCAACCCACATGTCACCTTGCACTACGGATCACCAACACATGTCTCCCAGCACCCCCACCCCCCAGCAGTGCAGGGGCAGCCTCCACCAGGCCCCCACTCATGTCCCACTCATGTCTCCCATCACCCCCACCCCACAGCCACCAGGGGCAGCCTCCACCAGGCCCCCACTCATGTCTCCCACTACCCCCATCCCCCAGCAGTGCAGGGGCAGCCTCCAACAGGCCCCCACTCATGTCTACCACCACCCCCACACCCCAGCAGAGCAGGGGCAGCCTCCACCAGGCCCCCACTCATGTCTCCCACCACCCCCACCCCCAGCCACCGGGGCACTCTCCACCAGGCCCCCACTCATGTCTCCAACCACCCCCACTCCCCAGCCACCAGGGGCAGCCTCCACCAGGCCCCCACTCATGTCCAACTCATGTCTCCCACCACCCCCACCCCCCAGCCACCAGGGGCACCCTCCACCAGGCCCACACTCATGTCTCCCACCACCCCCACCCCCCAGCCACCAGGGGCAGCCTCCACCAGGCCCCCACTCATGTCCAACTCATGTCTCCCACCACCCCCACCCCCCCAGCAGTGCAGGGGCAGCCTCCACCAGGCCCCCACTCATGTCTCCCACCACCCCCACCCCCCAGCAGTGCAGGGGCAGCCTCCACCAGGCCCCCACTCATGTCTACCACCACCCCCACCCCCCAGCAGTGCAGGGGCAGCCTCCACCAGGCCCCCACTCATGTCTCCCACCACCCCCACCCCCCAGCAGTGCAGGGGCAGCCTCCACCAGGCCCCCACTCATGTCTGCCACCACCTCCACCCCCCAGCCACCAGGAGCACCCTCCACCAGGCCCCCGCTCATGTCTCCACCGCCCCCACCCCCCAGCCACCAGGGGCACCCTCCACCAGGCCCCCACTCATGTCCAACTCATGTCTCCCACCACCCCCCAGCAGTGCAGGGGCAGCCTCCACCAGGCCCCCACTCATGTCTCCCACCATCCCCACCCCCCAGCAGTGCAGGGGCAGCCTCCACCAAACCCCCACTCATGTCTCCCACCACCCCCACCCCCCAGCAGTGCAGGGGCAGCCTCCACCAGGCCCCCACTCATGTCTACCACCACCCCCACCCCCCAGCAGTGCAGGGGCAGCCTCCACCAGGCCCCCACTCATGTCTACCACCAACCCCACCCCCCAGCCACCAGGGGCACCCTCCACCAGGCCCCCACTCATGACTCCCACCACCCCCACCCCCAGCCACCAGGGGCACCCTCCACCAGGCCCCCACTCATGTCCAACTCATGTCTCCCACCACCCCCCAGCAGTGCAGGGGCAGCTTCCACCAGGCCCCCACACATGTCGTCCTGCACCCCCACCCCCCAGCAGTGCAGGGGCAGCTTCCACCAGGCCCCCATACATGTCGTCCTGCACCCCCACCCCCCAGCAGTGCAGGGGCAGCCTACACCAGGCCCCCACACATGTCGTCCTGCACCCCCACCCCCCAGCAGTGCAGGGGCAGCCTCCACCAGGCCCCCACTCATGTCTCCCACCACCCCCACCCCCCAGCAGTGCAGGGGCAGCCTCCACCAGGCCCCCACTCATGTCTCCCACCACCCCCACCCACCATCAGTGCAGGGGCAGCCTCCACCAGGCCCCCACTCATGTCTCCCACCACCCCCACCCCCCAGCAGTGCAGGGGCAGCCTCCACCAGGCCCCCACTCATGTCTCCCACCACCCCACCCCCCAGCAGTGCAGGGGCAGCCTCCACCAGGCCCCCACTCATGTCTACCACCACCCCCACCCCCCAGCCACCAGGGGCACCCTCCACCAGGCCCCCACTCATGGCTCCCACCACCCTCACCCCCAGCCACCAGGGGCACCCTCCACCAGGCCCCCACTCATGTCCAACTCATGTCTCTCACCACCCCCATCCCCCAGCAGTGCAGGGGCAGCCTCCACCAGGCCCCCACTCATGTCTCCCACCACCCCCACCCCCAGCAGTGCAGGGGCAGCCTCCACCAGGCCCCCACTCATGTCTCCCACCACCCCCACCTCCCAGCAGTGCAGGGGCAGCCTCCACCAGGCCCCCACTCATGTCTCCCACCACCCCCACCCCCCAGCAGTGCAGGGGCAGCCTCCACCAGGCCCCCACTCATGTCTACCACCACCCCCACCCCCCAGCCACCAGGGGCACCCTCCACCAGGCCCCCTCTCATGTCTCCCACCACCCCCACCCCCCACCCACCAGGGGCACCCTCCACCAGGCCCCCACTCATGTCCAACTCATGTCTCCCACCACCCCCACCCCCCAGCAGTGCAGGGGCAGCCTCCACCAGTCCCCCACTCATGTCCCCCACCGCCCCCACCCCCCAGCAGTGCAGGGGCAGCCTCCACCAGGCCCCCACTCATGTGCCACTCATGTCTCCCACCACCCCCATCCCCCAGCAGTGCAGGGGCAGCCTCCACCAGGCCTCCACTCATGGCCCCCTGCACCTCCACCCCCCAGTAGTGCAGGGGCAGCCTCCACCAGGCCCCCACTCATGTCTCCCACCACCCCCACCCCCCAGCAGTGCAGGGGCAGCCTTCACCAGGCCCCCACTCATGTCTCCCACCACCCCCGCCCCCCAGCAGTGCAGGGGCAGCCTCCACCAGGCCCCCACTCATGTCTCCCACCACCCCCACCCGCCAGCCACCAGGGGCACCCTCCACCAGGCCCCCACTCATGCCTCCCACCACCCCCACCCCCAGCCACCAGGGGCACCCTCCACCAGGCCCCCACTCATGTCTCCCACCACCCCCAGCCCCCACCAGTGCTGGGGCAGCCTCCACCAGGCCCCCACTCATGTGCCACTCATGTCTCCCACCACCCCCACCCCCCAGCAGAGCAGGGGCAGCCTCCACCAGGCCCCCACTCATGTCTCCCACCACCCCCACCCCCCAGCAGTGCAGGGGCGGCCTCCACCAGTCCCCCACTCATATCTCCCACCGCCCCCACCCCCCAGCAGTGCAGGGGCAGCCTCCACCAGGCCCCCACTCATGTCTACCACCACCCCCACCCCCCAGCAGTGCAGGGGCAGCCTCCACCAGGCCCCCACTCATGTCTCCCACCACCCCCACCCGCCAGCAGTGCAGGGGCAGCCTCCACCAGGCCCCCACTCATGTCTACCACCACCCCCACCCCCCAGCCACCACGGGCACCCTCCACCAGGCTCTCCCACCACCCCCACCCCCCAGCCACCAGGGGCACCCTTACCAGGCCCCCACTCATGTCCAACTCATGTCTCTCACCACCCCCACCCCCCAGCAGTGCAGGGGCAGCCTCCACCAGGCCCCCACTGATGTCTCCCACCACCCCCACCCCCCAGCAGTGCAGGGACAGCCTCCACCAGGCCCCCACTCATGTCTCCCACCACCCCCACCCCCCAGCAGTGCAGGGGCAGCCTCCACCAGGCCCCCACTCATGTCTACCACCACCCCCACCCCCCAGCAGTGCGGGGGCAGCCTCCACCAGGCCCCCACTCATGTCTACCACCACCCCCACCCCCCAGCCACCAGGGGCACCCTCCACCAGGCCCCCACTCAAGTCTCCCACCACCCCCACCCCCAGCCACCAGGGGCACCCTCCACCAGGCCCCCACTCATGTCCAACTCATGTCTCCCACCACCCCCACCCCCAGCAGTGCAGGGGCAGCCTCCACCAGGCCCCCACTCATGTCTCCCACCACCCCCACCCCCCAGCAGTCCAGGAGCAGCCTCCACCAGGCCCCCACTCATGTCTCCCACCACCCCAACCCCCAGCAGTGCAGGGGCAGCTTCCACCAGGCCCCCACACATGTCCCCCTGCACCCCAACCCCCCAGCAGTGCAGGGGCAGCCTCCACCAGGCCCCCACACATGTCGTCCTGCACCCCCACCCCCCAGCAGTGCAGGGGCAGCCTACACGAGGCCCCCACACATGTCCCCCTGCACCCCCACCCCCCAGCAGTGCAGGGGCAGCCTACACCAGGCCCCCACTCATGTCCCCCTGCACCCCACCCCCCAGCAGTGCAGGGGCAGCCTCCACCAGGCCCCCACTCATGTCTCCCACCACCCCCACCCCCCAGTAGTGCAGGGGCAGCCTCCACCAGGCCCCCACTCATGTCTCCCACCACCCCCACCCCCCAGTAGTGCAGGGGCAGCCTCCACCAGGCCCCCACTCATGTCTACCACCACCCCCACCCCCTAGCCACCAGGGGCACCCTCCACCAGGCCCCCACTCATGGCTCCCACCACCCCCACCCCCCAGCCACCAGGGGCACCCTCCACCAGGCCCCCACTCATGTCCAACTCATGTCTCTCACCACCCCCACCCCCCAGCAGTGCAGGGGCAGCCTCCACCAGGCCCCCACTCATGTCTCCCGCCACCCCCACCCCCCAGCAGTGCAGGGGCAGCCTTCACCAGGCCCCCACTCATGTCTCCCACCACCCCCACCCCCAGCAGTGCAGGGGCAGCCTTCACCAGGCCCCCACTCATGTCTACCACCACCCCCGCCCCCCAGCCACCAGGGGCACCCTCCACCAGGCCCCCACTCATGTCTCCCACCACCCCCACCCCCCAGCCACCAGGGGCACCCTCCACCAGGCCCCCACTCATGTCCAACTCATGTCTCCCACCACCCCCACCACCCAGCAGTGCAGGGGCAGCCTCCACCAGTCCCCCACTCATGTCTCCCACCACCCCCACCCCCCAGCAGTGCAGGGGCAGCCTCCACCAGGCCCCCACTCATGTCTCCCACTACCCCCAACCCCCAGCAGTGCAGGGGCAGCTTCCACCAGGCCCCCACACATGTCTCCCACCACCCCCACCCGCCAGCAGTGCAGGGACAGCCTCCACCAGGCCCCCACTCATGTCTACCACCACCCCCACCCCCCAGCAGTGCAGGGGCAGCCTCCACCAGGCCCCAACTCATGTCTCCCACCACCCCCACCCGCCAGCCACCAGGGGCACACTCCACCACGCCCCCACTCATGTCTCCCACCACCCCCACCCCCAGCCACCAGGGGCACCCTCCACCAGGCCCCCACTCATGTCTCCCACCACCCCCACCCCCAGCAGTGCAGGGGCAGCCTCCACCAGGCCCCCACTCATGTGCCACTCATGTCTCCCACCACCCGCATCCCCCAGCAGTGCAGGGGCAGCCTCCACCAGGCCCCCACACATGTCCCCCTGCACCCCCACCCCCCAGCAGTGCAGGGGCAGCCTACACCAGGCCCCCACTCATGTCCCCCTGCACCCCACCCCCCAGCAGTGCAGGGGCAGCCTCCACCAGGCCCCCACTCATGTCTCCCACCACCCCCACCCCCCAGCAGTGCAGGGGCAGCCTCCACCAGGCCCCCACTCATGTCTCCCACCACCCCCACCCGCCAGCCACCAGGGGCACCCTCCACCAGGCCCCCACTCATGTCTACCACCACCCCCACCCCCAGCCACCAGGGGCACCCTCCACCAGGCCCCCACTCATGTCTCCCACCACCCCCACCCCCCAGCAGTGCAGGGGCAGCCTCCACCAGGCCCCCACTCATGTGAAACTCATGTCTCCCACCACCCCCATCCCCCAGCAGTGCAGGGGCAGCCTCCACCAGGCCCCCACACATGTCCCCCTGCACCCCCACCCCCCAGCAGTGCAGGGGCAGCCTACACCAGGCCTCCACTCATGTCCCCCTGCACCCCCACCCCCCAGTAGTTCAGGGGCAGCCTCCACCAGGCCCCCACCCATGTCTCCCACCACCCCCACCCCCCAGCAGTGCAGGGGCAGCCTCCACCAGGCCCCCACTCATGTCTCCCACCACCCCCACCCCCCAGCAGTGCAGGGGCAGCCTCCACCAGGCCCCACTCATGTCTCCCACCACCCCCACCCGCCAGCCACCAGGGGCACCCTCCACCAGGCCCCCACTCATGCCTCCCACCACCCCCACACCCAGCCACCAGGGGCAGCCTCCACCAGGCCCCCACTCATGTCTCCCACCACCCCCACCCCCCACCAGTGCTGGGGCAGCCTCCACCAGGCCCCCACTCATGTGCCACTCATGTCTCCCACCACCCCCACCCCCCAGTAGAGCAGGGGCAGCCTCCACCAGGCCCCCACTCATGTCTCCCACCACGCCCACCCCCCAGCAGTGCAGGGGCAGCCTCCACCTGTCCCCCACTCATGTCTCCCACCACCCCCACCCCCCAGCAGTGCAGGGGCAGCCTCCACCAGGCCCCCACTCATGTCTACCACCACCCCCACCCCCCAGCAGTGCAGGGGCAGGCTCCACCAGGCCCCCACTCATGTCTCCCACCACCCCCACCCCCCAGCAGTGCAGGGGCAGCCTCCACCAGGCCCCCACCCATGTCTACCACCACCCCCACCCCCCAGCCACCAGGGGCACCCTCCACCAGGCCCCCACTCATGTCTCCCACCACCCCCACCCCCCAGCAGTCCCGGGGCAGCCTCCACCAGGCCCCCACCCATGTCTCCCACCACCCCCAACCCCCAGCAGTGCAGGGGCAGCTTCCACCAGGCCCCCACACATGTCCCCCTGCACCCCCACCCCCCAGCAGTGCAGGGGCAGCCTCCACCAGGCCCCCACACATGTCCCCCTGCATCCCCACCCCCCAGCAGTGCAGGGGCAGCCTACACCAGGCCTCCACTCATGTCCCCCTGCACCCCCACCCCCCAGTAGTGCAGGGGCAGCCTCCAACAGGCCCTCACTCATGTCTCCCACCACCCCCACCCCCAGCAGTGCAGGGGCAGCCTCCACCAGGCCCCCACTCATGTCTCCCACCACCCCCACCCCCCAGCAGTGCAGGGGCAGCCTCCACCAGGCCCCCACTCATGTCTCCCACCACTCCCACCCGCCAGCCACCAGGGGCACCCTCCACAAGGCCCCCACTCATGCCTCCCACCACCCCCACCCCCAGCCACCAGGGGCACCCTCCACCAGGCCCCCACTCATGTCTCCCACCACCCCCACCCCCCACCAGTGCTGGGGCAGCCTCCACCAGGCCCCCACTCATGTCTCCCACCACCCCCACCCCCCAGCAGTCCAGGGGCAGCCTCCACCAGGCCCCCACTCATGTCTCCCACCACCCCCAACCCCCAGCAGTGCAGGGGCAGCTTCCACCAGGCCCCCACACATGTCCCCCTGCACCCCCACCCCCCAGCAGTGCAGGGGAAGCCTCCACCAGGCCCCCACACATGTCGTCCTGCACCCTCACCCCCCAGCAGTGCAGGGGCAGCCTACACCAGGCCCCCACACATGTCCCCCTGCACCCCCACCCCCCAGCAGTGCAGGGGCAGCCTCCACCAGGCCCCCACTCATGTCTCCCACCACCCCCACCCCCCCAGCAGTGCAGGGGCAGCCTCCACCAGGCCCCCACTCATGTCTCCCACCACCCCCACCCCCCAGCAGTGCAGGGGCAGCCTCCACCAGGCCCCCACTCATGTCTCCCACCACCCCCACCCCCCAGCAGTGCAGGGGCAGCCTCCACCAGGCCCCCACTCATGTCTACCACCACCCCCACCCCCCAGCCACCAGGGGCCCCCTCCACCAGGCCCCCACTCATGGCTCCCACCACCCCCACCCCCCAGCCACCAGGGGCACCCTCCACCAGGCCCCCACTCATGTCCAACTCATGTCTCCCACCACCCCCACCCCCCAGCAGTGCAGGGGCAGCCTCCACCAGTCCCCCACTCATGTCTCCCACCACCCCCACCCCCCAGCAGTGCAGGGGCAGCCTCCACCAGGCCCCCACTCATGTCTCCCACCACCCCCCAACCCCTAGCAGTGCAGGGGCAGCTTCCACCAGGCCCCCACACATGTCCCCCTGCACCCCCACCCCCCAGCAGTGCAGGGGCAGCCTCCACCAGGCCCCCACACATGTCGTCCTGCACCCCCACCCCCCAGCAGTGCAGGGGCAGCCTACACCAGGCCCCCACACATGTCCCCCTGCACCCCTACCCCCAGCAGTGCAGGGGCAGCCTACACCAGGCCCCCACTCATGTCCCCCTGCCCCCCCACCCCCCAGTAGTGCAGGGGCAGCCTCCACCAGGCCCCCACTCATGTCTCCCACCACCCCCACACCCCAGCAGTGCAGGGGCATCCTCCACCAGGCCCCCACTCATGTCTACCACCACCCCCACCCCCCAGCAGTGCAGGGCAGCCTCCACCAGGCCGCCACTCATGTCTCCCACCACCCCCACCCGCCAGCCACCAGGGGCACCCTCCACCAGGCCCCCACTCATGTCTCCCACCACCCCCACCCCCAGCCACCAGGGGCACCCTCCACCAGGCCCCCACTCATGTCTCCCACCACCCCCACCCTCCAGCAGTGCAGGGGCAGCCTCCACCAGGCCCCCACTCATGTGCCACTCATGTCTCCCACCACCCCCATCCCCCAGCAGTGCAGGGGCAGCCTCCACCAGGCCCCCACACATGTCCCCCTGCACCCCCACCCCCCAGCAGTGCAGGGGCAGCCTACACCAGGCCCCCACTCATGTCCCCCTGCACCCCACCCCCCAGCAGTGCAGGGGCAGCCTCCACCAGGCCCCCACTCATGTCTCCCACCACCCCCACCCCCCAGCAGCGCAGGGGCAGCCTCCACCAGGCCCTCACTCATGTCTCCCACCACCCCCACCCGCCAGCCACCAGGGGCACCCTCCACCAGGCCCCCACTCATGTCTCCCACCACCCCCACCCCCAGCCACCAGGGGCACCCTCCACCAGGCCCCCACTCATGTCTCCCACCACCCCCACCCCCCAGCAGTGCAGGGGCAGCCTCCACCAGGCCCCCACTCATGTGCCACTCATGTCTCCCACCACCCCCATCCCCCAGCAGTGGAGGGGCAGCCTACACCAGGCCCCCACTCATGTCCCCCTGCACACCACCCCCAGCAGTGCAGGGGCAGCCTCCACCAGGCCCCCACTCATGTCTCCCACCACCCCCACCCCCCAGCAGTGCAGGGGCAGCCTCCACCAGGCCCCCACTCATGTCTCCCACCACCCCCACCCGCCAGCCGTGCGATTTGCCTGGGTACGTGTACTTCGGGGTGCGCGGGAAGTTCCACACACGATTGGCCTGGGTACGTGGACCTCAGGGTGCGCGGGAAGTTCCACACGCGATTGGCCTGCGTACGTGTACTTCGGGGTGCGAGGGAAGTTCCACATGCGAATGGCCTGGCTACGTGTGTTTCGGGTGCGCGGGAAGTTCCACACGCGATTGGCCTGGGTACGTGGACCTCGGAGTGCGCGGGAAGTTCCACACGCGATTGGCCTGGGTACGTGTACTTCGGGGTACGAGGGAAGTTCCACACGCGATTAGCCTGGCTACGTGTGTTTCGGGGTGCACGGGAAGTTCCACACGCGATTGGCCTGGGTACGTGTACTTCGGGGTGCGCGGGAAGTTCCACACGCGATTGGCCTGGGTACGTGTACTTCAGGGTGCGTGTGAACTTCCACACGCGACTGAGCCTGTGAGAGTGGGGTACGTGTATTACAGGGTTGGGTTGGAATATTTACTCGCGACTGGGCCTGGGAGAGCGTGCTATGTGTATTCCTGTGGTGGGCGGGAAGATTCACATGTTCGCCTACGACGCGCCGAAAAATAAATGGTCCAATCCTGAAACACGTACGCCAGCATGAAGCAGGCGTACGTCGACCCGCACAGCATAAAAGTGCACGCAAACAACAAACAAGCTCAGACGCTAGGATGAATATACCGTTCCTAGCAGCAGTGACCGTGGGTTACCAAAGGAGGAGGAGGAGGATAGCGAGGGCCCGAATTTTCACTCCCAGAACCAGCCTTTTTGGGATGCCTGACGACCAGGTGTATGGGAGGTACAGGTTTCCACCACACATAATACTGGACCTGGTCAATGAGTGGGAGGATGACCTCACATCACCCATCCTGTGCTCCCAAGCACTCAGCCCCCTGGAGAAGGTCCTCAATGTACTGCACTTCTTGGCCACAGGATCATTTCAGCGGACAAGTGCCATAGTGGGTGGGGTGTCACAGGCCACGCAGTCACGCTGCCTACACCAGGTCTTAAACATCATCACTGCACGCCCATCAGTCCGTAGGCACATAAACCTGCCCAGGACACCTGCAGAAAGGCAGGCTGCCACCCTCGATTTCTACGGTGTGGCACAATTCCCAAAAGTGCTAGGTGCCATTGACTGCACCCATGTGGCACTACGTCCCCCCAGGGCATCTGAGCACATCTATAGGAACCGCAAGCACTGGCATTCCATCAACGTGCAGGTAGTATGTAATGCCAAGGTAATCATCACCTCAGTATATGCCAACTATCCAGGGTCCACCCACGACAGCTTCATTTACCGAATATCTACCCTAAGCCGGGACCTAGAAGCTGGGCGGCATGGCGATACATGGCTGCTTGGTGAGTATGAATGCCACTGCACTTGCATGCATGTCAGATGCAGAGTTATGTCACTACCCCACTAATGATACCCATCACCTCCTCACCAGGGGACAGTGCCTACCCTCTGAGCACCCACATGATGACGCCAATTCGGAACCCCATCACGCCTCCAGAGGTAAGATACAACACAGCCCATATTGCAACCCGGGGCATAGTGGAGCGCACATTCGGAGTGCTCAAGTCACGCTTTCGCTCCCTTGACCGTTCTGGCGGGCAGCTGTTATATGCGCCCCCAGTAGTGTGCAGGATCATAGTGGCAGCATGTGTCCTGCACAATGTTGCAACACTCCGGGGCCTGGCTGTGGACATGGTGGTGCCCCCACATCCCCAACCACATGCACGCCCGCTGCGCATGGGAGGGGAGAGGGCACGGGGTGAGGCAGCCCGTACGCAGCTGGTGGCTAATTACTTCACATAGAAATCACACCCCAGTGGAGTGCACACAGCCCTGGCACATACCATCTGAAAAGCAATGATGACTCGACCTGACAATTAAGACGAACAAACTGACAGTCAACTGTCAGAACCATAGCAGCCTGAGATTGTTCATGTGGAAGTGTCACAATGTGTGCATCCCTACCTACACAAACACCACCAATGCAGTGTCATCAAAAGACACACTTCCATGCTGCAGAAAGGAATACCCACTCGCAAAATACTACATGAAAACAGTGCCATGTCACCCAACCCCTCCCTGGCACGGCCACACAACACACCATGGCATGTCATGCAATGTGAGAGGAAACAAATTAATCCCCACAACATGCCCCAAGTGTCACCAGCTACAGTGTCCCTAATGGAAACATGGCCACACATGAAATGCTCACAGTAATGCAGGACCTACAACACACATTACCAAATACTTACCAAGAATACCAATCACCTACACAACCTCCAACCTACCTTAAACATGACATTACAGACTTCAAAATTTGCTAGCCTCACTACCTGATGATGCTAGCCCTCAGAACACTTCCAAGTATACAGGGCCTCATTACACGGAAGGCGGTGAGCCATGGCGCTATTAGCGCCATGGCTCATGCCGGTAAAATACTGGCACCGCCTTGGCGGAAAGGGGATTTACCGCCCCATTCCAAGATTGGAGGGGCGGTAAATCCCCCTTCCGCCATTGCCCTTCCCCATTCCCATTTCTGCCCCATAGGGCTCTATGGGAATGGGGAAGGTGCTAATTACGGCACCGCAATTTTGCGGTGCCGTAATTAGCTTCGAGGTCCCTTAGCGGGTTGGATTTTAACGTCTGCAAAAAGCAGGCGTTAAATCCCCCAACCCGCTAAGGGACCTCGTAGTAAGGCGGTAGGGATTTACCGGTACCGGTATTTTACCGGTACCGGTAAATCCCTAACGCCATCCGTGTAATGAGGCTAACAGTGTTAGCGCCACGCAAGAGTGTAGGTGCACTGCTTACAACATGGACTCCAGTTCCAAGGTGGACCGCATTGTGAAGACATGAGGAATGGACCTGCAAATTAGGAGGATGAGATGGATGCAGAGGCACATATCAATACACCATGCAGTGTACAATACAACAACAATATGCACTATGAATGTATACACAGTATTGACTACAGACTGCCCACACATCGAATGGGAGTCCAATGTCACCATGTACGTCAATGTCACTTGGGCACACCCTTTGCAAGCCCATGGAAACGGGAAGCAGGAGGGGTGTGTGTCACAAAAACCCAAGCATCTGAACCAAATTCATGACAAGCCTGCATGTGCCCAGCCACAATGCAGCGTATGCCCACGGGAGCCACACAAGGCAATACACTGTCCGAAAAAAAAAAGAAAAAAAAAATCAAAAATGGCCATTAATGGGGCGGGGGGGTGGGGGAGGCCACCCAGGAGGTCCGTGGACAGGGTGCGCACCAAAACTCACCTGTGTGGATCTTGCGAAAAAAAAACACCTCCATGGGCTCATGGCCTACACGGCTACCCTATTGTTGGAGTATCACTGCTGTCGCTCTCCTCACCCTCTGCAGCTGCATCAGGAGGTGGTGGCACTATGGGAGGCAGCCCACGCAAAGCCCTAGTCTGTTCCTCCATGGCTGCAAGCATGCGGGTGTGGTAGGTCTCGTTCTGGAGGATAAGTGTGCGGAGGTCCCCATGCAACAACTCACGGGATGCCCGGACCTCTGCCCTAGTTGCCTGCATCTCAGCTGAGAGCAAACGTGTGAGACGCTCCAGCTGCTGTTCTGTCCTTCTGTTTGTTGAAGCCTCAAGCTCAACAAGAGTTGTCCTGAGGTGAAGGAGTTCCACCCTCAGGGCTTCCCTGTGGCCCTGGGACTCTATGGAAATGGCTTCCTGCAGAGTCGCCAGTGCCGCATGCCTGTCCCTGTCGGACGCCAACATGTCCTCCCTGTGTCACTGGCAGATGGAGTCGCTTGCCTGCTGTAGTCGCTCCATCAGCCTTTCGGGGGGGACAATGGAAGTGGCCACCCTATCTATGGCCTGAGCCATCATCTCTGATGATGCTGCCTGTTGGGTTGCCATACCGTGTATGGATTGCTCCCATGCGGTATTGCCAGGTGGCTGACGGCCACCACGTCGGTGGGCACCACACCTGTCTGGGGCAAGGCGAACTGCGCCTTGCTGTGCCGGCACTGCCTGAGGCTGCAGGACTGCATTCCCCCTCTGATCTGCTGGCCCAGGAACAGGATCAGATGTCGCGGAGTGTGACCCTGCATCCGTAACCACCAAAGGTGTACCTGCCAACACTGACATCCCCATTGAGGGTTCTAACCCTGGTGCAGGTGGGTCGGACAGAACAGAATCCCTCCCAGGAACACTCACCTGTGACGGCACATAGGTCTCATCATCCGAATCGACACCTGAATACAGCTCGGGGGAGGTGCAGCCAGAGACACCCCTTGAGAGCACGACCTGCAGCAGTTGTGGGTTCTCACCCACCACCACACCACGTCCCTCACTGGTGGTCGGTCGGCCCTCAGACCCCTCCTGGGTCTGCACCATCTCCACAACCCCAGCAGTATCAAGTGCATCATCCCCTGCAAAGACATAAAAGAAAACAAATGGAAACAGGCATTAGCACTATGGCACATAATTAGGGCTGAGTGGCTACAGAAACAGTACTTGATTGACACATGTCCCACATGACTAAAACCCTCCCAGACATGCACCGTCACTGCGTGTGAAGGGTAGGCAGATGGCACACATTGATGACACCAAGATGGAAGATGAACACATTTGCTGCATGCTGCCTAGCAGTGGCATCACACATTGGCCAGTGATTGGCAGGTCAAATACACAGGCCATCACACAGATGGCATGTACCCTAGCCATGAAGAGAAGAGGGAGAGGAGGTCACCAATTGTTCATTCAGTCCAGTTTGCTAATGAAATTGATTTTTTCATTGACATGGTTCAAATGTTGAACCTGCAGCTGCCAGTCCGAAATGGTCCTATAGCACAGGGACATGTCTAAACAAATCATGTCCAGGAAACAAAGCCAGTCCACTGTACCATAGCCACGTCAGACATGTGACAATAGGACTGAGAAAACCCGCGTAAAAGTGGTGGTATGCAAACAATCTGCCTGAATAAACAGAGGTAAATAAGCAACAATGTTGTGGCAAGATGACACTCCAAGGGCAACTGGCGTGGTGTTGGGCTGGATGTCTAATGTTGGCAGAAGGGATGCTGCTATACCCAAATGCTGGTGCGCAGAATGTATAGGAAGAGGCACATGGGTGACCCAAACCACTCAGGCACAGAAACCCTCACCTGGCACACAAACAGAAGCCCTCCCACACACACCATGCACATGGATGACACACACATGCATGTGCACTCACCGGACAATGCCTCGTAATCTGCCAGTTCTCCCAGCAGACGTAGGTCCCAGCAACCTGCTCATGTGGAGTGAGTTCTATGTCGTCTGCTGGAGACCCACCTCCAGTCACTAGAGTTGCGGGATGACTTGAGGCCAGCTTATTCTTTGCCCTGCGCTTCAGGTCATTCCAGCGCTTGTAGCATTCAGTAGCTGTGCGCCTCACGATTCCAAGGGCACTTATGATGTCCGCAATGGTCTGCCAGTGTGCCTGACGTTGTGCAGGTGTGGTCTTGGATCCTGCAACAATCACCATTTTGCGGTCATATGTGGACACATACTCTACAAGTGCATTCAGTTCGGCCTCATTGAAGCTGGGCTTCCTTGACGGGCCGGACTGTGTAGCTGTGTCTGGGGCATCAGCCTCTACTGGACGAGCACTCTTCCTCTTCCGTTTGGAAGGTGGTGGGGATCCTGAGTGTCCTACGCCGCTCTGGACACTAGGGGCAGGAGCCCCGGTGGACTCTGTACTAGGAGTGTGGGATTGCACACTCAGCATGGGAGTTGGTGCAGGCATTAGCTCAAGAGTGATGGTGTCAGGGGGAATGTCAGCATGATGGACTTGGACCGACACTGTCCTGGCTGGGTGTGTGAGAGGTGGGGTGGATGGAGCCGCAGCTGCCCCTGCAGCCTCCCCAGCCTGCCTACGCGGGGCAGCAGATGACCTAGCTGCCCCTGATCCATGTGGCCTGATGACACCAACGTTCACCGGCGCACGTGGCCTAGACCTGCTGACCTGGAAGTCAGCCATGGAGTCACCCTGTGCCAGGTCTGGTTCCACAGTGGGCTGGTCCAACAAGGGCTGAGCATGGATGGTGTCAGCCACGTTAACCTCAACCGGGGGGGGTATGGGTGTCCCTGACTGCTCCTCCACACATGGGGGGCTAGGGACACCCTGCAAGTCACGGCCACGTCCCCTACCGGATCCGCCACGGCCACCACTTGGGGCTCGGCCACCTTTGCCACCCTTACGGCTTGTTCGCCTCCCAGCCATGGCACTGATGTTATTGTGCGTATGGGAGTCGATGTGAACTATTGTCCTGGGCAATTGGGGGTCAAAGGGGTTGGGTACCAGATGGTAATCGTACCCTAGTGCTCTAGCAAGGCTGTATGTCACCCCTGGGGAAAGATGACGGGTCACGCAACGCACAGGCACCCCAAAAAAGGGAAATAAGGTGCACGCAACCCCTCCTAGACCACATGCGTGGAAAAATAAACCTGCACTACGCTGTGGCACCCAGAAACACAAGAATGAACGTATGCGTGTCACACGCAGCCTAGAATGACCTCTGAATGACCTCTGAAGGGGTACGCGACACTCTGGGCAAGCACAGATGTGAAATACGTGC